>NC_056691.1:55240000-55575000 GCF_018350215.1 Panthera leo | reverse complement strand
GAGCATTGTTTATTTATTTTTGTTGTTCTTTTTCATCAGAGATGAGATCTCAATATTTTGAAGAATCCTTCCCTAGCTCCCAACTCTACTTTCTAGGTCTTGGAACCAAATCCACTGGAAATAGGGCTCACTTCAGAGGAGGGAGAATGTCTTAGTCAATACATCCCCTTCTCCCAAAATGATGCTGTGTTGCTGGTTCTGACTTCCCTTCTTCCACCATTCAATTTAGGGACAAGAAAATTGCTGACCTGGAAACGTAGGAGATGATGTTGACACCTTTAATAACAAGGATGTGAGTAGACAAATAGGCAGAAAGTTCATCTTCAAAGCATTTCACCCACATAAACTCATCACAGTCCCACCCTGCCCCAGAAGATGGTAGATCCCTAGCCTAACCCACTAGAACATACAACTGACACAGACCAGAAGCTGCTCCCTGGCTTCAAACAAACTCACAAACTCATAGTAAATATCTACAATAACCATGGCCCTAAGGGAGGTGGCTAATAAACATATACCTGTGTAGGAAGCTTATATCCTAGTGTGTTAATGAAGTATGTACTTAAGATTCTCCATTCTTGGTCTGAAGAACTCTTATTTCCACAGAATTTCTCATGCCTTTTTATCCTAGCAGGTAAGACATTGTTTATTAGTAGTTTGCAACTGTGTCATATTCATGCCTGGATCCACAGCAACCAGCACATTGTCTGACACAAAGTAGACACTAAGTAATTGTTCTCATGGGCTTACAGCCAAGGGCAGGAAAACAGCAAAAGCAAACTGAACCCCACCCTCCACCCCCATGTCTAATAGAACCTCTCAGACACATAGTAGATGCTCAATATTATAGATTCCACAAGGATGACAGGTCTTGTTTATACAAGCTCCTTTTTTATATACAAGCCACTACAATGTTTGGCATGTTGTAGGTACTCAAAACATATTTGTCAGAAGAATGAAGGGCAAAAACAGCTTCCTAGAGTTCCTGTTTTATGACGGGTAGATTGACTTGACTAGTGGTGCCCTCTGGTGGTGAAGAAAATAGGACACTTACCCTCAGTCTGTTTGGTATCACCTGGTGCTCCTCAACCTGGGCTCTTCTGAAATGATTCTTTCTTCTAAAGGGAGAAAATATAGAAATCTTGGAAGATAAATGAGAGGTAGGAGTATTTGCTTTGGAGAGGTCAATTCTTACCTTACAGAATGACTCTTTAGGAGACCAACATTTTTTAAATTCTGCATATGTTAACACATGTTAAGTCCAATAGTGTTCTTAAGGAGACACAATCTTCCTTTAATAATTATAGCTAATGTTTGCTGTGCATCAGTCTGTGACAGACTTTTTACATGTAGTTTCCTGTTTAATTCTCTCAAAAATCCATGACATCCATACTAGAACATCTATTTTCCTGAATATAATAAAAGTTAGAAAAGCTAAAAAATTTACCCAAGGTAGGGCACCTGATGGCTCAGTCGGTTAAGCGTCCAACTCTTGATTTCGGCTCAGGTCACGATCCCGTGTAACATGAGATGGAGTCCTGTGTCAAGCTCGGCACTAACAGCACAGGAGCCTGCTTAGGATTCTTTCTCTCCCTCTCTCTCTCTGCCCCCTCCCCAGCCCACGAGCTCTCTCTTTCCAAAAAAAAAAAAAAAAAAAAAAAAAAAAGTGACCCAGTGAGTACATGGCAGAACCTGGAGTTGAAACTTGGTTATCCCACTTAAGCATGATTGCTCCTAACCAAAGCCCTGTAATATTCCTATTCTAATGTGCCCATAACAATCCACACATAACACATCGCCTCCAATCCTATACTGCAATTATTTGTTTACATCTTTCTCCCAGCCTCTGAGATGCTCTTAAGAGCCACTTATTCATTCAATAAATATTTATTAATTGCCTGCTATGTGACAGGCCCTATGCTAAATGATTTAATGATTTAGTTATGCCATCATGGAGCTTACATTCTAGTGGCTGAGATTGAATCAGACAAAAATCAGTAATTACTAGACAAATAATATTGCAAGTTTTGGTGAGTACTAATGAAGGTGACTAAATTAGAGCCTAAGACTGAAAATGTTGGGGTGAATGCAATTTTATTTTTTATTTGTATTATTCTTTTGGGAGGGTGAGTGCAGGTTGGTTTTTTTTTTTTTTTTTTTTTTTTTAAGATTTTATTTTTAAGTGATCTCTACACCCATGGTAGGATTCAAGAGTTGCATTGTCTACCATCACAGCCAGCCAGGCACATCAGGGGTGAATGCAATTTTAAATGGAAGCAGGGCAGGGGCAGAATAAACCTCTATGAGATTGCATTTAAATGAACACAAGAGCCAATAACCTCCATGTGCCCACCCTTTGCCCCCGATGATGGGTTATACAGAAGTTATGCTGCTGTTGGGGAGGGGGAGTCATGCAGATGACCTGTCACAGGAAACATAGAAGCTTAGTGTACTTTTTTTTGTTTGTTTAGGAAAAAGCCCCAAATCAATAGTTTTGGGTGTTTTTGTTTGTTATTTGTTTGTTTTAATGAGTCAATAGCAATGTCCAATTAGGGCTCCCTCCACCTGCACCTGCATCTCCGCTTGCTGGTAGCAAGCAGGATACTGGGGCTGAGGCTGCAGCTCAGGGCGAAGCAGGGCCAGATGTGGCTTTCCAGCCTTGCTTGGCCTTAGGGCTGACACCTGGTTCCTGGGACAACCCATCTGGTCTCTTAAATAAAGGTCAAAGCTGGAATCTGAAAAAAAAAAAGAATTGAATAGAGGGACCAGCCTATAAACCATGAAGGCAAGAACATTACCCCAGGTTTCTGGCTTGTGATCATTATGTCTTACTTATCTCTTTATCCTTGACACTGAGCACTGGGCTTGCCATTTCTTAAGTGTCATCCAATGTAGAATGAGTGGTTGACTTATCTCTCAACTCTCTGATCTTCCTCAGGGCTTGTTAAACTTCCATGGTGCTGATTCATCTTCTCAGTCAATCCAAACTCAACTTATGCTTCAAGAGTTAGCACAGACCCATCTCCTCCAGGAAATCTTCCTTAACAATCAAAACATTCTTCAGTCAGGGGCGCCTGGGTGCCTCAGTTGGTTAAACATCTGACTCTTTGTTTCAGCTCAGGTCATGATCTCAGGTTTTCGTGAGTTTGAGCCCCACATGGGGCTCTGCGCCGGCAGCATGAAGCCTGTTGGGATTCTCTCTGCCCCCTCTTCTTTCTGCTCCTCCCCCACTTGCACTGTCTCTGTCTCTTTCAAAATAAATAAACTTTAAAAATTTTATATAAAAAAACCATTCTTCAGCCATAAAGCAGGCAATCCTACCATTTGTAACAACATTGATGATCATTAAGAGCATGATGCTGAGTGAAATAAGTCAGCAGACAGATACTGCATGATCTCACTTATATGTGGAATCTAAAAAAAGCCAAACTTATAGAAACAGAGAGTAGATTATGGTTGCCAGGGGATAGGGGTAGGGGAACTGGGGAGATATTGGTTAAAGAATACAAACTTCCAGTTACAAGAGGAATAAGTTCTGGGCACCTGCGTGGCTCAGTTGGTTAAGCATCTGACTCTTGATTTTAGCTCAGGTCATGATCTCACAGTTTATGAGATTGAGCCCCAGATCAGGCTCCATGTTGGGTGTGGAGCTGCTTTGGATTCTCTCTCTCTCCCTCTCAATCTCTCCCTCTGCCCCTCCCCTATGCTCTCTCTCTTTCTCAAAATATATAAATAAACTTTTTAAAAAAGGAATAAGTTTTGTAGCAACGTGGATGGAACTGGAGAGTGTGATGCTAAGTGAAATAAGCCATACAGAGAAAGACAGATACCATATGGTTTCACTCTTATGTGGATCCTGAGAAACTTAACAGAAACCCATGGGGGAGGGGAAGGAAAAAAAAAAAAAGAGGTTAGAGTGGGAGAGAGCCAAAGCATAGGAGACTGTTGAAAACTGAGAACAAACTGAGGGTTGATGGGGGGTGGGAGGGAGGGGAGGGTGGGTGATGGGTATTGAGGAGGGCACCTTTTGGGATGAGCACTGGGTGTTGTATGGAAACCAATTTGACAATAAATTTCATATATTGAAAAAAATAAATAAAAAAGGAATAAGTTCTGGAGATCTAATGTATAGCATGGTGACTATGGTAAACAATACTGTATTGTGTACTTGAAAGTCACTAAGAGAATAGATCTTATTTGTTCTTACCATAACAACAACAACAAATGGTATTTACGTGAGGTGAAGGATGTGTTAAATATAATGTTAGTTATAACATTATTGTGGTAATCATTTTGCAACATATACATATGACAAATTATCACATTGCAAAGCTTATACTTAATATTATACAACAGCTAGGGGCCTATACAACAGCTAGGGGGGCTCAGTCAGTTAAGCTTCTGACTTTGGCTCAGGTCATGATCTCATTGTTAATGGGTCTGAGCCCTGTGTTTATTTTTGAGAGACAGAGCATGAGTACAAGTGGGGGAGGGGCAGAGAGAGGGAGACAGGATCTGAAGCAGGCTCTGAGCTGACAGCAGAGAACCCTATATGGGGCTTGAATCGTGAGATAATGGCCTGAGCTAAAGTCAGACATTTAACTGACTGAGCCACACAGACACCTCTTAAAAAATCTTTTAAAAATGTAGGGGCACCTGGGTGGCTCAGTCGGTTAAGCGCCAGACTTCGGCTCAGGTCATGATCTCACAGTTCGTGAGTTTGAGCTCCACGTCGGACTCTGTACTGACAGCTTGGAGCCTGGAGCCTGCTTCGGATTCTGTGTCTCCCTCTCTCTCTGCCCCTACCCCATTCATGCTCTGTCTCTCTCTCAAAAATAAATAAACATTAAAAAAATTTTTTTAATCTTTAAAAAATGTTATACGATAGTTATATCTCAATAAAGCTGGGGAAAAAACAATCAAGACACTGAGCAAAAAGGACAGCAAGTTTGAAGGCCCAGGACAAAAAGCCAGGTAACTAGGGAAACTCCAAGTAGTTCAATATGGCTGGGGCATAAAATTTGATAGAAACAATGGTCAGAGACAAGGCTATAAAGGTTGACAGTGGTCAGATTCATTCATTCAGTAAACACTTACTGAGTATTTGCAGTGTGCTAGGCATTGGCCATGTAGACGTGGTCCTTGTTTTCATGGATTCACAGTCAAAAACAAAGAGACAACTAATAAGCAATCAAAAAATTGTAAAAAAAAAAAAAGTGCTAAAAAGAAACAAATGGGATGATGAGATAAGGAAAAACATATTTCAGATCAGATGATCAGGAAGGCCTAATTAAAGATGTGATACTTATGCTGATAACTGAAGCAGAGAAAAAGTCGAGAAAAAGTGTTCCAGGCAGAGCAAACAGCTTGGCTCAAGTCTCTGAGATGTGAAAGAACATGATATAAGTTCTTGGGGCACCTGGATGGCTCAGTCAGTTGAGCGTTTGACTTTGGCTCAGGTCATGATCTGGCAGTTTGTGAGTTCAAGCTCCATGTTGGGCTCTGTGCAGACAGCTCAGAGTCTGGAGCCTGCTTCAGATTCTGTGTCTCCCTCTCTCTGCCCTCCCCTGCTCATGCTCTCTGTCTCAAAAATAAACTTTAAAAAATTAAAAAAAAAGAACATTAAGTTCTTTATTTTACAAGGGTAGAGTATCAAGAGAAAGGATGGCATGGCCAGTGAAGGACCATACTGATTGAGGTTTTATTAAAATTCGTATTTAATATGAATGATGAGTTTTTAAGAGGAGAGTGACATGAGAGAATGATGGTTTCAAGACACTCATTCTGGCAACTACATGGAAATGGATTGAAGAAGGACAAGACCACTCTTGTGAAAAATTCCTTTAAAAGCTATTGCATAAATTAGTCGGTACTATTAGAAGTCAGGATAGTAGTTACTCTTGAGGCATAATGACTAGATGGCAGAATGAGGGGAGATTCTAAAGGTTCAAAAAATGTTCTGCTTTTCTGGGAGCTGGTAACATGGGTATGTTTGGTTTATACATATTCAAACCTTATGTAATTAGGAAGAATTACCTTATGTAGTTCCTCCATGTATACATATGTATATACATAATCAGATGTATATATAATCATATATGTGTGATTATATATGCATGTATGGAATTATATATGCATATGTGTATATATGTAATTTTTGTGTACATTGTACATACATCTATAATTACATATACATATACACACATATACATATATATTGAACTCAAATAAAAAGTAAAAAGCTATTGAATAAAACTGTCCTATACTTTTCAAAAATGTCATAAAAGACCAAAAAATGGAGAGCTCAGCAAATATCCCAGATTAAGAGTGAGAAAAGAAACGTGACAACCAAATTGATGCATGCTCTTACATCAGGAAATAAAATACTACTATGTAGAGGGTATTATTGGGATAATCAGCAAAATTTGAATAGTACTGATAGAGCTTAAATTTTCTGAATTTTATAACTGGACTATGATTAGTCCTTGTTCTTGGTAGATTAATGCCTAAGTATTCAGGGATGTGCACAACTAATTCTTAAGTGGTTCTGCAAAACAGTATGTAAATACCTAAAAGACAAGACAAATCCGACAAAACATTATCACTAAGTTATGATGGGTGGTAGGTGAAGAATATATGAGAGTTCATTATATTAATATTACAATTTTGGGGTAGATTTGGAAAATTTAATAATAAACTGGAGAAAGGTATTATAATCTAGGCACGAGATGATGTGACTTGGACTAAATTTGGCACTAAAGGCAGTGAAGAATTAACGAATTCAAGGTATATTTTGGAGGTGGAACTGACAAAACCGACACAACTGAGACGATGTGGTGGATGGAAAAAAAGGATAGAAACCACTGGTATAAATAAACAATCCCAAGTGCCCAAACTAGCTCCGCCCTTCCCCCTTCGACGCAAGCGGCGGAAATAAGGAAAAGCAAGCGACCGCTAAACTACAGGCAGGCTTCCGGTCTGGCGTCGCAAAGAGACCGTAAATCGGAGAACACTGTTTGGCTCCTCCCCCACGATGGGCGGTCCTGGACAGTGACAGATACCAATCGCCAGCGACTCATCGGGCACTCACCCAATGGCTCTGGAGCTGGGCGGAGTCCTGCGGCACGAGGGTAGTCCCCACGCGGTGCGGGAAGTTTACTGCTGGGTGCGGGAAGTTTCCCGTTGGGTACGGTGACTTTGCTGCAAGCCTTTGGCAGTTCTGTTGTGAGGCTTTAGTTATTCTGTGGAGGGGTTCAGCAATTCTGTGGCGGGATTTCAGCAGGTCTGTGGCGGGGGTTCAGCAATTCAGCCAGGGTGGGAAGAAGTGCTGAGCACGTGGGCTTTGAACCAAAGTGCGTGAGCAAGACCTGGACTCCGAGTGATGGGGCCGGCCCCTGCGGGAGCGAAACATCGGGCAGCTGCTGGGGACCCGGAGGTGGGTGAGCCATCTGGGAGGGAGGAATGTTCTACGTGCAAGAGGTGGCAGAGTCTGACAGCTCGCCGACGAGGGACAGGATGGCCGTCCCTTCTGGAGGAGCCTTATTCCCCCATGTTGCCAGTCTGGCGCACCGAGACAGACCCAGGGGGAACCTGGCGTTATTTGGATAGCAGCAATAAAGTTTACTGAGCTCACTCCTTCGAAAGCTCTGTGACGTCGGTCATTTCCCCGACCAGGTTCTCTTTCTTGTCATTGGATGAGATCTGACCTCTTGTGCCTAGTTCTGTGCTCGCCGCTGTAATGGAGGGCACATGGTGGTTCTTCTGGAGCCCTCCAGTAAGGCTCTCTCCAGTGTAGGACTGTGGGGTAGAGGCGGGGGCCATGGCTGTAGGGAAGAAGGTTTAGGATTCTGCAGACCAGGGTGTGCAGGGTGTGGATGCCTGCTGACAGAGTAGGCATACTACCTGTGAAACCTTGATTTCCTTCAAGTGTACATTTTCTTCTGGGATTACTGAAGATTGGATGATTTACTGAGTATATTTTCCTGAGGCAGTAGGTTTAGGTCTTTCCAGCACTGACCACTTAATGTATACTGATGTAATCTACGGTCAGGGATTGCTGGCAGGTTAGAGGTTGGCAGGATTTGGATAGAGCAAGAGTGGAGATGGCATTTGTGAATTCCCAGGACAAACCCAGCAAAAGAGGAAGATTCCTGATGCGTAGTATCTGGAAATACAAGGAGCTCAGGCATTGTTTAGGTCAGGGCTCAGTCAACTACTACCCCTTCCAGCTCCAAGCCAAGCTCCATGCTTGTGCTGTCAAATAGACAGGGAACCCTCAACTCAGGAGTTTTAAGACTAGAGCTCAATAATGTTCTAAGTAATGATAATCCTGGGTTTTGCAGTCTGACTTCCGTTCAAAAGAGTGAACAGGAGCCTGTGAAGCATTTATCCATGTCCTATCATGGTGGCATTTTAGGCAGTGCATGCTACACACCTTTGACCTCACACTGGCTTCTCTTCTCATTGGCCACAGGTGATGGAACTAGCTCTGGAAGACACACGCCAGGAAGGAAAGAAGGAGTACTCTAAGAAGTGTACCTTGGTTGGGTCTCCAATGGAGAGTCTCCTGCAGCCAGTGAAGCTTAGCCAGGCAGAACTGTACAAGGAGCCTACCAATGAAGAGCTAAACCGCCTTCGGGAGACTGAGAGTCTGTTCCACTCTAGCTTGCTTCGTTTGCAGGTACTACTGGGTGGCTGGGGCTTGGGTTAGAGGGATGGTCCTGGAACCCTGAGGCTGAAGAACTCACCCCTATCTCTTCTTACAGGTAGAGGAGCTACTAAAGGAAGTAAGGCTGTCAGAGAAGAAGAAGGAGCGGATCGATGCTTTCCTACGGGAGGTCAACCAGCGAGTCCTGAAGGTGCCCTCAACTCCTAAGACCCAGGTAACGCAGGTAGAGTGAAGAACTGGGAAGTCCAGGAGAGGTCCTCAGTGTAGGCCTCTGAAACAAGGCCTTGCTCTTCTTCAGAGGGCGTGGGGTCCTAGGGAGCTCATTTTCACTGCCAGGAGGCTCAACTGGAAGTACAGTCAACCATGTGTTCATTTGTTCAGCAAACATTTATGTTCCTTGCATTAGCTGTGTTCTTAGGATACATCAGTGAACAAAGCAGCCCACTTTCTAGTGTTGGACTTACAGATAGTAGACAATAAACATGATGAGTAAACTGAGTGGCAATATTAGAAAATGGTAAACACTATGGAAAGAGGAGAAAGTAGGGCAAGGTAAGGGGATTGTGGGAATATCAGAGGGTGGGAATGGTTTCCAATTTTAAATAGGGTAGTTGAGGTAGGCCTCATTGAAGTGACAGTAGTCTGACGATTTGGAGGAAGTGAGTCAACCATGTAGATATCTAAGGAAGGAATAGTCAACACAAAGGTTCAAAGGCAGTAGTAAGTCTGGTATGTTCCTGGGATTAAATGAGGGGAAAATAGAAGGACACGAGTTCAAAAAGGCAATGGAGGAAGGAGGCATTTCACTCAGGGCCTCGTTACACCGAAACAAGGACTGGCTGTTGCTCTGGGTAAAAAGAGGAACCACTGATGGGACGTTTTTTTGGTGTAACAGTGATGTGATCTAGCTTCATTTTTAAAAAGTTGACTCAGGGGCACCTGGGTGGCTCAATCGGTTAAATGTCTGACTCTTGATTTCAGCTCAGGTTGTGATCCTGGGGTCGTGGGATCAAGCCCTGTGTTAGGCTCCATGTTGAGCATGGAGCCTGCTTAAGATTTTCTGTCTCTGTTTTCCCCTCTTCCCTGCTCACACACTCTCTAAAAAAAAGAAAAAAATATCGACAAAACTAAAAGCCTACAGAATGAGAGGAGATATCTGCAAATGACCCATCTGATAAAGGGTTAGTATCCAAAATCTATAAAGAACTTACTGAACTCAACACCCAAAAAACAAATAACCCAGCTACGAAATGGGCAGAACACATAAATAGATACTTTTCCAAAGAAGATATCCACATGGCTAACAGACACATGAAAGGATGCTCAACATCACTCATTGTCAGGGAAATACAAATCAAAACCATGATGAGATACCACCTCACACCTGTCAGAGTGGCTAAAATTAATAACACAAGAAACGACAGGTGTTGATGAAGATGTGGAAAAAGGGAAACCCTCTTGCACTGTTGGTGGGGATGCAAACTGGTGCAGCTACTCTGGAGAACAGTGTGGAGGTTCCTCACAAAACTAAAAACAGCTACCCTACCATCCAGCAATTGCACTGTTAGGTATTTATCCAAAGGATGAAAAATACAGATTCGAGGGGTACATGCACCCCAATGTTTATAGCAGCATTATCAACAATAGTCAAACTATGGAGAGAGCCTAAATGTCCATTGAATGATGAATGGATAAAAATGTGGTATACATATACAATGGGATATTACTCAGCCATCAAAAAGAATGAAACCTTGCCATTTGCAACAACGTGGATGGAGCTAGAATGTAGTATGCTAAGTGAGATAAGGCAAACAGAGAGGTAAATACCATATGATTTCATTCATAGGTGGAATTTAAGAAATAAAACAGGTGTTGGGCACCTGGGTGACTTAGTCGGGTAAGCATCCAGCTTCAGCTCAGGTCATGATGTCACGGTTCATGAGTTCGAGCCCTGCATCGGGCTCTGTGCAGACGGTTCAGAGCCTGGAGCCTGCTTTGGATTCTGTGTCTCCCAATCTCTCTCTGCGCCTCCCCTGCTTGTGCTCTGTCTCTTTGTCTTTCAAGAATAAATAAAATGTTTAAAAAAAATTTTTTTAATAAAAAAAGAAATAAAAAAGCTGAACATATGAGAATGGCAGGGGTGGGGGGAGGAAGAGAAGGAAACAAACCACAAAAGACACTTAATGATAGAGAACAAACTGAGGGCTGATGGAGGGACGTGGGTGGGGGATAGGCTAGATGGGTGATGGGTATTAAGGAGGGCACTTGTGATGAGCACTGAGTGTTGTAAGTGATGAATCACTGAATTCTACTCCTGAAACCAATATTGCACGGTATGTCAACTAACTAAAATTTAAGTTAAAAAAAAAGTAATAAATTTTTTTTAATTCTTCATTTTAATTTCTAATACAGCAAGTATAGATATAACTCACGTAAAAAGAGCTCTTTGAGGGTCCTTGATAATTTTTAAGAATGTAATTCACTCAGGCTGTTGTGTTAAAGGTAGAAGGGAAGGGGATAAAGATAAAATCAGGGAGACTAGCTAGAAACCTATTATGCGGTGATCCACTGGAAAATGGTGGCATCTCAGATTAGGATAGAGAAGTAGAGGTGGTTAGTGTCTGGATGCTCTTAAAAGTGAAATGGATGTTTTTAAGAGATGAGTTCAGGTGATTTAAATGTTTTGGGCTTGAGCAACTAGAATGAAGTTGCCTTAATGGAGAGGATGTGTTTACAGAAAGACTGGGAGTTTGACTTCAAATGTATTGATGTGTTTATTTTTGTTTTTATTTTCTTAAAGTTTATTTATTTATTTTGAGAAAGAGCATGCATGCACAAGTTGATGAGGGGCAGAAAGAGAGAGTGAGAGAGAATCCCAAGCAGGTTCCATGCCCTCAGCACAGAGCCTGATGTGGGGCTCAAACCCATGAACCACGAGATCATGACCTAGCCAAAATCAAGAGTTGTATACTTAACCTACTTAGCCATCTAGGCGCCCCTCAAATGTGCTATGTTTAATTTGAGACGTCTACTAGACACCAAGGGGACATGTCAGGGAGGCAGTCAAATAATATGTATCACTGTCTCTGTCCCCACAGCTGACTGACCAGACCTGGCTCCCAGCTGGGGTTCGAGTACCCCTCCACCAAGTGCCCTATACTGTGAAGGGCTCTTTCTGCTTCCTGCCTCCAGCCCAGGTCACTGTTGTGGGCAGCTACCTTCTGGGTACCTGCGTCCGGCCGGACATTAATGTGGATATGGCAGTGACCATGCCCAAGGTGAGGTCTAGAGTTTGGGGAATGGAGAGACTGCTGCTTCACCACCTACAAATTCTTGGGTCTTTCTTTCCCACCTGCCACTTGCCAGGGGATTGAAATCTGAACTCGAAATCAAAAGAGCAGATCACTGCTGTCATCTTGAGGGCAGCTTAAATGTGCCTTTGGGCCAGTTGCTGCCCTTTGGAACTTTGCCTTCGTCATCTGAGAACTAGATATGGTGGTGTTGTCCCTGGTTCATGCACTCTGGCCAGCAAAACTCCCTGAGGTTTCTAAACTGTGACTCACCTTGGCTTCATCTTGGCCTCCAAGCTCTCTAACAAAAAGCATTTAAGTGCCTGGGCATGTCTCTCTTTTCTGACCCTCTCCAGGAGCTCCTACAGGACAAGGATGGGTTGAACCAGCGCTACTTCCGCAAGCGTGCTCTCTACCTGGCCCAGTTAGCTCACCACCTGGGCCAAGACCCCTTCTTTGGCAGTGTTCGCTTCTCCTACACCAATGGCTGCCACCTGAAACCCTCGCTGCTACTTCGGCCACATGGTGGGAGGCACATACTGGGCTGAAGGCACAGTATGGAGTGACAGATTCAGTGGTGGGGGGGGCATGGGGCCTCAAGTCCAAGGTGAGAGGCTTAGGCCTCAGGTTTGAGGGGGAAGGTACAAAGACCTCAGATTCTGAAGTGGGAGGGCATGGTACCCGGTATCCTCAGGTAGGAGGAAGGTGGCACAGAGACCCACCTGGAAGGATCTCAGCACTCCCTGTCTCCCCCAGGGAAGGATGAGCGCCTGGTCACTGTACGTCTGCATCCATGCCCTCCACCTGACTTCTTCCGCCCGTGCCGCCTGCTGCCATCTAAGAACAATGTGCGCTCTGCCTGGTACCGAGGGCAGAGTCCCCCAGGGGATGGTGAGCAGACACTTGTGTCAAGGTGGAGCTGAAGGGAAGAGTGTTGTGGGGATTTCTCTTCTCATGGCTTCCCCTCCCCCACAGGTAGCCCAGAGCCTCCCACCCCCCACTATAATACATGGGTTCTGCAGGACATGGCCCTTGAGTCTCACGTGCAGCTGCTGTCAACTGTGCTGGGCTCAGCCTTGGGGCTGAAGGATGGCGTGGCACTTCTGAAGGTCTGGCTGCGGCAGCGGGAACTGGACAAGGTGAGTTGGGAGTGGCCCAGCTTCCCTGCCTCACTGAGTGGCGGGTTGGCTCTGAGCTTGGGCCTCTCTGTCTCCATCTCTTTTTCAGGGCCTGGGAGGGTTCAGTGGGTTCCTTGTCTCCATGCTGGTTGCCTTCCTTGTGTCCACACGCAAGATCCACACCACCATGAGTGGCTACCAGGTCCTGAGAAGCGTCTTGCAGTTTCTGGGTAAGGTGGCTAGACTCAGAAAGGCCAAGGGTTCTACTCATCCTGTGAATCCTCTCATTCTATCAAGGGTCATTCAGTTTCTTAACATAAGACAGAAGAGCAAACTGAATTCTGGAGGCAGGGAGGAGGGAGAGTGTCATTAGTGCTGGGTCCCCAGGGAGGAGGATACCTTCTGACACACCCATCTTCTCTGGCTCACTTCAGCCACCACAGATTTGACAGTCAATGGGATCAGCTTATGTCTCAGCTCAGATCCTTCCTTGGTGAGTGGGGCAGGGCTGGGGCTGGGCAAGGAGGCCTGAAGGTAAGGCCTCAACCCTGACTGGCTTCTTTTTTATGCCTCCAAGCCGGCCCTGGCTGACTTCCATCAGGCCTTCTCTGTTGTCTTCCTGGACTCCTCAGGCTGTCTCAACCTCTGTGCTGATGTCACTGCCTCTACTTACCACCAGGTACCAATGGTTCCCCATTCCTGGATTCCCCAGGTGTCCCAGTCCAGACTGTGTCCCTTCTACCAGTACCAGAACCCCAGAAACTCTTCTCCAAAGAGCTTAGGTCAGGCATGTCTCTTGGTCTGAGCCCTCAGGTCACTGAAGGGAGGGGTATAGTGGTGATAATCTCACATGTGAGTTCCCTGCTTACCCTGTGGCCCCAGGTACAGCATGAGGCACGGCTGTCTATGGCATTGCTGGACAGCAGAGCTGATGATGGATTCCAATTTTTGCTGATGACTCCCAAACCCATGATCCGGGCTTTTGACCACGTCTTGCAGTAAGTTTATGGCTGACAGGCTATGTCAGTGGGTTCTTTTTCCCTGGAGCTACAGTGGTGGGGCAGAGGTGCTCAGATGTTCCTGGTTTTGGGGAGGGGGTGGTACTTGGGGTCAGCAGTACCTCATTCTGTCTCTTTGTCCCTCTAGTCTCCATCCACTGAGTCGCCTGCAGGCAGCATGTCACCGGCTAAAGCTGTGGCCAGAGCTGCAGGATCTTGGTGGGGACTATGTTTCAGCTGCTTTGGGCTCACTGACCACCCTCCTGGAGCAGGGTCTGGGGTCCCGCCTTCACCTGCTGGCCCACTCTCGGCCCCCAGTGTTAGAGGTGAGGTGCTGTGGGGTAGGGAGTTTGTGGGTTTAAGGAGGACTAGATCTAGGGTCTCAGGGAATACAAAAGACACACCATCCCTCTAGCTAGATCTTTCTACCTAGTTGGAAACTGGATTTCCAGGTCAAGCTGGGGCATTCTTGGCTTGAACTCAGCCTTTTTACACCCTATAGTGGGACATTAGCCAGGATCCACCGAAGCACAGAGACTCTGGGACCCTGACCCTAGGATTGCTCCTCCGGCCTGAGGGGCTGACCAGTGTCCTTGAGTTGGGTCCGGAAGCCAACCAGCCCGAGGTGAGGAGCTCTGGGGTCTGGGGGGTGATTTGGCTCTGTCTTGGGAACTCCAGGCCGTGCACTGGCAGGAGTAGGGTGGATCATCCTCATGCCACCTGGATTGAGTCCTGTTGGGGATTTCTGATAAAGCCCATCTTTGTTGATTTCTTCCACCACCCATTGCCTTTCCTCAGGCTGCTGACTTCCGCCAGTTCTGGGGATTTCTCTCAGAGCTTCGGCGTTTCCAGGATGGAGCCATTCGGGAAGCTGTGGTCTGGGAGGCAGCCTCTATGGCCCAGAAGCGCCTTATTCCCCACCAGGTGGTCACCCATCTCTTGGCACTGTGAGTGTTAGCATCTGGATGCTGGGAAGCACCGGTGGGTTGGGGAGCCTTTTAGGAGGGTCTGGCCCAGGCTTTGGGCTGAGCAGCGAATGTCCAGCAGCATTCTCCATATTCCTCAGTGCCCACACTGAGTCTCTGCCCCTTTCCCAGCCATGCCGACATCCCAGATACCTGTGTCCACTATGTGGGGGGCCTTCTGGACGCGTTGATCCAAAGCCCGAAAGAGGTAAGGGTCATGGGTCAGGGCTAAGGGTTAAGGCTAGGGGTTGCAGAGTAGCTTGTGTGGCCAGCTTAGGTAGGGGGTGGAGAGCACACCTCAGCCGGGCTGCACTTCTCATAGTGTCCAGCAGAGGGGGTGCTGGCTCTGCAGCAGCCCGAGCTGTGGCAATATCCTGGGTGGTGGTGGGGTTCTGTAGGGTCCTGGCCTCCTGACTGACTGTGTTCTCCCTCTCAGACCTCCAGCACAGGTGAGGAAGCCCTGGCAGCAGCAGTGCGTTGCTACGATGACCTCAGCCGCCTCCTGTGGGGGCTAGAAGGTCTCCCGTTGACTGTGTCTGCTGTGCAGGGAGCTCATCCAGTACTGCGCTACACTGAGGTGAGGTGGAAGGTGGCAGGAAGCCTTTTCTGCTTAGCGATTCCTTGTCTCTACCCCATTCCTCCAGTATTCCCCTTTCCGACTCCTGACTGTGTTCACTTTCTCAGTCCTGAGCCCCTACCTCAGCCCTGCATCTTCCATAGGTGTTCCCACCAACCCCAGTCTGGCCAGCCTACTCCTTCTACGATCACTTGCGAGAGCAGGCCTCGCTGTTGCCTCGGCCTGACAAGCCCTGTCCAGCCTATGTGGAGCCCATGACTGGTGAGGATCCTCTTGGGAGGGGTTGAGAGAAATTGTTCCCACTCCATGCTGCAGTCTTGAACCTCTTTTCTTCCTAGTGGTATGTCATCTGGAGGGCAGTGGTCAGTGGCCACAGGATGCTGAGGCCATACGCCGGGTCCGAGCTGCCTTCCAGCTGCGCCTGGCGGAGCTGCTGACCCAACAGCATGGGCTACAGTGTCGTGCCACAGCCATGCACACTGATGTCCTCAAGGTTAGACTGGTGTAGGGTAGGGATTCCCCAGAGAGGGAGGGCACAGGGTGTTAGGGTGTCCCATGCTGACACGTGTCCCATCCCATACCTTCTTTGAACAGGATGGGTTTGTGTTCCGGATTCGTGTGGCCTATCAGCGGGAGCCCCAGATCCTGAGGGAAATGCGGAGCCCTGAGGGGATGATCTCATTGAGGGACACGCCTGCCTCCCTCCGCCTTGAGAGGGACACAAGGCAGTTGCCCCTGCTCACCAGTGCCTTGCATGGGTATGGCCACCTATAGGTTCTTCTGTCTGTAGATCCTTGCCTGTTTCTATTCTGCTCTCCTGGCCACCTGTCTCTCTGGGAGGCCACCTGGTATAAATTTATACCATGGTTTATGTATTCATTTTTTAGAGAGAGGAAGAGAGAGAGAATCCCAAGCAGGCTCTGTGCTGTCAGCACAGAACTTGATGTGGGGCTCAATTTCACAGAACCATGAGATCATGACCAGAGCCGAAGTCAAGAGCCAGACACTTAACCGACTGCACCGCCCAGGCGCCCCTGAAATGGGAATTTTATAGGACTGATCTGTTGGGGTGTTAGTTAGGGGGATGTGAGATTCTGTACAGAGGGCAACTTTGGGTAAAGGTTGAATAAATAGTGGTGGTAGAGCAGAAATACTCTTCTTGGGCCCTGAGTGCCTGAGTCTCATTGCCACTTCCCTCTTCCCCCCACAGACTCCAGCAGCAGCACCCAGCCTTCTCAGGTGTGGCACGGCTGGCCAAGCGGTGGGTGCGCGCCCAGCTTCTGGGTGAGGGGCTCACCGATGAGAGCCTGGACCTGGTGGTTGCTGCTCTTTTCTTGCACCCTGAGCCCTTCACCCCTCCCAGGTGATTCCGAACTCCATCTTTTCTCTAGCCAGAAAGTTCCCCTTGGGGCCAGTTGTCGTCCCTTAGGCTGTACCTTCAGTCCAAATGGGAAAGGGTAGCTAAAAAAAGTGACAGAAGAGGTTCTAAGACACCTCCCACCCCCATCCATGCTGGGGGGTCTAGATTGTCTAGGCCGTGGGGAAAGCCCTGGGATGTGTGGTTGGGCCCAGACCCTTTACTCATTCCTTCTTCTCAGCTCCCCCCAGGTGGGCTTCCTTCGGTTCCTTTTGTTGATATCAACCTTTGATTGGAAGAACAACCCCCTTATTGTCAACCTCAACAATGAGCTCACTGGTAAGTGGTAGGACTGGGGTCAGACTCCTGCAAGAAAAAACCTTTGTGGATTGCAGAGCAATAGGGCACACAAGGGTTTTCCACGCCAGTTTATTAGATAGGGCTTTTTTCGTGGCTTCCCCTTCCCAGATATCTGTGCCTGGCCCTGATGCCTTGGGGTGGGGAGTTACTAGGAGGAAGAGGCCCAGTCAAGGCTTTAGGGAGCTCTAAGGCTATAGAGCTATGGTTTGTTCCTATGATGCTCAGAAACAGAATGGACCGGGGTGGTAAACAAGCTACCTGGAGGGGGCTGTGAAGGGGAAAGGAGAGTAGAAGGGGGACCCTGAACACTAAGTGAGAAGTCTTGTGGGGATCAGGGCAGGGCCCAGGTTAGAATAGATGTCCAGACTTCTTGGTGAGTGGGGGTGATGATTTTCAGCTGTAACATGAGGAGTTCCTGGTCCAAGCAGAGAGGAGGGTGTCAGCTTCCTAATTCCCCAGGTGTGTGGGAGCATAGGGTGGGAAGGGGGTCAGGGGCAGGCCTCAGCTTGTG
Source organism: Panthera leo (assembly GCF_018350215.1). Taxonomy (NCBI): domain Eukaryota; kingdom Metazoa; phylum Chordata; class Mammalia; order Carnivora; family Felidae; genus Panthera; species Panthera leo. Next base: position 55,557,156 of record NC_056691.1, on the reverse strand, counting down.
TTGGCCCGGAAACTAGAATGGGGTGCCAGGCAGTGGAAAATTCTGCCTTTGGGCTGAGGCTGAGAGTTTAACGCCCCACCCAATTGAGGCAAACATGGTGTCCTTTACATTGCCTTTGTCCTTTGGGGGAGGGGCACTGGAAAATCCCTGTGATGGGCAGCTGTTGGGTGTACAGTAGGAAGATCTGGGGTAGTAGAGCTGGGGAAGGGGGCAGGCTGACCCAGGATCCCCTCTTGTTCACAGTGGAAGAGGAGGTGGAGATCCGCAGTGGCTTCCTGGCAGCTCGGAGACAACTCCCAGTCATGGTCATCCTTACCCCCCAGGATCGTAAAAACTCTGTATGGACACAGGATGGACCATCACCCCAGGTTCAATCCCATCCTTACCTCTAAATTTGTGGTCTTCTCCCCCAAGGAGAAAGCAGGCCGAGCATGAGCTAAGAAAGACCCACACTCAGGTTTGATGTATTTGATTGTGTGTATCCCCTCAGATCCTACAGCAGCTTGTGGTCCTGGCAGCCGAGGCCTTGCCTGTCCTAGAGAAGCAGCTAATGGATCCCCGGGGGCCTGGGGACATCAGGGTAAGCCCTTGACCAAGAGTGACTCGGGTTCTAGGGATTCTGTCTTTGAACATTGGGAATCTGAAGCTATAGGGGCTCTCACAGGATGCTCAGCCCTCTTGTTTGGCAAGACTGAATCCACAGAAGGCATTGATACTGCCCATGGTGCCTGGCAGTGGTGGAACCTGCAGGAGAACCAGGTCCCTGGCTCTATCCAGGCCTCACACTTGTAGCCTGTGCTCCTCCTGACAGATTGAAGCTGGCTGACACCAGCTGGGGCTTGATGTTCCCACCTTCAGATGAACATTTGGGCCCCTAATGGGGGGTCAGACAAAAGGGAAGGAGGGAACCAAGGTGGGCATGTGGAAGGCTTTGTGGTCCAGCTCCCAACTCCCAGTGGGCACTACGGTACTTCCTCAGACAGTGTTCCGGCCACCCTTGGATATGTATGACGTGTTGATCCGCCTGTCTCCCCGCCACATCCCCCGGCACCGCCAAGCCGTGGACTCACCAGTTGCCTCCTTCTGCCGTGGCCTGCTCAATGAGCCAGGGCCCTCGTCCTTGATGCCTGTGCTAGGCTACGATCCTCCTCAGCTTTATCTGGCACAGCTCAGGGTAGGTCCTAAAGGGCTGACTAAACCTGGGGAGGGGGCTTCCAGGTGAAGCTGGGGCCATGGAGGTGACTCTCAGATGTCTATGTGTAATATTATCTATGTCCTGCCCTTTCCTAGGAGGCCTTTGGGGACCTGGCCCTTTTCTTTTATGACCAGCATGGTGGAGAGGTGATTGGTGTTCTCTGGAAGCCCACCAGCTTCCAGCCCCAGCCCTTCAAGGTGTGCTGGCTGATGATAAGTGTTGTTCCCAAGTGTGTTCATGTGGTTCCATGTGGGCATGCATGTCTGTATGTGGCATGCTCCCTGACTGCATGGGTCAGGTGTGAAGCATGTGTCTTATGTGTTGATCTATACTACTGCTACTGCTCCCCACCCCCACCCGGCTTGGTGTCTCTGGGTGTGCCTCTGTGACACCTCAGTCCATGTTTCTCTGGTTCCCCTAGGCATCCAACACAAAGGGGCACATGGTGGTGTCTCAAAGTGGGGAGCTGGTGATGGTGCCCAATGTAGAAGCGATCCTGGAGGACTTTGCCATCCTGGGTGAAGGCCTGGTACAGGCTGTGGAGGCCCGAAGTGAGAGGTGGACTGTGTGATCTCCACCCCAGGAGCAAGCTGTAGGTGTACAGCCGGACTTCAGACCTCTGGAGCAAGATGTCAATGGCATGATCTCCATCCTCGTTGCGTACGGATCTTCCATGGAGTACCTGCTGGCCTAAACACACTGAGATGTTCCCCTAGAAAAGCCCTGCCCCAAATTTCTGTCTGATGCCTCAGCATCAGAGCAGGGGCCTGGTTTCTTACAGAGTCCCCTGGGCCTGTCTGAACTTCCAGAAGAGGAGGGCAAGCCAGCTCAGCAAACTGAATGAACCCAGGAGATCCATCCACCTGTCAGCCTTAGTCTGGGCTTTTTTTTTTTTTTTTCCTTTTCTTCCTAGGATGTTTCCAGAAGTGTGGAGAGGAGGACATTTGCCCAAGGCTGAGGCTGTCTCCCCTTCCCATTGCCAGGATGTGTGCCTACACCTTAGTATGCCCTTCAGGGCAGTGTCAGGCCTTTAAATGGGGTCCAGAGAAGGTATGGCACTTCTTGAGGGTCACAGAATATCTGCACTGAGCAGTGGGAAAGGGGCTCTGTGTGTATGAATAGAGCCCATTGAAGGGACACGGGTCTCTCCTGTGTGGGTGCTGTTACTTTCCAGGGTACACCATGGGAAAGCACAGAGGACAGGAGGGGCTGGGTACCCAATGAACCAGAGAAGGGGTGAGGGGGACAGATGGTCCCCTAGTCCGGGAGAGCTGCAGAAAGCACTCAGCGTTGCCCTGGCTGCTCAGTGTCTCAGTCCCCCGGCTCCATGGCATCTGCCCATTCATGTCACACTGTCCCCACTGCATCCCTGCAGTAAGGGTGCGGGGGGAACAAGCCTCAAGTCCTGCTCTCCAGGAGCTCTCAGTGCCAGGGTGGGGGGCGGTGCTGCCTCTTTTCACCCCGGTCCACACCCCACTTGCAGCAGCCTCTCCCTTCTCCGTCTCCCCTAATCCTGGCTGTTTTTCCAGACTCAGCTCGAATAGTGCTTCCTCCTCCAACCCTTCCCTCGCCCCCAGCCTGAGGTGCTCTTTCTCTCGTCTGAAACATGAGAGCAATTACTGTCTGTTCGGTTTACTTCGTAGTTGCATACAGGGCGTGAACTCTTCTGTTGTTTTAAACTCTGATTTAAAATTAAGTCACTTAATTTCCTCATGTTCCTGGCTTTTCTGCCATTTTCACATAGTTTTAACATTGTCTCCTAGAAGTAAACTCTCTGGGGGCAGGTAACATGTTTGAACAGATTTCTTGGCACCTTCGTGGTACCCAGGACAATGCTCAAGTAGGATGCAGGTGTGTGCAGAAGGGGCATCTAGGCCAGGCAGATGGAGAGCAAGCAGGCCCACCAAAATGCTTTAAGGACAAGGGAATCATAATTTGTAATCTCTGCCTAGAATGAGTGTGGAGGTGACAATGAGTTGCACCCTGAGAATTAAGATGCAGCTGACATTTTGAGTGCCTGGTAAATGCTGGGCACTCCGTTATTTTACATGTCTTATGTGCAGGAACGTGATCATGCAACAATACCAGCCCTGTGAAGTATGTGCTTTTAGTTATCCTCATTTTCTGAAAGGTTCAGCAGCAGGCATGGGCCTGTTTGTGAAGAGATTGATGCCTGGCTATCAGGGTTCATCCTCAAGATGATAAGGGATGCCTGGGTGGCTCAGTTGGTTGAGCGTCTGACTTCAGCTCAGGTCATGATCTCATGGTTCATGAGTTTGAGCCCTGCGTTGGGCTCTGTGCTGAAAGCTCAGAACCTGGAGCCTGTCTCAGATTCTGTGTCTCCCTCTCCCTTTGTTCTTCCCCCACTTGCTCTCTCTCTCTCAAAAATAAATAAAGATAAAAAAAAAAAAAAAAGACGATAAGCCACATATAGGAGCCCTGATCTTGAATTTTGTCCCAAGTCTGTTAGTCTTTGTGAACCTGTACCGGTCCCTACCTGTCACCGTCATGAGATTAGATGTTGGCATGTCATAGAGAATACATTGATGGGCTATGTGAGCTGTGCTCTTGATTCATGAACTCCAGGCAGAGGTGTACAAGACTTTGTGTTTGGGGAAAGAAATGCAGTTCCAGCCCTCATGGACCTTGGTTCTGTGGTGTTGCCTGGTTCCTCTTCACTTATTTTCTCCACAGTCCCTCTGTAGGCTCTGGGGAAGGATGGTGCTGGCCTGTTTCAAACCATCCTGTTTCCATCCGTGGGTCGGCTTCAGTCCTGTAGCTTCTGGCCTTTTCACAAACCCAGTTCTAGATTATCCTGGTGAAGGAGGGAACAGAATCTGCCCCCGGGCAAAACTGCAGCAGGTGGTTCCAAGAGGTGCAGACGCCAGTCCCCACTTGGAAAATGAGCACTGGCCTTGCTACCTCCATGTTTCCTTGGGCAAATCACTTCCCTTGATGGGCTCAGCTTCACCACCTGTAAAATGGGCATGGTAATGGCTTTGTCAGGGGCACAATGAGGCAAGGGAAGATGGCAGATAACTCAACCCAAGGAGCTGTACCACCTTTCTGCACTCCCTGCTCAGCACTGTGGAGAAAGCAGGCAGCCCAGGCTCCATCACTCTGTAGCTCCAACCTCACAGTCCATCACACTGTAGCTCCAACCTGTTTCCTCCAATCTCTAGGAAGTGGGTGAAGAGGCTGGTGTGGTCTAAGATGACCATGGTGGCATGAGGAGCTGGAACTTCATTGGAAGGGAAGGAGAGAAGACTAGGAACTCCTGTGTGAGCAAGGCTGGGCAGGATGTAGGTTATACATCCCCGTGGGTGTGTCTGCCTCTGGGGGGTTCTGCATTTACGTCTGCAGGTGGACATGATGGGGTAGGAGTCTGATGTATGGAGTGATTTGTCTGCTCTGTGTGTTGGGGGGCATGGACATGTCTGTATGCACTAGTCTGTGTGCAGGTTTTGTCTCCAGCTCAGAGTTACTGTAAAAGGGGAACTCTCTTTTTTTGAAGAGTAGGTCAGGAGAGAAAGCTCTCAGATAAAGAGGCAAAAACTCTGGGGGAGTGGGGGGTGCCTGAGTGGCTCAGTCTAAGCAGTTAAGCGTCTGGCTTCAGCTCGGGTCATGATCTCACGGTTTGTGACTTCGAGTCCTGCATCAGGCTCTGTGCTGACAGCTCGGAGCCTGGAGCCTGGAGCCTGCTTCGGATTCTGTGTCTCCCTCTCTCTCTGCCCCTCCCTGGCTTGCACTGTCTTTGTTTCTCTTTCTCAAAAATAAATATTAAAAAAAAAAAAAAAAAGAGGCAAAAACTCTGGATTGTTTCTGTGGTTTTAAACAAAGCCTTCTTCTTGGGGCTTTGGTTTCCCCAGTTCTGTCAGACCTTCTAAGCCTCGCTGTGTGGTTACATTTAGTGAATTCTCAAAGTGTCCTCTCTTCTGACTGTGGTATCACCATCTCCTCTAAACTGGAATCCATTCAGCTGAAGACCCTATTTTCCTCTGCCCAGCACATGACTTTGGAGAAAAAGAGCAAGATCCCAAAGCCTAGGGGTCCTTGCAGCAGGTTACGTTCAAAGAAGTCCTGAGGGCTGCTCGGATTTGGACTCGTCCAAGTGCCCCCACCCCAATAAACAAACATACATACAACCCCTCCAACATCCGGTACTTGCTTTGTGAGTCATAGATTAATCCAGGTGAGCGATTAAGGGGAGGGGAAGCCTGGGGCACGTGAGTCACCCCTACCCTACTCAAGAATAGGTCAGCCTGCCTGCCCATCCCTCTGCTGCAGAGGGGGGGGGGGGGAGGGTGTGTGTGGGGAGCAACAGGACTCTTAGACTGCCCAGGGCACTAATGGGGACCAGGGTGTTCCAAACCCAGAGAGAGACTCATTTCCCTTTCACAGTTCAACTTCTGAAAGCAGGATGGAGAGGATAATTTTTCTGGTTTGCGTGAGGCCCAGAGAGGTGTAGGAACTTGTCCAGGGTCACACAGGGGGTGTGGAGATCCAGAGAATCCTGTCTCCAGACCCCGCTGCCAAGCCTGGGCTCTCCTGCAGCCAAGGGCTGGGGTGAAGAGGAATAAAGGAACGGAGAGCTGAACTCTAGATCTGTGCAATGGGGCAGAGAGGAGTGCAAAGCCTGCCCCCCTCCTCTGTTCTGGGCCACCTGCCAGCCCTGCTCTTCTCCCTCCACCCAGGGCAGCTGAATAAAGCTGTTATCAGCAAGACATAAAGGAGCAGAGTCAAGGATAGGGGAGGGTTGAGAGTGTGTACACTCTGGTCCACCTTACCTCAAGCCTGAAATCTCTGTCCCCCTGACTGGGACATCTTCAAAAGCAGGACCCAGCTCTCCCCTACTGTTCCAGACTGGAAACCTCCACAGGATAGGGCTGGGGTCTTCCAAAGACTGACAAGGCCCAGATTGGGCCCTGACCTAAGGAATAAGGAGGCCCTGAGATCCAGTCCCCTGTTCCACTTGACCATCAGGGATTTGGACGAAAAAGATAGATATATGTGGGGAAGGGGAGGCAGGACAGATGTTTGAAGGTATGAATTTACAGTGAGTAGTAGATAAGCCCTAGGGATCTAATGCCCAGTATAGTGAATATAGGCAACAATATTGTATTATAATCAACAAACTTTCTGAGAGACTAGAACTTAATTATTTCAACCACTAAAAAAAAGGACAATTATGTAATGTGATGGAGGTCTAATTATTGCTACAATGGCAATCATAATATATAAATAATGAAATTACACAATGTTTTATGTCAAATATATTTCAACTTGAAGAATAAAAATGATAGATATGGCATCTTGACCTTTCTCTAATCTGCCCCCACAACATCCCCACCTCCATCCCAATCAGTGGGGTCTCCCTGGAGCCCAGTTCCCACCTATCCCAGGTCTAGAGATCCTCAGGAAGTCATACCTGAAGTCTGACTGCAGAACTTCCTGCTGTAGCCTGTCCTCTCCCCTAGATCTTTCTCCTTGTGACACCTCTCCCCCAGGGGCAGGCAGCCGGTGGCTGCTCTGTAATTAACACAGACTGGGCTGGGATGAGGGGAGAGAATTCTGGGGCTCACACATGCCCATGGCCTTTCTGGAACACCAGATGCAGAGCCTCCTTCCCCCTGCGGTCCCCCATCCCACCCCCTTCAGACCACAGGCCTCTCAGAGAACAGTTGTCCTGGGCTCCATCTCAGGTTCAAGTTCCTGTCTACCCAGTTGGGCTCGCCTCCAATTTCAGCTTCTTGACGACCTGCCCTGATCACTCTGCCTCCTAAATCCCCAATTCAAACTCTCCTCACTCCCTGTACCCATTGCATCTGGCCTCTTTGCCTCCTCTGTGGCTTCCTTCCAGACCTCCTGGTCTCAGCCTTTCCCCTCCAACACATCCTCCACATAGCAACTGGAGGGATCCTTCCAGTGCCTTCCATTAACTGGCAAATGGAGACCACACCACTTCCCTGTTTAAAACCCTCAGGTCTCCCATTAGTTTCTGTTCTTAGCAGTGGAACATTTGTCAATTGTAATCTTGTTTAGAACCCTGATGTAATATGGTTAAAATACTGTGGTTGAAACGGGAGGTGGGACCAGGGCTCTGCCTCCTTGCCTTCCCTCTCCCGGCTTCCAGCTGCCACAGTCCCTGTGAGAGCTTCCTCAGAGTCCTGGGGATTAAAGAAGCACAGCTTGAATGTCTCCGGCCCCTCGATAAGGTTCAGGCCCTTAGTATAGAACCCAAGGCCCTTCTGTGCTACCAGTGTCCCGCCCTGGCTTCACTACAGGTGCTCTCATCTTGTATCAGGCAAACAGCCATACCTACCTTGGCCTGCCCTGGCAGGCTTTCACCCGGAAGACCCTATACAAAATCCCCAGCCAAATGTTTCCTCCTCCAGGAAGCTCTCTGGTTGCCTCAGTCCCCCAAATGCTCTATGCTCCTTTCCTGGTTGCAGTGGCCAGGCAAACGCCAGGCCCTAATTCAGGCCCCCCAGGAAGGCCATGAGTTTTTCTTCTTCCTCAATCTCTGGTTCTGACCCCTCATTCTGAGGCAACCATCCTGGTTCCAGAAGCTTTCCTGCTAGTGAAGAGAGAGAGAGGAAAACATAAAGGCCAGGGGCTCCAGGGATCTGATCCTGAGGTGTGAACCAGAGCTCTCCAGACACCCTAGGCCTGTTTGTAGTGATAACCTGGTCTGTGTCAGCTCCATGTCACTAACTCTTCTCCCTCTAGGCCAGCCTGGGGCAGGGCCAACTGTCCGGCCAGTTAGTCCCCAGACTCCTCAACAGATCCCCATTCTCTATCTCTGGCTTTTGTAAACTCTGGACCCAGACCCACAGCCAGGCCCAGACAGGGACACACACAGATATGCACACAGAGCCCCTTGGACACACAAATGCATACACAGGCACTGATGGATACACACATGCATGCATGAACCCCATGGTTGTCCCCCTGTACACACAGACCTCCATGGATACATGCAAACACAGAGCCAAGAACTCATGTGGATGTACGTGGATATTCACATATGAGGAAATGTGGCTCTGATTAAGGAGGCAGCTTCTAGAATGAGTCTTGCTTTCTATGTTGACTGTGTGATAAAGTTTTTAAAGCCTGAAACACCCACAATCTTGCTTGATTCTTACAGAGGCCCTGGGTTGGGGGGTGGGACGACTCCATCTGAAACTTCCAGGTGACTGATGAAGAAACTAAGACTTGAGGGCTGAGAGAAGAGAGCTGGCTAGGTCACCTGACTGTTCAGTGGCCAAGCCAGACTTGGAGCTGAGATTCTGATCGGCAAGAAGCCTCTGACCTGTTGGCCTGGCCCCTGTAACTCTGGGTCCTTCCTCAGCAAGGAGTCTAGGCCTCTGCCGCATCTCTCTGCCTCTTCTGCAACTCTCTGCTGTCCTCAAAGGGTGCCAAGGGCAGCTCAGAGACACCAGAAGGTGAATCCAAAGTCCCCAGGATATGGGTCTAAAGGTAGATTTTCTCAGAGCTGGACATGTGGCTGGAAGTGCCCAAGGGGGTAGTATGTGTTCATGGGCTCTCTGCCATCTTGTCTGGAGACAGGGGGTGACTGTTGGAGGAGTAGGAGGAGATGCTTGCCCGCCCCCCAGTCTGGGGACGCTCATAATAGGATGATTCATCTCCACTCTCCACTCCCAATTCCAGTCCAGAGCCAGCCCCCAACTCCTGAGGCCTAGGAGCAGGAATAGTGTCCAGCATTGGCCTAAGAGTGGGGTGCATTCTAGAAAAGGGGCTCTGGTGGTATGGAGAGACTCAGTGGATTCCTGTGTCCTGGATCCCTGCTCCTCCTGTGCCTTGGACCTGAGGTTCCCTGGCCTCTCCGCCCCTATTCTTCACTTCACCTCCTTATCCTCATGAGGTTTGAATCCCAGCTCAATGCTTAGTGGCTGAGACCTCAGCAGGTGACTTCTTTCTAAACCTCAGTTTTGTCATCAGTGAAAGGGGAAAAATACACCCACTTTGGGGAGTTGTTTTGCAAATGGGAGGAAGTGATCTCTAAACTTGAAAATGTCTGTATGTCTGCTTTGGCCTGCCCCTCCCCCACCCTGTTCCAAAGCTCTGGAAGAGATTTAGAGGGTTTGAAGAGGCTGGGGAGACTATAGCATGATTTGTTTTCTAATGTCTACACTTTTTTCCACCCCACTTGCTAACAGCAAGGCCCATGTGTCTTCTGATGGTTCACGCTGCTCCTATTCAAACAAAAAGAGTTTGGGGGGCAGAAAATGAAGGGTGTGCCACCACCTCCTCTTACAGGGCCCCAGCCAGCCCCTCTGGTCCAGCAGGCTGGGACTTGCATCTTTAGCCCTTCCCTTGTCTGGGAACCCACTCCCCCAGCTCTGACCTCAAGGAATCACAGCCTCCCACGGGTGGATGGGCTGTCAAGGCCCCTTCCTGGGTTCAGCCCTCCGCCCAGGTGAGACAGACCTTGCTCAAGATGCCCTGGGACGAGGTGGTGCCTCCTCATCTGCATCCTCCCAGAGTTCCCAGGTGGGCTGGCTTCTAGCTTGCACTTGCACTTGGCCCTAGTTTTCCTTCCCAAAGCACAGGAGGGAGCCCAGAGGGCTATAGGTAAGCTCTGTGACTCAGAGTTGGCCTTACCAAGTGCTATCACTTCTCTCTGAAGCCATACTTCTTTCTGTCTCTGGCTCCAGGGGGCGCCGTTGACATTGACTACAATGAGAAGAGACCGTGAGGTCCTGCTTCTGCCCCCCCAACTCAGGCCAGCCTGGCAATTCTGCACTAACTCCCCAGGTCCAGACCCCTTTTAGTCCCAAATGAGGGCTGGCAGGAATAAAGGACCCTTGGAAGGCACTGTATCCTTCCCCCTCTTTCACGCCCACTAAGAAACATGAAGCTCTACCCGTATCGTACCTTCTCTGCTTCAACCCGAATTCATCTCATTGTGCATGTGTAGGTACATGTATGACCATGTATGTCCACACATTAATTATAGATATGAATGAGTTTTGTAGGAGCATATGGTGCAGCACATGTGAACACCTATGTAAGCTGAGTGCAAATGCATGTGTGTCTAAGGGCCTTGCATATATGCCTGCTGGTGGTAGAGTTCCCCTGTTTTTCTCCTGTGCTCTGGTTTCCAGGCCAGGCTTGTCCTTCTGGCAGCCCCAGGATGGGGCACAGTGAGGACAAGGTGCTATGGGCTGGGGTTTCTACGTTCTTTCAGTGTTGAGGAGAGCTCCTTGCCAATTCCTGTCCAGTGCTGCCTTTGGAGCCCCATCTGAGGCACTGAGAGGCTGAGAAGCACACCATGTGGCAGGGAGAAGAAAAAGTAGCATGGTTAAGGGAGTTTCCCCATTTCCACAGTCTGGGCTCTGGCACCAGGAGTCTAGTGTTCTGTCTTGAGTCACAGACTGGCAGTGGTGCCATGGGTAGGCACTTGGTGATGGCCTCCTGATTCACCATGGTGCCTCCCAACCTGTTGAGGCTGGAGGAGTGCGGTGCTCCTTCCTGGGCCAAGGGCAATGGGAGACCTCACATGTGGGTTACATACATGTTTGAGCCCATGGCTAGTTTCCCATGTGAGGGGAACCCATGAGCATGTGAACAGAGCTGAGGGTTTATAGGGGAGCATGGCTGCCAGTCTCAGAGTGTGTGTGTGCATGTGCAAGAGTGTGTAAATTTAGCCAATGTGTGTTGCTAAATCCCATCTCTTTGGGCCTAAGAGCCTTTGGGCAATGGAGCCCTTATTCCTGACAGCCATTCCTCAAGGGATAAGTCCCCAAGGCCCTTAGACCACCTGGATTAAGTGCCTCTGGAAAATGTGGTCTCCCCAGGCAATGCTGCCATAGCAACTGGAGTGCAGTCATATTTGCTCCCAGTCCTGTGGAGGTAGGGTCCAGGCTACCACTCCTCAGTTTCCCAATTATTAATTTTTTTAAATAATTTTTTTGGGGCGCCTGGAGGGCTAAGTCAGTTAAGCGTCCGACTCTTGATTTTGGCTCAGGTCATGGTCTCAAGGTTGGTGGGATTGAGCCCCGCTTCAGGCTCCATGTGCTGACAGTACTACAGAGCCTGCTCGGGATTTTATTTATAAAATAAAATAATAAAATAAAATTAAAATTAAAAAAATTAATGCAATATGAGGAGCAAAGTTGCCCCATGTCCCACCTCAGATGGGGCTGACAACTCTCACAGTTTAGCCAGCTTAACCTCTTAAAGGGTCAGACTCTCCCCTGGCTGGGATCAGCCAGAGTGGGAGAAGAGAGAGTTAAAAACAACTAGGTAGGACTCACCCTGCTGGCAAGCATGTGGCATGTGGCATGTCAGGACAACTGCAGCTCACCCTCTGGAGCCACGTGCAAAACACGCGCAGATACACGTGTGGCAAATTCAGTTAACCTAGCCAGGTTCAACAGACATGTACACAGCCATGAGAAATGTCCAAAAGGTGCAATCTGGTACACAGGACAGATGTCATGTGTGGACATAGCCATGGACAGAGCCGATCAGGACATGCAACATGGGATACATATTCAGCACAAGGAACAACAGGCCCATGAACTCTGGCTGGAACTCCGCCTGTGTTCTGTGAGTCCATGCAGGTCTGGACTATGGGAAGGTCTCTTCTCTCTTGGGGCCCACAGCCTCCTCCCTCCAGCCCCCTCTCTGAGGACATAATGGGTCCAGCCATACTGTAGAGCTGGATGGGGCCAGTTCCCTTCCTTTCTGACAAGTCTCTCTCACCCCCACCATCACGTGGGGGTGAGCAGGGCTCACTGTGAGTGGGGCAAGGAGGTCTCCATTGGCAGCTTCATCCTCCCCAGCCATGTCCCACACATGCCTGTACCCGACCTTTGGCTCTCAGAACCCCGCAATCCCCTCTCAGCCCGTAACACACCTCCTCCCCTAAGTGCCCTCTCCACGCGAACCCCACACCTAAAGCTCCTCCCCGCCCCCCACCTTCCTCCCCAACTTCCCGCAGCCCCGCGTCCTCACCAGGCTCCCCAGGCAAGCCGCTGGGGGCGGCCGCCCACACCTCGGGCGGTCTCAGGGCTCAGCGGGAGGGGCCGCCGGGAGGGGCTGCCGGGAGGGCGGGGCGAGGGCCTCCGGCTCCTATAAAGGGCGCCACCCGGCGCTCGGGGCCACAGCCACCGCCCGGCCGTCCTCCCGCCGCGCTCACTGCTGCCGCCCGCACCGCCGCCACTCCCGCCATGGGTCGACAGAAGGAGCTGGTGTCCCGCTGCGGGGAGATGCTCCACATCCGCTACCGGCTGCTTCGCCAGGCTCTGGCTGAGTGCCTGGGGACCCTCATCCTCGTGGTGAGTGGAGGGGCCCGGAGAAGCCCTTCTCTCTCCAGCCCCCACGCTCCCTGACTCCTCTGTTCACGGGAGGGGCTGCTTTTCGAGACAGCCCCACCCCTCTCCCAGCTCTGCTCCCCACCTTGACCCCTTCCTGAGTGCTCTTCCCCCACAGCTCTAACCCCGTCTGTGACAGCTCTGACCTGCCAGAGTGCCACCTGTTACTCCCACTGACGGCTCTGAGCCTTTACCCTCTAACCAGTGCCCCAACCCACAGACTGGGGGCAGCAGTCACCCCTGCAGTCTGAGACCTCCAGCGTCTTCTGGCTCTCACTTTCCCCAGTTCCCAGAGTCCCAGCTCTGGGAGGCAGTGGAGGCATTGGCAAATGGACCCTTATTAGATTATTTGGGTCCTGGATATCTGGCCCTTAATGAATAATTAAGCTTCAGAAAGTCCAAAAGTTCCCCGATGCAAGGACAGTTTTCCACGGGTGGGGGCAGAGGGCGGAAGGCACACAGGGTGCAAACAGCAGAATTGGAAGAAAGAAGGATCCTGAAGATACGAGGCTGTGGAAGGCAGCTGGGCCCTGGGCACAGAGGACAGGATGTCGCTAAAGTTGCTCCCCTTGTTCTGAGTGGCTCCCAGACTCTGTCGGTCACCCAGACATATGCTGTCATCTTCTGTGCCAAAACACCGAGTTACTCCCCAGCCTCTAACGGCCTCTGAGTTAGTTTGTGGGTTCTCTGGGTAGGCCACTTCCCCTGCCTTGGTTACTCCTCGGTCAGTTTACTCCTTGGTTACACCAGTTTCGTCCCTAGCTTGCTCCTGGGTGACTTTGTTTGCATTTCTTGGGTCTGACAGGCACACACCACTCAAGGTCTCCATTTCCTGTCCCAGCTACTCTCTGATTTTCAGCCCTTCACGTGGTTACACCTGTTTTCTCCTGGGTTACTTCTGGGTTCAGTTGCTTCATTGCAGTCGATAGGTTCTTCCGTTCCTGCCCCAGCCCCCACTGTAGGTGATGCACACCAGCCAGCCCCCTGTAGACTAGGAAGCTTAACTAGAGGCAAGTAGGGCTGGGGTGGCCCACCTCAAATGGGTGATGGTGGTAGAATGGGTGCCATGGGGAGAAAACTTCTTAGACTCACCTCTGGCTTCCAGGAATAGCAAGGGAGGAGCCAGATGGGGCACTTTATCCACAGCCCCTCACAAGACTAGTGGCCCTACCCGTCATCTCCATCCCTTGTCTCCCTGTGCCAAGAAGGGAGGAGGGGCAGGTGTTTTTCACCCTCTTGCCCCAGAGCCTAGTGTCCCTCACTGCTTATCTGATTTATGGTCCAGCCCCCTGTTCGAGAGATGCCAGCACAGGGGAGGTTGTCTCCTACATTCACAGAGGGGCCTCTCCATCACCTCCCACATCTCAGTTTGCCTCTGCCACAAAGGAGCAGTCAGACCTTGCACTGAGCCCCAGGATCATTTGGTTTATCCCCAACCACAAAAAGAGGGTGTTACTTTTGTGAAGGCTTTCAGACTCAGGTGAGTGTAAGGCATCTGGTGTCAGTGAAAAAGCAGAACCTCAATGGCTGCCTGAGGAGGAGGGCTAGGCCCGGGAGATCGGTGAGTGGTGGAGAAGGGCTTGCCTACATACCCCTGTGAGTTGGGGACCTAGAGCCTGCAGTGGCAGGATCAGGGCTGGCCTTTGAGTGAGAGGAGCCCCTTTCTCTGGGGTACAAAGTGAGGTGGGGAGTGAGGGAGAAGGAGGGGGAGGAAGAGGAAGATTAGCCCCAAGGTGGTGGAACTGGCTCTGACAGCTTTTCCCTCCAAGGTCTCCTGGGATGAAGCCAGGTTTGGGCCTCAGGCAGGAAAGGAGCTGAGGCCAGGGCCTGCCAGGCAGGGCAGCGTGCCCCAGACCCCTATGTGCTTCCTTCCCCGCCCCCCCTGCCCCCCCCCCCCCCCACATACTCACAATCTCTGATCTTTGCTCTCACCTGCCTACACACCTTTGCCCCGCATCACTGCCGCTGGCTTCCTCACTATCTCTTGGTCTTTCTGAGGGATGATAATCAAAATGCTTAACAACCCAGTACAACAGGATGCTGACCTGTCAGAATGGACAAGGGCTCTTAGCACAAGTCTTGGAAACTGCCCCCTGGGTAGACATAAAACTTTTAGTTATGGGGAGGTAGAAGAGGAGACCCAGGCCAGGGCCTGAGCAGCTTTGGGGGACACTATGGGAGCTCAGGGTGATAGTTCTTTACAGCTGGCACAGAAACATTTTTACATTTGAACAAGAGGAATAGGATGTTCTGTATTTGCAGGACATCAGGGACCTTAGTCCTCTTGAATTCCTCCATCCCTGTCAGAAAGCTTAGAGCCAGTCTCTCCACTTGCACTGCTCTGAGTCCCGGGTCGGGGCTGGAGAGAGGGGCCACTCAGACCTTTGTCTTTAGGACCTCCACATCCATGTAGGGAACTTGGATTCCTGAGGTCAGGTCAGAGAAGGTGGGGAGAGGAGACTCTGGGACAGAAACGGGCAGGGGCAGGGGCTCTGACATTCCAGATTCAGAAGCAGACTCAGCCTAACTTCTGGCCTCCTCCCTATTTCTGTGTGGGCACTGCCCGCCCCCTGCCCAACTCCCATCCAGCTCTTCTCTGGGGCAAGGAAGGAGGCAAGTGTGGGGGTGGGGGTGGTGGGAGGATGAGTGAGAGCCTTCCCACTTTGTGGGCCAGACCTGAAGGGCTGGAGGACAAACTATGCTAAGGTAAAAGCTGTTCCCTTACACCTCACTCCTACTGAGACTCCAGAAAAATCAGAGAAGATGGTCCAGCCATCTTCTGGGCTCCCTGTCATTGACTCTGCTTCCAGTCCCTTCCATAGGGCCCTGTTAGAGTTTGGGCATTGTGGGTGGGAGGGCATGTCTGCTTCTTCTTCAGGGTGCAGTGGCAGCAGGAGGGGGTTGGGTTGGAACCCCCCAGGAATGGCTTCCCGTTCTGACGACTGCAGGTGGAGGTTGCTGGATTTACTCCTTCCTTCTGGAGTGAGAGTTGCCTGGCCTCACTCTCCCTGCCTGGTTCTATTTCCTGATACAGATGTTTGGCTGTGGCTCCGTGGCCCAGGTGGTGCTCAGCCGGGGCACCCACGGTGGTTTCCTCACCATCAACCTAGCCTTTGGCTTCGCTGTCACCCTGGGCATCCTTGTTGCTGGCCAGGTCTCTGGTAAGGCCTTGCTCCACCTTCAGTCATTACCTTCAAGGGCATTCCCCAGGGTGCCCAACTGGGGAATGAGGTGGTGGGGGCCATTCTCAAGGGCAGGGAATAGCCGTGGCCTCAGCTTTGAGCCCTTTGAAGTGGAGAGTGGAGAAGGAACTTGACACTTTGAACCTCTGACCCTCACTTTGGAATCAGATTATCAGTGTTGGCCTGTTACATAGTCCAACTCACCATCCGGTACAAGAAACCCTTCTCTGCACCCCTGCCCCCTAAGGCCAAACAAGGGGAATATGGAGGTTAGAGATCCTGGGATCCCCAACTGTGGGAGGTTACAGTGACTAATAGGTCCCATCTCCTCTCTTCCCAGGGGCCCACCTGAACCCTGCTGTGACCTTTGCCATGTGTTTCTTGGCACGTGAGCCCTGGATCAAGCTGCCCATCTATGCCTTGGCTCAGACACTGGGAGCCTTCTTGGGTGCTGGAATTGTTTTTGGGCTGTATTATGGTGAGCATTCCCCACCCTGCCATCCTCCACTACCTCCCTTTCTCTGCCTGGGACCTCCTGGCACCAGGCCTTTTGATGACAGACAGCTGGGGCCTGCCCAGGCCCCGAGCTTATGACTCACTCATTCACTGCACAGGACCAAGGTTGGGGGCACAAGGTGAAAGAAAGAAACAAGTTGGGCAACAGAGTCTCAGGCCATCCACGATCCTCGCTGCCCACCCCCCTCCCCCGCCCCTGCCACCCTTCCATAGACTCCTGAGTAATACAGCAGTGATGTGCTGCTCACCTGCGATCCCCCAGAAGGGTGGGCCCAACCTGAGACAGGAGAGCCGGGTAAGCCTCTGCCCTCACCCACTCTGGGTCTAATCTTTCACCAGATGCAATCTGGGACTTCGCCAAGAATGAGCTTGTAGTCTCGGGCCCCAATGGCACAGCTGGCATCTTTGCTACCTACCCCTCTGGACACTTGGACATGGTCAATGGATTCTTCGACCAGGTATGGGCTGGGGACTCATTAGGGGAACACAGAGAGGAGGACCAAGCTGCTCTGAGCATCTCATGGGGGGCTGGGGGACAGGACTCCTTGTTTATAGCAGGGTTGTCTCAATGTGTGGGGACACTGACACCAGAATCATAGTGGCAGGTACTTATAAAACATGCAGATTCCTAGGAATCTTCATTTTCAGCTAGTTCCCCAGGGGCCAGCACCACTGCTGGAGAGAAGTGAACTTGGGAAGTGTTAAGGCTCCAGGAGCCCAAGGACAGAGGAGGGACCAGAGGGTAGGGTAGGAGCAGCTCCTCATCCTGTCCTCTCCATTCCCCAGTTCATTGGCACAGCATCCCTCATCGTGTGTGTGCTGGCCATTGTTGACCCCTACAACAATCCTGTCCCCCGTGGCCTGGAGGCCTTCACCGTGGGCCTGGTGGTCCTCGTTATCGGCACTTCCATGGGTTTCAATTCTGGCTATGCTGTCAATCCCGCCCGGGACTTCGGCCCTCGCCTTTTCACCGCCATTGCTGGCTGGGGCTCTGAAGTCTTCACGTGAGTGCAGCCCCCTCCGCCCAGCCTGTCCCAGCCCGCCTCCCCTTTGCTGCCCCACCCTCCCCTGACCACATGTGTCTGTCCCTAGGACTGGCCGACACTGGTGGTGGGTTCCCATCGTCTCTCCTCTCCTGGGCTCCATTGCGGGAGTCTTTGTGTATCAGCTCATGATCGGCTGCCACCTGGAACAGCCTGCACCCTCCACTGAGCAGGAGAATGTGAAGCTGGCCCACGTGAAGCACAAGGAGCAGATCTGAGTGGGCAGGGGCCACCTCCCCACCCTCTCTTGAGCAGCCACAGACTGTGCAGGGGCTGCTCCCTGGAAGCCTTGGTGGTCCCCGTCCCGGACTAAGAAACTCCGTCTACTACCCCCCCGCAGTGGGACGGCCTTCTTCAGGATTCCCCACTGGACCCTGCCCAAACAGGACCTTAGGACACTGTCTTTAGGCTGTTTTGGGACAGGGAGTAGGGCCAACATATCTCTTTGTCTCCCCAAAAGTGAGAATAGGCAGCTGGTGTTTGAGCATGTGTGTGTGTGTGTGTGTGTGTGTGTGTGTGTGGTTTCCTAGATATCAGGGCAAGGGACCAAGTGGAAAGGATTCTAGCTGTGGGGGGAGCCTAGGGAAAGGTCCATCTGTGGTATGTCCCCTCTGTGAGTGAGGAAAGTGCCAGGGGTCTGCATGTTTTGGGGGCTCCATGTGGAGGAGGGTCCAGATATGTGTTTCTGAGTGTGTGTGTGTGTGTGTGTGTGTGTGCACGCGCGTGCACCCTTTTTCTAGCAGGGGGTTTCTACAGGCTTTGGGGGAGGTAGGGTGGGAATATGGAGGTAGGACCGGGAGGAGGAGACCCCAGCCCAGGTGTGGAGCTCTGGCTGTACATAAGCAGGAGCAGAGAACGTATTTCTGTCATAATGTAGGCATGTGTGGTGGTGGGGTGAAGTCCAGGTATAAGTTTCATGTTTTTTGGTTTTTTAAAAAATATACATAGTAGATGTTACAGTTTTAAGGATGGGGGTTGGGAGACTCTACTTAAAATAGGGTCTTCACCCCTTTAATTCTCCACTCAACACATGTACTCTTTTGCCTTTTATATATATATATATATATATAAAACAATAAAATGTGTGCCTAAAACTGCCAATTGTGCAAATTTCTCTCTGTTTTCTCTGCTGTTGTCCTGGGGCCAGCTAAGGAGCTTCATTGTGTCCAACCACAAATGCCCAGGGTGCCCAGCCGGGCCAGGGCACCCTAGGGGCAGTACTCGGGCCCTGCTTGAGGGGCAAGAGTAAGTCCCACAGACAGGTGAGTGAGCCTCTTCACCAAGCTTCTCAGCTTGAACTCAGTGGCCCCACACTTTCTCCCAAGCTTCCATCTTCCTACACAATGAGTGGCATCTTCTTCCTGATCCCTGCACCCACACATCATCCCAGGAAGGCAGGCTTAAACCTGGCCTAGGAAAGAACTTTCTCCCAGGCAGAGCTGCCCAAAGGGGAGGATTGCTATTCAAGAAGTAGTGAGCTCCCTGTTGCTGGAGGAGGCCAATCAGACTAGTCACCTGTATAGTCCTCTATAGCTCTCAGCTGTTTAGGCTCTGTTACCTCCACCCAGACCTTGGCCACAGCCCCCTTAGCAGCCTCCCTGCCTCCAGGCTGGCCTCAGCCAGACTATACAGGACCACAGGGATCTTTCTGGCACCACTGTTAAAAGAGGGCTTCTTTCCAAGGCTCTGCTCGATAATTCAGACACAATCCCAAACCCTCCCTCCTGCACTCAGCTTCCCCAGGACCTGGCCCACGGTCCCTTCCTATGCCCTCATAATGCTCCCCTCACAGTGCTGCATCACCCCAGACTACTCTGTGTACTTCTGCGCCTTCCTACCTTTGGACCCTTGCTCCAAAGTGCTCATTCACTGAAATCCTCCTGGTCTTCTCTAAGTGTCTTCTCTAGAAAGTCACCCCTGCTCTTCCCCACCCTTCCACCATCTTCTGCAGTTAGTTGTCTGAACCCAGGACTGCATTCATCCCTGTCTCCCTCCGCTCTTCTCACTTCTTCAGTCTGAGACACCTCCATTGTACGTAAGCCTGGGGTTAGACCGATGCTGGTGTCCTGACTGCCTAGGGAGGCAATGGACTTGGCACACCTGAGCCCAGGAAGCTCTGTCAAGAAATCATGTGCCCCTTCTCACCTTCTACTTCCCTGCCTCACCAGATCCTCCTCAAGTTTCACTGGGAATAAAAGGGAAGGCGGGCCCCAAGCCTAGCCCTCCTGCAGAGTTAACCCCAGGGCAGCCAGAGGATCCCTGGGTCTGGCAGGAGAAATGTGGTCTTTAGAGATTGAGCTGGTGCTCCCCAGCCACTTCATAGTTGAGGAGACCATGGCCCAGAGAGGGTGGGTGGCAAATGCAGGGTCACAGAGCCAGGACTCTGGGGAGGTGGGGATAGAAGGCTGGTCCATCTCAGGTCTCCAACCCCTCCTTGTCCCCAGCTCCCAAGAGGTGTGTCTGGAATGTTGGAGAGACCTGAGCCAGAGGGAGTGTCCCCTTCCCAGGCCCTCTGGGGAGGAAGAGCCAGACTTGGGAGGGGAATGTGACTTCAGAGTTTCATTCCAGCTACACCAGTCCTACCTCTGGTGCCCCCACCCTGCTGTCCTCCCCAGCATGCCCAATGCCTTCTGTCATCCCTTCCTCTCAAATTCTGTAGCTGATCCTGACCAGTCAGCCAGGGGCTGGGGGGAGGTCTTTTGGTGCAGTGGTTAAAGAGAAGTCAAGCCTGGATTCCAGGCCCAGCTTGGCCTCTTTCTAGCTGTGTGACTTTGGGGTGGTCATTTTTCTTTCCCTGAACCTCAGTTTCCTCATTTGTGAATTGGGAGATATTAAGAGGAAGAGGTAGTAGAAGATAATTCATGAAAAGGACTTAGCATAGTGACCAGCAGATGGTAAATAGTCAATAAATGTCACCTTATGATTTTTTCCTGCAGAACTGGAGAGGAGGGGATGGTGGTTGTGGAGAGGTGCTGAAGGCTGTTTTTTTTTTAAAGTCATTGAATTCCACATCCTCTTCCACCTCAGATTCCTTCCACGGATTCTGAATTTCCTGAAGAGGGGGAGGAGGAGTCAGGGTGATGGCTTGCTGTGACCTGACTTGAGGAGGCTTTTGGAGAGAGATAGAAGAGAAACACAAGAGGGTTACATGTACAGGTGTAGAGGGCAGAGGAGTGGGCAGCCCAGGGACCGTGTTGGATGGAGGGTCAGACTTCCTGAGAAAGGTTCAGGCCTGGCCAGGCAAGGAGCAGTGAATGAGGGCAGGGTCTGGTAGGGACATGAACCAAGCAGCAGCGTGTGACCCCTCCAGGGGCTGGAGGGAAGCTTCCCACCTCCCCACTCATGTCCAGGCTCTGCCTCCCATTAGTAGCTGTGGCTGATAGCAAGTTCTAAAAAGAAATGTTTTCATCTTCTTTAGGTATCTTTTTTTTTTTTTTTTTTAATTTTTGAGTTAAATTATTTTTTTTCCCTTTAGGGAAGTATCTTAATCCACTTTACAGGGTGTGCTTGGAGGTGCCATGTGGGAAGGTAGATAGATCCCACACCTCAGCTCTGTCCTTCCTGAGTCCAGTCCGCTCCACAGCTCACTTTGGAGGAGCCCATGTTTCTTCAAAGTTTTGACTTGTTTGGATTGAAATTAGCCTCCCTGAAACCTGAGCTTGGTTCCTGTTTCCTTGTGTGCTTGCCTCTGAGTGTGTGCACACATGCAAGTGTGCATTTCTCAGTGTTCCTGGGAGTGGCTGTCTTTCTCTTTCAGTATGTCTTATGTCTCTGTGGGTCTGTGCCTCTGGCCAACCAGGTCTCTGTCCCTTTCTGTGTTTCTGTCACTGCCTGACTCTTTGTGGCTGGATCTTTCTTTGTGTATTTCTAACTGTACATCTGGTATACCTCAGAGTCCATCTCTGCTTGTACCTAAGAGTGACTCTCCTGCTAGCCCAATCGGCTCGTCTTACCCCAGGGCATGCCTCCTCCTTAATTCCTAGTAATGAGCTCCCTCCTTCTTGCTAACTCTTTCCCCTTGATTTTGTTTGTCTGAAAACCTGGGTGGGGCTCCCCCTAGGCTTGGGGAAGCATGGGTGGAGCAGAGTTGGGTGGGGTGGGAAGGGGAGAGGAGGAACTACTCCACTCCATACAGAGACCCCAGAGGCCAGAGATGCCCTTGATCTCCTCAGGAAGGGCATGTGAAGATACTGGCCTAGGCAGGGCCCTGCACCTCCTCACTGAGGAGGGAACCTGTCCTGAGATGGGTTCCTGCGTTGTGGGCCAGGGAATACTGGCAAAGGGAGCAGAGACTAAGGCACTGGGGCCCTCAAGGAGACTGAAGGGGGCTCATCACAAAATATCTCTGAGTCCTAAGTGGGCAGCAAGTGGGGGTGGCCTCCTCAGGGACTCAGCATCTCCATGCCTGGGGCCTCTGTCTTTGATGCCAGGTTTCTTTGAATAAGGGAGAGAGTGGCAGTGGGAACAGAAGCTCTTTCTGGTCTGGGCACCTTGGCTTTCCCAGAGTGGCACCTATCTTCTCTTTGTGTAAAGGGGAAACTGAGACTCAGAGTCTCACTCAGGACCACAGAACAATGCAGCACAGTCTGCATTACAACCCAGTCTCCTGTCCCCAACCTAGCTCCCCGCAACTCCTTTCCAGACAGCACTTTGCGACATCTTAGGGAGCAAGGCTCTGGGTCCAGACAACCAGCCCTTCCCACACGGGGCCTTAGGCACATGGAGGAGGTCTCCATTTCCTCCAGATCCAATCTCTGGCCTGCTCTGTGCCTCAGGAGGCTAATATCTATGGGCTGCATCACCTGAGCCCTCTTGCCCCTGTCTTGCCTTGGCTTTGGCAAGCAGGAGGCACAGGCAGGAAATCAGAGGGCGGGGATGGGGTGGGGTGGAAGGCCAGGGTACTCATGCCTTTCCCAGGGCTTTCACTGCATCCCAGTAACACTGCTCTCTTCTGCTGCCTGCTGTTAGTCAGTCCCAGGCTACCCCTTGTTGGTCCCTGTGACCCTGACTCTGCCTCTGTAGTCCCTTCACAAGCTCCACTTTAGTGAAGCCCTCTGAGGATATATTGTTCCTGCTGGATCCCTGACAGATTTCATCTTTCTGCTCTTTTGTTTCTTCATCTGTAAAATGGGCATAGTAACAGTACCTCACTGGGTTGCACAAAGTGAGGATTAAGTGAGTTAACAGATATACAGAATGGTGCCAGATGCTGCAGTAAATGATACAAAATATAGAATAATGTTATTATTACTGTTATTGCCATACTCCCTTGTGAGCTCCCTGTGTACTATTGGGAGGGAAAATATGAAGTCAAACCAGGCTTGGATGACTCTGCAAGGCCATCTCCTCCAGCTCCAGGCTGCTTGCAGCTTCTGTGGGGCCTTGGTCAGCCTGGGAGTCTAGTCCCAGTCCTTATGACTCACGTGGACCCAGCTTTCCTGAGAAGACTAGGATGAGGGGAGATGAAAGCCAGAGCCCCCTTCCCACCCTGGCTCTTCTCCAGAAAACTCAGGCTCCTGAGAAAGAAAGAAGTGGCTACTCCACCATCTCGTGGGATTTCAAGGAGCTGGTAGGGTTTGAGAATGGTCATAGTGATGAATTAGGGGTTGAGAGGGTAGTGTGTATGGGGTGAGGGGAGAGAGGTTGAAGGCAGAGGCAAAAATCCCAATTTGCGTTTCCTACTCTTGTCTCACTGCCTTATCAGAAAGTTCTTCCTCAAGTCTCACTACCATCTAGCTTCAGCTCTTCAAGAATGGGGCAGACTAGGACAATTAGCGTGACCCTGGAAGCCTTTTCCAGCTCTTACCAGCACCCTGGGAGTTCCAGCAGCTTTGGGAATAGGGAAAAGATCCTTGCATATGGCCAAAGCACAGGAGGCCAGAGGTGGGCGATGGAGGTGGGGGGACACAAATTGGGAGGTCTTATGAAAAGCCAAGGTTGCCAGTGGGATGAGGTTATGAGCAGGCTGAAAACTGACTCACCTGATCCCTTTCAGGGTCCCTTCCCTTGACCACCTTGGCCATGCTTTCATTTCAGAGTGAGGTAACGTGTGCTGTGGAGAAGAGGTAAGTGTTACTTTTCCCATCCCTAGAGCTCTCTGGGGACAAAGCCTGAAACCAGATTTAATCACTTTGACCAGCTTTTCCAATCTCTTGCTCTGAGAAGTCATTCTGGTGTATTCCCACTATCCTCCAGCCTCTGCTTTTTTCTGGAAACCTCTGTGACAAGTGGTGGGCCTTTGCCAGCTTCCTCACTGCTCTCAGAGCCAAGAAGGTGTGCCTGGGAGAGGCTGGGTGAGGGGAGAGAGAACTCTGGGAGCTCTGATAATCATCTGGATATGGTCCACCTCTTGTCTCCACGGAGATGCCCCCCAAAGCCAAGGAGGCACCTGGAACGTCCCGCTCACTGCCCTCATCCTTTGCCTCTCTGCTCAGGGTCACTGCCAGGGCCTGGCCGGAAATGGGCTGAGGGAGGGGGGAGGTGGCCTGGCTTAAGCAGGGAGGCTGTCTGCTGGTTACAGGGAGCTCTTTCCCAGTAAATCCTTAGTTCCATGTCTGGGGTGGAAAGGAGAGAGTGACCCTGGCCTGTGGACAAAGTCTTCCCTTTATCCGACAAAGGGTGTATAGCTTTGAGCCACTTTTGTTCCTTAGATGCACACATGTGCCCACATACACATGAAGGTGTGTCTGCTGTGACAGGTGAAGATGGTGCGAGTGTGTTTACGCTCCCCCAAACAAATTTACACTCTCATGCACTCACTGACCGCCCCCCCACGCACACACTCCACACTCAACCCATCTATACCCATGCATGTACACTCATACTCTGACACTGATTTACACCCACATACTCAGATGCCCAAACACACTTAGATACACTTATGTGCACTCACGTATGCCCATAATCAAACGGACACACACGTCTATTCTCCATGTCCTTACACGTACACACACTCTCAGAGTCATGCACGCTCAAGAACTTGTTGACACCTTCAGGTGCACTCACTCTTGAACACACACTTACCTAATACTCATACTCAAATACACTGCTACTCACCGGTTACCGGAAGCCACATATCTGTGGGCGAGGGAAACAAAAGGCAAACTGATACCTGACAGGCTGGAAGTGGGGGGAGGGGGGAAGTGCAGAGACAGGGGATGAAGAGATGGGGGTCACAGGATGTGTCGTTGGCCCGGATGTAGGGTTGGGAAGCCTTTAGGTTTTGAGGCCACAACCCAGATTTTCAGAGCAAGGGGTCAGGAAGCAGGAAGTTTAAAGAATGTGATGGAGAGTCCCAGTGACTGGGCCGGGTACCCAGGAGCTGTTGACAAACACTTACTGAATAAGAGAACAGCAGGATTGACTAAAACTCCCCATTTCCAACCACTAGAGCTGCTTGTCTGTCTCACAGGAGTTTAGAATCCCAGACAACCAGACAGTGAGAGTTATCTCACCCTTTGGAGTCAATAGGTCCTCATCCTCACTGCCATTCTATGCAGCAGGAGGCTGAGTCTAGTTATAAAAGCTAGCTCCTAATACATTGCAATATGACTCAAATCCAAGTGAATGGCGCAAATCTACTGGATAAGGCAACAGCCAATCCAGGCCTGGGTTCCCAGTCTCAGGGTGCAACTTCTTCCCTTTTTTTTTTGTTTTTTAACAAACTTTATTTATTTATTTTTTAAGTAAGCTCTATGCCCAACATGGGGCTTCAACTCACAACCCCAAGATCAAGAGTCACATGCTGTGACTGGTGAAGCCATTCACCCCTTAGCTTCTAACTCCAGAGACACCTAACTGCAGAGACAAACCGCAGCATGCCCATCTGCCAGGGGATAAACAGAAAGTGACTAAGCTCTGGGCTGTCCTAGAGATTTGGGCCCAGCCAGGAAAGAGGGGAACCCGTAGAGGTCTCTGGAGGTATGCAGGATCAGGGCGACCAGTAGAAGAAACTCCGCAAAAGGGCTCCTGGAACAGTCTCGCATGTAAAGTATTATCCCTGGTCTCTCTGCCAGAGGACTTGCGTCTATTTCATTCATTTGTTTGTTTATTCTTTCATCAAATGATCACTGAGGATCTTTTTTATGCCAGGGTGTGGTAGGTGCCAGGAATATTATAATGAGTGAG
Organism: Panthera leo; assembly: GCF_018350215.1. Lineage (NCBI taxonomy): Eukaryota > Metazoa > Chordata > Mammalia > Carnivora > Felidae > Panthera > Panthera leo. The sequence goes on along the minus strand of NC_056691.1, from coordinate 55,531,751 downwards.
ATGTATGCATATAGTATCAGGTAGGAAGCATCCAGATGCAAAAAAGTGGAATTCTGACTCAAAGTGGCTTAGGTAACAATGGTACTGCATTGGTTTACAGAACTGAAAAATCAGAGGAAAACTTCAGATGAGGCTTAATCTAGCACCACGTCCTTTCTGTCTCTCCTCTCTTTCCTCCATAGTGTCAGCCTCCTCCTAAGCCTAAATCCTCTTGTAGTTCCAAGATCCCTGGCAGTTGCTCCAACTTCCATGCTTTTCGTTGATGTCCAGCAGAGAAGAGGGAGCGTCTCTGTGACAGCAATCCCGACAAAGAGGGTGCCCTCTTATGGGACCATGTTGGTCACATGCCCACCTCTGGGGCATGAGGATGGCCTGATCTGGTTGGATTAGCCTAAGTCACCTGTTTCGTCTCTAGCCTCAAGGAAGCTATCAGGGCCATCTGTATAAAATGGATTCCCAAAGAGACACTGAGGACTGTTAGGAAAGGGGGAGCTGGAACCTACCAAATGGTTTCTGTCATCATGGAACTTGAAGCCTAATTAGTGGAGGAGACTACAAATACAGTCAATCAAAGGAAAGTTGGAATTGGGACATTTTACCAGAACAAAACACCTTTACAGGACTGGCTACATCACTTGTTGGGGCCTAGTGAAAAATGAAAATGCAGGGCTTCTTATTAAAAAATTATTTAGAATTTCAACACAGCAACAGTATTAAATTAAGCATGGGGCCTCTGTAGTGCCATATAGCCTTAAAAAGCCCCTAAGGCCATCTGCCCATAAATTCAGCCCTGTATCCCTATAGTGAGACCTGAAGGATGAGAAGGGGTTAGCCAGGTGGGGTACTCCAGGTAGAGGTAACAGCTTGTGCAAAGGCCTGGTGGCAGGAGATCAAGTGTTTGAGAAAAGCTGGAAGGAATTCAGTGTGGCTGGAGCTTAGAGTACCAGATGAGACTGGGAAGGTGGGTGAGGCCTGATCAGAGAGTATCCTGGTTAGGGAGGATCTGAGAAACCGAAGTTTGGGGCTCTTGCTTAGTGACCTCTTTGAGCCCATCTAGCACCAAGCTAGGGACGCAGGGAGGAGCCAGCCAGGGCCAGACCCTGTGTTCTATGGAGACCAGATGCACACGACCAGATCAGAGAAGTGTGGTGGGAAGCCTGGGTGTCAAGAGCCCCAGGTTGCTCTGAGATTCAGAGCAAGATCCATTACCACCCTGCCTCAGTTTCTCCTTCAATATCACAGGGGTGTTGGCATGAGATGATTTGATCCTTAACTTCTTCTCCAGCTCTAGCATTCTGCAATTCTCTTCTGGTGTTCCTAAAAGAGTCTTAGATTCAGATGATGGAAGGGAGGGAGGAAAGGAAGAAGGAAGGAAGGAAGGGAAGAAGGAAGGAAGGAAAAGAAAGAAAAGAAAGAGAGAGGGAGAGAAAAGGAAAGAAAAAAGGAAACAGAGAGAGAGGAAGGAAGGGAGGAGGGAAGGAAGGAAGCAAGGAAGGAAGGAAGGAAGAAAGAGAAAGAAAGAGAGGAAGGAAGGGAGGGAAGGAGGAAGGAAGGAGGGAAAGAAGGAAGAAAGGGAGGAAGGAAAAGAAAGAAAGAAAGGGAGTAAGAGAGGGAGAAAGAAAGGAAGGAAGGAAAAGAGAAAGAAACAGAGAGAGAGGAAGGAAGGAAGGAAGGAAGGAAGGAAGGAAGGAAGGGAAGAAGAGAAGGAAGGGAGAAGGGCGGGAGGAAGGAAGAAGGAAGAAAAAGAAAGGGAGAGAAATCCCTTTTTCTTTTTTTTTTTTTTTTTTGAGAATTCCCTTTTTCTTTTTTTTTTAAATTTTAATGTTTATTTATTTTTGAGAGAGAGAGAGACAGAGCATGAGCAGAGGAGGGGCAGAGAGAGAGAGGGAGACACAGAATCCAAGCAGGCTCCAGGCTTTGAGCTGTCAGCACAGAGCCCGACATGGGGTTCGAACCCACAAACTGTGAGATCATGACCTGTGCCGAAGTCAGGATCTCAACTGACTGAGCTACCCAGGTGCCCTGAGAATTCCCTTTTTCATGGCAGGTCTTTATGTCAGTACCAAATTGTGCTGAAGGCTTGGGGAGTTGGAGAGAGTTTACTTTGCACAAACCCAACATGCTCAAATTGAATATTAGACATTCCTGTTCTTGGAAATCATTTTGGCTCCTCTGTAATGGCACCTTTATCTTGGCACTTCATCGTATTTAGCACCCTGGCATCCAGCCACATCACTGATTTTCTTTCCCTTCTCATCTCCGTACTCACATTCTCTCCTTGGTATACTCTAAGTTTTGTCTTGTTTTGTTTAAGGTATTCAGCTGAGCAAAGGGCAGAAGGGTCACCATCACAAGTCCTGAGAATTTCTTTAATGGGACCCACTCTCCTCAGGTTTTGAAAAGCATCTATCTCAAGGGAATAGCACTCTCTCGAGGATGACTGCCATCTACATGTCTATCCCCCAGACCGAGCTTCAGGGAGAGGGGGAACCACAGGTCCGGCTGTGACAGCTAGCTCCTGGTATGCGAGGGGCTCAATAGATATATGTGGGAGGAATAGATGGAATTATTCAGACTCCCTCCCCATCCTTGAAGCTCACCTTCCTTTCTCTCTCTTTTCAGGGAATGGTTATGACAAAGCATTAGAGGACCCAGAAACTTCTAATGGGATCAGTTGTGGAATAGACAAAGCTGGGGGAATAGACAAAGCCCTGGCCAGGGCACTTGTGGCAAAAGTTGTATTCTTCAAGAAGAGAAAGGTTAGGAGTTCTTGGTGGACCTCATATTGCTGTGGATGTGAACCCAGGAAGGAGGAGGCAGAGATAACACCAACGTTCCATACCCTGGTCCCCTGATGGGTCTGGGCACAGCCGGGAAGGGCACTCAGCCAGCCCCCGTGGCAGTGGCTGCACCTGGAGATCTTATCTGGGCTGGCTGATGTGTGGTACTGAGTCATGGAACCTGCGGCCTAGGAAACAGTTCTAGTGTTGAAATGGGCCCAGGGGAGGGGGTGGAGTGGGTGTCTCTAGTTTGCCACCAGCACAGACATCATCACCACTCACACTTCCTGTCATCCCTGGGTCACATTCATGGTCACCACTCATCTCCGACCCTGTCACTCATTTGTCACCCTCACCATCATCCCTGCATCACAACCACTGGCCCTTTCTTAACCATGGTGTCACTTGACCCAGTTCCCATCACTGTGTTACCTTCCTCAGCATGCCACCATCCCTGTCCCAGCCCCATGCCCAAGGCTGTCGTTATCTGAGCCTGCCCTGTCTTCTTTATCAACTACCTCTACCCCAACCCTGTCACTGGCTAGTTCCACTCCCACCTTGATGTCACCACCTGTCCCTGTCATCCTCATCACCTTGGTCACCATACCCCTCACCCCCTGTCCCAGTCTCCATCATCTTTAAGTCCTCTGGACTGTCATCAGCTTCCACCATCCCCTCTGTTGATTCACCAGCACTGCCCATCTCTGCTTCCCCCCTCACTATCATCAACATCCTCCTTATCTCCAGCCACTCATATAGGTCTCCAAATGGGCTTTTCCCTGTGGTGTAGACGTCCTCCACATGTGTGCACCTCAGAGCCTGTACCCCTGCCTTTCCAGCCTCTGGCCTCCACTGGGCTTCCTTACCTGGAGTTGCCACATTCCTTGCCTTCACACTCTGCCCTGGCACTCTGCTTCCTTTCACCCCTATGTTAGCTGGACTCTGGGGCTAGGCACTTATTCCCAGGCTTTTGAAAGAGTACTGGGTGGAGGCCTTGCCAGGAAGCCCTGAATCCTCTCTACCTGCACCTATGACGTTTGGGCAGTGCTTCCATCCAGCCTGGATCTAAAATCTCCATTTATTAAATTGACTAACATTTCCCTTTTTAGAATTCCTTGATGTCCCCTCAGACTATTACCTCTCCCTTATGATACACTTTCACGGCCCCCAGTACTTTGACATGTAATACTTATGATCCACTACTTATTCATATAGTCATGTGTTTCAGACCATCTTGCCCACCAGACAGGACACTCTGGGAAGGCAGTAACTGTGTTTATCTCGGCCACTGCCAGGTCTCCAGAGCCTGGCACAGTGCCTGGCTTCTTGTAGGGGCTCAGTGAATGTCAAGTGAATAAATACTACTTATTGAGCACTTAATAGTGCCAGACACTGTGGTGAGTGCTGTACACCTATTAACTTGGTTATTCCTTGTCATATTATGGTATCCCTTTTTATTTTATTTACTTTTGAGCATTGCAAGGGCTTTTTAGCTGATTTGGCACAAGTGCTTTTGACAAAGTTCACGAACAGAAGCACATTTCCAATTACTCATCAGAAAGTGAGGACACTTAAGAGAAAGCCAGTTACTCATAGAACAAGGAAAAACACTTTCTTGTAATTAGGGCAAAGAGAATTACAGCTTGTAATGTCACCTCTTGATTTCATCTTTATTATCTCTGAGGGAAGTAGAAGAAGCTGGGGGCTAGGATTGGGGGTGAGAGGGATACCTGAAGAAGATCCGTTCTCATCTCTGGAAAGCAAAAATTAGATCCTCACCTTACACCATAAAACTGATGGTTTTAAGAGATAAATATATAAAGGGTTAAAATAAAGCTGCAGACTTCAAGCTGTATTACAAAGCTGTAATCATCAAGACAGTATGGTACTGGCACAAAAACAGACACTCAGATCAATGGAACAGAATAGAGAACCCACAAATGGACCCACAAACGTTTGGCCAACTAATCTTTGACAAAGCAGGAAAGAATATCCAGTGGAATAAAGACAGTCTGTTCAGCAAGTGGTGCTGGGAAAACTGGACAGCGACATGCAGAAGAATGAACCTGGACCACTTTCTTACACCATACACAAAAATAAAATCAAAATGGATGAAAGACCTCAATGTAAGACAGGAAGCCATCAAAATCCTCAAGAAGAAGGCAGGCAAAAACCTCTTTGATCTTGGCCGCAGCAACTTCTTACTCAATATGTCTTCGGAGGCAAGGGAAGCAAAAGTAAAAATGAACTACTGGGACGTCATTAAAATAAAAAGCTTCTGCACAGGGAAGGAAACAATCAGCAAAACTAAAAGGCAACTGACGGGATGGGAGAAGATATTTGCAAACGACATATCAGATAAAGAGTTAGTATCCAAAATCTATAAAGAACTTATCAAACTCAACACCCAAAAACCAAATAATCCAAGTGAAGAAATGGGCAAAAGACATGAATAGGCACTTCTCCAAAGAAGACATCCAGATGGCCAACTGACACATGAAAAAATGCTCAACATCACTTATCATCAGGGAAATACAAATCAAAACCACAATGAGATATCACCTCACACCTGTCAGAATGGCTAACATTAACAACTCAGGTAACAATAGATGTTGTCGAGGATGTGGAGAGAGAGGCTCTCTTTTGCAGTGCTGGTGGGAATGCAAACTGGTGCAGCCACTCTGGAAAAGAGTGTAGAGTTTCCTCAAAAAATTAAAAATAGAACTACTCTATGACCCAGCAATTGCATTACTAGGAATTTATCCAAGGGATTCAGGTATGCTGGTTCGAAGGGGCACATGCACCCCAATGTTTATAGCAGCTATCAACAATAGCAAAAATCTGGAAAGAGGCCAAATGTCCATTGATGGATGAATGGATAAAGAAGATGTGGTATACACACACACACACACACACACACACACACTATGGAGTATTACTCGGCAATCAAAAAGAATGAAATCTTGCCATTTGCAACTACGTGCATGGAACTAGAGGTTATTATGCTAAGTGAAATTAGTCAGAGAAAGACAAATATCATGTGACTTCACTCATATGAGGACTTCAAGATACAAAACAGATGAACATAAGGGAAGGGAAGGAAAAATAATATATAAACAGGGAGGGGGACGAAACATAAGAGACTTTTAACTATGCAGAATAAACAGGGTTACTGGAGGGGGTTATGGGCTAAATGGGTAAGGGGCATTACGGAATCTACTCCTGAAATCATTGTTGCACTATATGCTAACTTGGATATAAATGAAAAAATAATAATAATAAATAAATAAAAATAAAGTTGGATGTTTCTTATATTCTTTGTTCCAGTTATTTTATTCCTGGGAATTTAATTGGAGATGTAGACCAAGGCTTTGTCCAAATATCTTCATTGCAATGTTATTTATACCACTGAAACATTAAAATACAAATACATATTTATGCATGAAAAAAATGAAATATAAAACTTCAAAGTTGAAGACAAACTGAGTACCCAACGATAGAAGACAGATGAAATAAAGTATGGTTTGTCTCTTAGCTACTGAAATCATGATTCTGAAGAGCTCATTATTCTATAATCATGGCATTAGGTGAAAAGGGCATTATACCAACAGGCTTATATAGAACTGTTTTCAATTATGTCAACAGAGTACTTAGATCAAAGAGTGAAAAGGAGCAAAAGGGTTAATAGGTGTTGTGTTGTTTCTGAATTGTGAGCAATTTGCTTTTATTTTTTGTAGTTTTCACATATCTTTGATAGGCATTATTGCTTTGATAATAAAACCTATGCATTTGTAAAGACAACAACAACAAAGAGGCAAGAATAATGTTTTATGTGAAAGTGCACATACTTTATAACCCTCTATTACTTTTTTTAAGTTTATTTATTTAGAGGAGTGGGGTGCACATGTGAGCAGGGGAGGGGCAGGGAGAGAGAGAGAGAGAGAGAGAGAGAGAGAGAGAGAATCCCAAGCAGCCTCCATGCCCAGCACAGAGCCCCCTCAATCCCACAAACAGATCAGGACCTGAGTCGAAATTGAGAGTTGGATACTTAACTGACTGAGCCACCCAGGCACCCAACCCTGTATTACTTTTTGATTTACTAGATTGTCAATCCTATGAAGCCAGGTCTTGTCTGTTTCTTAGCCCCAGGCCTGAAGGAAAGAATGATTGGCAAAGCGTGATGGAGTTAATGAAAAATATATATATATAGTTTTTCTTTTTCTTTTCTTTTTTTTTTTGTCACATCTCTCACTAACTGTCATTTCAATTCTTCAGAGTAATCCCTCCTTACACAGAAAGAGTGTTTTGGGGGCTGTCTTGATCTGCAAAATCATAAACCTGACACATGTGAAGGCACATTGAAGAAGCGATGTGAATTTGAGAAATTCTTATCAGAAATATGAAAATAAGACCTGATTATGCCCTAAGTCTGTTCCTCCTCCTTTGTTCCCCTTTGTTCAGACAGGGCCACTGCCCTAGCGAAATCCAGAGTCACCCACACCTCTTGCTCCTGCATTCCCATCGTCAATCACTCCTCAGCATCCTCGCTGAAGCTCACACTCCTTTTCCATCCCTAATGTTGCTCTCTTTGTTCCAGCCACCATATCTCCTGCCTTCATCAAGCAGCTGCCTCCTAACCAATTTCTCTGCTCCACTCTTGCTCTTCCCACCCAAATTCATGCCTTCTGAGCTAAGCTTTCTAATACACTAATATAGCCTGCCATTCCCCTGTTTACAGCCCTTCAGTGGCCCCCGCATCACTCTCAAGAGCAAGCACAAGATGGTTCAGGATCTCAGGCCAACCACTATCATCACCACACTCCCACCCTATCCAGCCACACAGAATTTTGCTGTTGGCAGTACCTAGGCTCTCTCTGGACCTTTGCCTGGGTTGTCTCTTCTGGGGGCGGGGCGGGGGAAGGGGAGTGCGGGGGGCGGGGTGTGCTATCCTTTCTGCCTCACACTTCTTTTAATTGGCTAACTCCTTCTCACCTCTCAGTTGTTAGATGTCCCTTCCTCCAGGAAGGCGTCCTTGATGCCACCTCTTCTCAACTCCCACAGGCTTCTGTGCTTATTATTTCTCATATCTGCATTGTATCTTCTTATTTTACTCACCAGCTTCTGTATGTGGCATGTAAGCCATCCAGCTCTGGGACTGTGACTTTTTCTCCATGGCACATCAAGGCACCTCACACTTGGTAGGGTTTCCATGGCTGTTGATGAATGAATGAAAGAATGAATGGGTAACAAATAAATCAAGTACTCTACTAGGAACTGGTTAATATTTCAGATATGCTCTGAAGTAGAAAATCAGAAAAAGATGTCCTAAGAGGACCCATACATTCTCCAAAGGAATTTAAATTGTCTTATGATCTAAGAAATAATGTGAATCTGATAGTCTAGAATTCGGGGGTGAATCTGGAGTTGGGAACAATGGTGTGGGGGGAGGGACAGTGGGAATGGCACACCTCATCTGGGGGAAGTATTTTATTACCAACATTGTTTAGAATTACTGGTGATGGGAATGAGAAGACTTTTAGTTTTCTGACTACTTTAGTCTACTGACTTTTAGTCAGTATTATTGTTTTTAAATTCTCTGCTGCTGATGCACCCTTATCGCTTGTCCCCAGGGAGCACTGCTTCCACGGGTCCCCATTTAGTATGCCACTGGTAAGAAACCCTGATTACTAGGTGAGCCTGTCCTCTTTCCTCCCCTTAGCACTGAGCTGGGGGTGATTTCAGAGGTGTCCAACCTCCAAAACTCTGCTGGGCAAGTTTGTCCTCTACCAGAGGTGGGCCCCACCTGTGACTCCTCTGACACTCCCAGATTCCTCACTGGGGCCCTCTGGGTTTGCAGCAAGGAGACAGGGATAGGAGACTATGCATAGGGTCCAGCCCCTGCTCGAGTCCTGTCCCTGACTAACACCCCTGAGGCCTTGGGCTGGCTCTTGGGGCCCACACCCTCAATTCCCTGTTGAGTTTCACTTTGCCCATTCATAAAACTAGGGCATTTGGTGACCTGGGTCCTGGGGTCCTTCATGGAACTTCCTAAGCTGAGGAAGGGATGTCAGCCATGGGTATGATGGGAAGTTGCCCCCTCAGGCTCCCTCTTTCTCTTTCTCTCTCTGACCTGAGACATTCCACCAGAGGGGACTCACTGGGTTGGGTGTGTCAGCCAGCTGGACAGCAGGCAAGTCTGGACAGGTGGACAGTGGAGCTTGGGCTCCAGGATAGGGTGTGTGCATGTGTTGTGTAGAGCGTGTAGATGAGGTATATCCCAGGCAAAGGTCAAGGATGGGAGAGGTGGCTCCAGCAGGCTGGCTGCCCTCACTCAGTGACGGCCTTCAGGAACTGCAGAGACAGAAGCTGGGTTGGGCTAGGCTCCTGGCTCTGCCATGGGGCTGGGGAGGGGCTGGGGGGGGGGGTGGAGAACAGCTCTTTGGTGAGTTCACTTCTAGGGTGGGAGCCAAGGTCCATTTCTGGGAAGGAAAGGAGGTATCATGAAAGCAGGTGGGATTCAGGTTAGACTGTAGGAGGGGCAAGTGATGGTGGATCAGGGAGCATGAGGTGCCTCCTTATTTGGGCTCCTTCCCAGGAGGGAGGGGAAGAGCTGTACCACTTAGCTCCTCCACTAGAGTGAGGACTGTCTTGTTAGGAGGCAAAGCAGATGGACAGGATGAGCTGGGGAACAAGGTAGCATGTAGCCTTCAGCCAGGGTTGGGGCAATTCATAGCTCAAGAGGAAGCCCTGGGACATCTAAGGCTTGGGTCAGACACCTGCCAGCCCTGGATCTCAGTTGTTCCTCAGTGAAATGGGGAGAATCTCCTTGGGGTTTGCCTATCAAAGACAAAGTGTCCCCTAACCTGGTCACTGAAGACCAGGGAGTCTCTGTTATAAGTTACTTCTGAAGTCCTGGAAGGTAAGAGAAAACTCAGCTCAAATTTGGGCTGAGTGGGGGTACAGATAGGGGAGGCTGGACCTTTTGGGGGCAGAGTGGTGCATTAGCATGCAAGTAGCCAGATCAGACATGCTCATCAGAAAGCTCTCAGGACAAGTAGGGAACATTCTCACCCTTCCTTCCCAGACATTCTGAGTCCCTGGATTAAGACCTCTCATCCCCAACTTCCCTAATCTTGTCTCTTCCCCAGTGTCCCTCTGCAAGGCTCCTCAGCTCCTCCTCTTTCATTCCACGAATATTTATTGAGTGTCTTCTTTCGGCCAGGCATTTTCTAAGCCCCAGGGATTCAGAGGTGAACAAGATTGTTGGTGCACATGCTCATTCCCTCTCTCCCTACCCAGAGGGAAAACAGGCTTGAAAATAAGTGAGGTAGCTTAGCCTTCACTGGCCATGAAAGAGAGAAGCTCACATGGCTGCAGGGACCCACAGGAGGCCCCACATCAAGCCTGGGAAAGGTCAGGGCAGAGTAATGGATCCCTGAGTTTAGAAGGGCCTGTTGGCGTTTGCCAGGGAGGCTGTGGGCAGAGGTTCTGGAGCCACCCCCACAGGTTCACAAGAGCCAACTGTTACATTTTCAGGAATTTTGCAAACTGTTTACTACACACAGCCATTATTAAAAATTAAATCAGGGAGGCCTGGGCGGCTCAGTCAGTTAAGTGTCCAACTCTTTGTTTCAGCTCAGGTCATGATCTCACGGTTTGTGGGTTTGAGCCCTAGGTCGGGCTCTGCGCTGGCTGGCGGCATGGAGACAGCTTGGGATTCTCTCTCTCCCCACCCCCCCTGCCTCTCCCTCACTTGCGCTGTCTCTGTCTCCCTCAAAATAAATAAATAAAGCTTTAAAAATTAAATTATATAAATGTATAATTATGCGAAATTTTTAAGTGTTTATTTATTTTTGAGAGAGAGAGAGCACAAGTGGGAGAGGAGCAGAGAGAGAGGGAGACACTAAACCTGAAGCAGCCTCCAGGCTCTGAGCTGTCAGCACAGAACCCCACGCAGGGCTCAAACTCATGAACCGAACTGGGAGATCATGACCTGAGCCAAAGTCAGACGCTTAACTGACTGAGCCACTCAGGCGACCTGTAATTATGTAAATTTTTAAAAACAAAGGTAATAAACTCATCACGTTCTAATTGTTACTGCATTTTACTATTGTGCATACTCTTGAAGTTATTTATATCAATTGTATCTTTTATTTTAAAAAAAATGTTTATTTACTTTTGAGGGAGGGAGGGAGAGAGAGAGAGAGAGAGAGAGAACAATCAAGAGAGGGGCAGAGAGAGGGAGATAGAGAATCCCAAGCAGGGATCTTTCAACTCAGGTCATGATCTCACAGTTCGTGGGCTCGAGCTCCATGTCAGGCTCTGCACTGTCAGCAGAGCTTGCTTGGAATTCTCTCTCTCCCTCTTTCTCTCTCTGCCCCTCCCATGTGCACATGCTCTCTCTCAAAATAAATGAAAAAAAAACTTAAAAAAAAAAGAAAAAGCTTGTCATGTCTGTAGCCACTACATTGTGAATAACACAAAACCTTGAGGAAACATTCTTCCAATGTTTGAAAACTATCATTCAATTCAGCAAAAAAGATCACTTACATCATTGGCAAATAAGTAAAGTTTCAACACATGTCTTTGTTCTTTTACTTTTGTCTTACCCTTTAATATAAATAAAAATATCAACTAACATTTATGTTAGAACTATACTCATTAGTCAATGATGTGAAGACTTTTTTTGAATCAGATAGTAATCAAGCATTTGTTCATGGTCAGATTTCGTCAAATCCTGGATGAACTGCAACCGAGTAAACTACCGATATTAGAGTGGGCAAAAATTAAAGAAAGTATTACATAAAGTAATTGGCATTGTAGAATTTACCATAAAGGTCACTGTATACTTTAGTGTTATTTGTAAATTGTGTTATTTTACAGCTTTATACCAATAGCATTTATAATAAACTTCTGTATGTATATAGATGCACACATTTTTTCCCGGAGAGCCAGCTGTTAAGCATTTATCAGCACATCACAGGACAGAAAGTTCTGGGAAGAGAGGACCCAGGGGAGTCCAGGTGCTCAAGGCAAAGTGAGAGGGGAGATGGTGAGGCTGGTGGATGTGAGGGGCCTTTTGAGCAGGGCTAGGGAACCACACACCATCCCAAAGGCCATGGGAGCCATGCAAGCGTTTTGAGTACAGGACAGGCCCCTTCAGATTTGTGTTTAGATCATGTTGACAGCTGCGTGAAGACTCCATTGTTAGAGACAGATGATAAGGTGCTGAATTTGTGGAGGGAGAGAGAATAATAGGAGCAAACTCTTAGCACTTAGTATAGGCCAGGCCCTCTCCTAAGCATTTGTTGTGTGTTATTAACTCATTTAATAAGTTGCAACAACTTCATGCGGTAGACACTAGTGTCTCCTTTTTACAGATGAGATGACTAGGGAATAGAGAGATGAAATAACTAGCAAGCAGCAGAGCTGGGATTTGAACCCAGGAATCTGGCTTCAGAGGCCATACTCTCAACCACTATACTTCACATTTTCAGACTAGGAAGATAGTGAGGCCTAGAGTGAGGTTTCTGAATCTTGATGCACACACAAAGTTGACCAGATGTTTACAGACACGCCTGGGATATATTAGGAGCTTGATGAGAGTCTTCAGACCAACAGGATTTGAGTTAGTCATAATAGATTATGAGGAGCCAGGGGAGGTAAGCTTTACCAGCTTCCTCCCTTTGCTGGGTGATACACTCACCCAGAGGTGAGAAACTTCCAGTTCTCTGTTTGTGGACTGCCCTACATCTTCAGAGAGCTCCCATTCTCAAGGACAGACCCCTGAGCAGGAATACCCAGGTGGGAGAGGGCAATAGGGGACAGGGATTGCCTGGGCCCAGAGTGCAGCTCTTGGCTCAAGCGTATGCAAGCTAAGAGTGAGACCTGTGAATTATCACTGATAGGGAGGGCTTCCATGGACAGAGCATAGGTAGAGGCCTTGGGTTTAGACAGGGGAGAGGAGAGAGGATAGGTCCTGCTACCACCCTGGTTTTCCCCACAGGGCATCTGTATTTAATAGCAGAAGTTTGACTGTAGCCCTTGAGGCACAGTGACAGGCGGCTCAGCTGCAGACACATATATTTAAAAAAGTATTTATGGAGAGCCTGGGTGGTTCAGTCGGTTAAGCATCTGATTCTTGACTTTGGCTCAAGTCACGATCTCACGGTTCGTGAGTTTGAGCCCCGTGTCAGGCTCTGTGCTGCTGCTGGTGTGGAGCCTGTTTAGGATTCTCTTTCTGCCCTTCTCCTGCTCTCTCTCCTTTTCTCTCAAAATAAATAAATTAAAAAAATTATATATATATGTATATATATATAATTTTATATATATATATGTATATATATGTGTGTGTGTGTGTGTGTGTGTGTGTGTGTGTGTCTGTGTGTGTGTGTAATTGAAATTTGAAAGGAGTAGAGGTGTTTCTGTGGAAGTGGAGGACTGAGGGTTGCTGGAGGCTGGTGGCAGGCCAGGCCTCACATCGGGTGTTGGTTCCCTGAAGCCACATCTGTCAGCTTAGGGCTTCCCATCCTGCTGGCTCAGCAGGTTCCACAGGTTGGCAGGTGACTCACCCCCTCACCCTCATATGACCCTGGTCCAGGAAGGGGCAGGGGGCCTATAGAGTGGAACACCTACCTGTGTGTTCCTCTATGTAGGGTATAGGCTGTGTTACATGCTTGAGTCTGAGATGTGTGCCCATGTCTGATTGTACATACAGGCCAGTAGGTCCCTGAACACAAACAGCCCATGTGGGTTGTGCAAAGTTGTAGGCCATAGGTGTGGAGGGTGGGTGCAGTAAGAGGCAGGAGTGATGGGTGAACTCATAGCTCTTCCCAGAACACATGTGCATGGGTGCAGGTGTCTCCCTGAAAGAAGAATGCAGCTTCAGAACCTGGTGAGCCATCAGAGGAAGCCTGGGTGGGTGGCAGGTGAGAAGGGTTCTCTGATGACAGCTTATCCTCCCCAAGGAGGGCTTGGCTAGACCAGCTGGCAGGGCTGGGCATTCTAAGCCCATGGTGACAGCAGTGGTTTTCTCTAAGCTTATCCCTTAAGCCCCTGGCTGCAGGCCATGGTGGCTCCCTCGTGTTAATCCTGAGAGGGCATGCACCCCACAGACTACATAGGTAGGTCAGGAGAAGTGAGTGCGACAGGTGGGCATCAAACCAGAGCTTTCTTTCATCCCCTCTGCAGGCAGCCAGGACTGAAGGGTCTGAGTGGTGTACACTCTGGGGATATGAGGAAAGCATGTCAATCCCAGGTCGCCCATGCCCTTGGTTAGGGTGGCATTGTGTGTGCTGGCATGCAGTGTGCGTGCATATCCACGTCTGGGTGTGCTGGCCCCTGCCCCAGCGCCCAGGGCCTGGTGCCACCTTTCCATCGTGCCCCATGATCTGAGAGATGCTTGAAGTGGGACAAAGAGTCTGGGCTAGCAGCCAGGAACCCTCACTTCTACTCCAGGCTTTTTCTTAGTGACTTTGGAGATCTCCCTTTACCTTTTCTGGGGCTCAGTTTTCTCACTGTAAAATGGGGAGAGGCCATAATCCCTGCAGGGTCACCCCTCGAGGCTGTTGGGTGACAGATGCTCATGGAGGTGTTTGAAAAGTTTGCAAGGCTTGGTCCTGGGGCTTCACAAGGGGAAGGGTGCCATTCCCTGTGTTGTTCAGCTGAAGGACTAGGGGTTGAAAGCAGGTAACCTCCAGGGGGACTTGCATTCTGCCCTACAAGGGGTGTTCAAACCTCCGGGAGAAGTGAAGTGTTCAGAGTTCTGGGGCTGAGATTCAAAACCAATTAACACTACAGGACACGACCTGCCCTTGGTGAGGCTGGGAAAGTCTGTCTACCCATCCCTGCACCTCCCAACCCTTCTTGCCTCCTGGGGGTGAACAGCAGTGCTCTTAGACTAAGGTTGGGAATATGCCTTCTCTCATATTCCACACCCCCAACCCCCTCTCTGTCCTTACCTCCAACTTGCTGTCTTTCAGGCTCATACTTCATGAGTTCAGAGTTTCCATCCTGGGCTGTAGGCTTAGCCAGAGCAAACAGACAGCACTAAAGTCAACAAAACAAGGAAGGTGCGACAGGTGATATGGAAAAGAAAACTTGGAAGCCACAATAAAGGTGTGTGGGCTGGGCAGGATGCAGCGATGTGTCTCCCCTCAGAGTAGCACCCTAGTTCTAAGGCTGGTCATGCCAGTCTCTTGTAGGGTGTCTGAGGACAGAGCTCATGGTGGTGCCTCCAGGGGATTCAGGTCAAAGGAGTGAAGTTAAATCTTCAGCAGGGGATGCTAGTACCCAGACTAATGAATGTTGTAAAAAGGATGTGGTGGCTAGGGAGAGGGGGTGCTTCTGACCCTCCACCCCACAGCTACTACTGCTGACTCACAAAGTGAGGCTACCTGGGGCCAGGGTTGTGGGTGGAAGCAGGCAGGGAAGGAGTAAACAGTCTGGAACAGCAGCAGGATTGAAAAGTTTGTGGCTCTCTGCCCTGCTCTAGCTGCTCGCCCCAGGACTCAGGATGTTGGAGCCGCAAATTCTGGGATTCCCAAAACACGCCCCCTTGCCCCACCCACAGGTATAGTCGTCCTCCCTGACAACCTATTTCTCTCCCACTCAGGGAAAGGGGAACTCAGTTCTCTTAACATATATCTGTTGTGCACCTATGCACACTTTGCTGTGCAGGCTGGGGAATCCCTAAGAGGCTGCCTGCCCCAGGTCCTGTCACGCCTGAATCTCCCAGATACTTTGTGAGCTGACTGCTCGTTTGATGGAGCTAGTGATTGCAGGCAGCCTGGGGCAGCCCCACCCCCAGACCCAAGGGGGCAACCAGGGAGTCAAGTCCGGATTGCTGAGCAGCCAGGCTGCACTGGGAAGGGCCAAGAGAGCAGACACGCCTGGCTGGAGCAGCTTAAAACCTGGGTGAGGGGCGCCTGGGTGGCTCAGTTGGTTAAGCGTACGACTTTTGATCTTGGGTTAGGTCATGATCTCACGGTTTTTGGGTTTGAGCCCCAAGTCCAGCTCTGCGTTAATGGCATGGAGCTTGTTGGGATTCTGTCTCTCCCTCTCTCTGCCTCTCCCACACTCTTCTCTCTCTCTCTCAAAATAAATAGCTGAACTTTAGAAAAAAATTGAAAAAATAAAAAACAAAAATAAAGGGCGTCTGGATGGCTCAGTTGTTAAGTATCTGACTTCGGCTCAGGTCATGATCTCAAAGTTCATGAGTTTGAGTCCCACATGGGGTGAGCTTGAGCCCTGCTTTGGGCAAAACATGAGTCCTGGTGACCCTGCTTCTCTCTCTTTCCTTGTCTCTCTTTTGCCGCTTGCTCACTTGTGCCCATCTCTCAAAAACATAAAAAAATAAAAAAAAAAATCTGGGTGGAATTCCATGGGCTTTGGTCTTGCTGTCTGTGGAATGAGCATAGTATACTCTGCCCTCACCCTTCTAGCTTGGACCTGGCGTCAGGCAAGAGTTGGTCAGGGCAGATGGGGGGTGCATCCAGGTTCCCTTTCTTCAAACAGACATCCTCTCCACCTCTCCACAAAGTGTTTATTCTCTACCGGACACTTGCCATGCCGTGTACCAACTCAATCTCTTCTCCTAACAACCCTGCAAGGTGAGGATTAGTATATCTCCATCATACAGATAAAGACACACAATTAAAAATCTTGCCCAAAACCACCCAGCACCAACTAAGAAGCTGAACTGGTGGGAGATGGACTAGATGGGTGATGGGTATTAATGAGATCACTTATTGAGATGAGCACTGGGTACGTATGGAAGTGATGAATCACTGAATTCAACTCCTAAAACCAGTATTGCACTGTATGTTAACTAAAATTTAAATAAAAAAGAAGCCAAACTGGATTCAAGCTCAGGTTTGCCTAGGATAAAGCCTGAGCTATGAACCATAGCTCATCACCTGCATCGGGGAGCCTCTCCCTGTGAATAGCCTAACCCCAAACCAGCCCAAGACTCAGGCTCCAGGCCAGGAGGTCCCCGGGTTTTCCACTGCTCTTTTCTGCCACCACCTAAGTCGGCTTTCTCACAAAGCCTCCCTGATCCTGACTCCTCTTTTTGCTCTAATTAAGCAGGTACCTGACACCCCACCATTATCTGACCCTTCTTTTCTAGTGTGGAAGGATTTTAAAGTTAATTTAGGCAGAAATCAAAGGATGAAACCAGAAAGTGAATGGCTGATTGGGAACTTGACAATGGAGGGATCAGGCTGCCACTTTCTGGACCCACTGACTGGTCAGCATCACTAAGCAACTGAATATTGTCTCTGGATAGGACACAAAAGGAAGGCACATAGTATGGTCTACAAAGGATCCTCTGCCCGCCCCCCATTGAACCTAAATAAAATCACACCCATGAGTGCTAACTTCCTGAATATTCTAAAAAACATAGGGAATGGAGGAAAAGTTAAATGACACAACAAAGAAGCAAACAGATAAATCCAGAACATGGACTTCCCACAGAACCATATTTACAAGTCAGTGACATGAACAAATCAGAGGGAGAAAGAGGTGCAGCTCCTGCTTAAGAGAGCACTTACCCAGTGTAATGTGTGACCTTGTTTAGATCTTGACTCAAACTAATGCAAAAAGACTTTTTGAAATAATTATGGGTACTCACTAATTCCATGGAATTGTTCATTTCGTTGGATATGGTACTGTGATTAAGAAAATATTCATATATTTTATAGAAGAATATTGAAGAATATAGGAGTGAAATGACATAACGCCGGGAATTTGTTTTAATATACTTAATAAAGGGGCACCTGGGTGGCTCAGGCATTCGGATGTAGGCATCCGACTCTTGATGTCGGTTCAGGTCGTAATCTCACGGTTGTGGGATGGAGCCCCGAGTCGGGGCTCTGTGCTGAGCATGGAGTCTGCTTGGGATTCTCTCTCTCCCTCTCTCTCTCTTTCTCTCTGCCCCTTCCCTGCTCACTGTCTTTCCTAAAACAAATAAGCTTCAAAATACTTCATAAAAAAAAAAAAAAAAGACTGATGAAGCTAAAGTGGACAGAATTGGGAGAAGTCTTGATGAGGTTGGATTGAAGCAGGGGAAGGTAGACATGTTTGTTAGATGAAGGAGAGAGAGAGAGACAGAGGACAAGAGAAAGATGTTGGTTCATTTGTTCTGGAGCAGTGGGGTGCCATGTGGACAGGCTTGGGGAGATAGCAGCTTTTATGCGGTGGGAGAGGGCACTGGGGATGCGCGGAGCTGACTTCTCCATTGGAAACGGAAGGTGCTGTGCCTGCCAAGATGTTCTATTTAAGGGCCTACAAAAAGACGCTTTGTTTTAAAATTTTAAATGAACTTGTCAGTTGAAGAAAATGTTTTAATATACAACATTGATATATCTGTCTTTAGACCAACATGGTTACGTAATATAATTTTTTAAAAATTTTTTATGAAGGAATGGGCCCACAAAGGCAAACGTGGCAAGGGCCATGAATATCAGAATATGGCTATAGGGTGGGGAGGAGACTGCCCGGAGATGGAGCCTGAGGGAGGTGGGAAGCCTCGAAGTCTGTACTGTGAGAAACAGTTGCTGTCCCCGGGGACCTCCTCTTCCTGGGGGTCATCCTCCTCTCTCTGTGCTCCATCCTTGGATCTCCCAAACAGAGATGCATTAGGGCATCCTCACGCTGGGCTAGGTGCCAGGACACCTGGGTTTGAATCATCCTGGACCTTAGGCTGTGCCCAGAGCAGAAGAGACTGTCTCTGTGCAGCCCACTCTGGCCCAGCCTGCACCACAAGGACCAGTGTAGGCAAGGAAAGACCCTCCATTGACACTGGGAGAGGCCTGGGAACTGGGAAGGTCCCACCCTGCCTGGGGTCTCTGTGTTCCACTGAGCCTTCCTGGCTGAGGCTCAAGGCCTGTGGGTGCCTGTGTCTCAGTCCCTGTCCACATAGACCTCTCTATAGGCTCTTTGTACAGTCACTGTGTTCCTGGAAAGCTGTAAATTAAATCCCACCTTCACACCGGCTAGCACAGTCATTTTAAGGCTGCTTTCCTGCTGAAAGGGAGCACCCTGTGAGCATTTCCCCTGTGTGCGGGGAGCCCTCAGAATTTAGGCAAAGATGAGGGAAGTGGGAGGTACTCGGGCAGCAGCTGGCTTTACTCTTTTAGAGGCAGGCAGGCAGTCTGCCCCACTTTGTAGCCCCAGTGTGAGCTGGGAGAAGGGAAGAAGCATCACACTGGGGCTGCCTGGCCTCTGGGTCTGCCTCTTTTCTCAGGCAGAGCAGGAGAGTGGAGAGAGAGCAGCCTTCTCTGGGGGGGCTGAGATGGGCTTCCTGCCCACTCAAGCCCCCTGTTCCAGGCCCACAGCCCCTGACCAGATCAGATAGGGCACGTTCCTGCAGTGAGCTGCCTGCTGACTGGGACCAGGCTGACGCAGGCAGGAAAATATTAACCCAGTGGAATGGGCACATGTTCATGTGTGCATGACTGTGTGTGTGTGTGTGTGTGTGTGTACCCACACACCCACAGAGAGGTTTTCACATGCAAGACCACACACAGGTAGGTGCACACACACACCGGCCCACTCACACATATACATGTTCACATATAGACATACACAGAGACACAAATGCTGCTTCTTCTTCTTCTTCTTCTTCTTCTTCTTCTTCTTCTTCTTCTATAGAGAGAGAGCTGGGGAAAGGAGCAGAGGGAGAGAGAGAGCCTTAAGCAGGCTCCAAGCTCAGCACAGAGCCCGAAGGGGTGCTTAATCCCATGACCCTGGGATCATGACCTGAGCTGAAATCAAGTCAGATGCTCAACTGACTGAGCCACCCAGGCACACTCAAATACTTCTCACACATTCAAATTCTTCCCTATTATGAACAGCATGGGGTATACACCTCCGTCAGTATCATCTTCCAACTTCTGTCAGTGAGATTGCCTCCTCTAAGAAGTCTTCCCTGATAACTTTAGCTCATACTGGAAAGTGGCAGGTCTGAGCTCGATGCCTGGTTTCTTTTTTTTTTTTTTTTTCAAATTTTTTGATGTTTATTTATTTTTGAGAGAGACAGAGTGTGAGCAGGAGAGGGGAAGAGAGAGAGGGAGACACAGAACCTGAAGCAGGCTCTAGGCTCTGAGCTGTCAGCACAGAGCCCAATGTGGGGCTCAAGCTCATGAATTGCCAGATCATGACCTGAGCTGAAGTCAGACACTTAACCAACTGAGCCACCCAGGTACCCCTATGCCTGGTTTCTAATGCCAAATTAGGCGTATGACATTGGCTTTAGAGTGGAACAGGCTTATTTTTTGAATTCTGGTTCCTCGAATCACAGGATGTTTTCCCTTGGACAGGTGGCTGTGCCTCCTGACCCTGTTTGCCTTAGTCTCTGTCCAGTCTGTCCTGAAGGCCCACATATGACTCTGAGCATAAGAGGCTGAGTTGTGGAAAGGGGAGTTTGGTCATTGGAGAGGGTCAAGACTATATACCATCTTGTGGTATGGTATGTAATTATATACCATCTGCCTGTGCCCCTACCCCTCCGCAACCAAGCCACTTAGTCCCCAGTTCTCCTGGGTGAGGGGCCGTGGCCTCCTGGGGCAAGGGATAGAGCCCTGATCTGGATGTTCCAGGTCTGGGGGATCTCGAACAAGTTGTTACCTTTCTCTGAATCTCAGTTTCCCTATCTGAAAAGTGGGTTTGAAAGGTGACAATTACCTGGGCGAGGCTTAAGAGTCCTTTCTTTTTTTGAGGAGAAGGAGAATCTTTATGACTGCAGTGATTTCAGAGAGACCAGGGGCCTTTGAAGGACTGGTACCCATCCCTGCCCCTTCAGCCAGAGCAGCTCCTTTCTTACTGATTGATACATGGGCTCCTGAGTTATACACAGGATTTGGTGGCTCAGAAGAGTCTGAAAACCCCAAATGTAAAACAATTTGACTGAAAGTAGTTTATGGGATAAGTAAGTTAATCAAATGGCATGTTGCCTGAAGCAAATAATTAGCTGAAATGATTAGTTTTCTACACATCAACACTTTTGGTGGCATTTGGGGGGAAGTTCAGAGAAGTTTTAGCATCTTTTGGCAGTTTTATTTCTTTGTTCTGATTAAAAATTGTTTTCTATTTGCATTTTCATTCCTAATTGGATTTTGAACTATTGTATGTACCTCATGCTGTTCATAATAGGGGAGAATTGGATATACTTAAAATTGGAGACAATTTGGGGCACCTGGGTGGCTCAGTCGGTTAAGCGTCTGACTTCGGCTCAGGTCATGATCTCGCGGACCGTGAGTTCGAGCCCCGCGTCAGGCTCTGTGCTGACAGCTAGAAGCCTGGAGCCTGCTTCAGATTCTGTGTCTCCCTCTCTCTCTGACCCTCCCCCGTTCATGCTCTGTCTCTCTCTGTCTCAAAAATAAATAAACGTTAAAAAAATTTAAAAAAAAATAAAATTGGAGACAATTCTGTGCCATATAGTCACATACAAGATGTGACTGTAGACCTACTGGCATGGAAAGATATTCTCAATAATGTTTGAGTGAAAAAGTACTTTACAAGATAAGCTTCCTACTACTTATTATTGACAAAGTCGGAAAGGGATGTGATATGTGTATACATAAAAAAAAAGAGAAGGAAATCTACCAAAATGTTAATAATAGTTGTCATGGAGGGAAAACGGGTCTTTTAAGGTTCCTTTGGCTTGTTTGTATTTTAGGCCAAAAAAGAATAAAAAAAAATGATGTGAGATTCATTTTATTTGTATTCTATTTAAAAAATTTCCACACCAATGACAAACAATTCTATCTGTTCAACTTGCTTGACTTTGCATTCATAAATATTTAAATTTTCAGTTAGGTTGAACATTAATGTCCCCAATCACCAATTTACACTGTAAGATTTTTAGTGTAGTGAGTAAAGGTAGGAAAGTGAGGGGTGTTTGGGTGACTTGAGTGTCTGATTTCTTTTTTTAAAATGTTTTTTACTTATTTTGAGAAAGAGAGAGAGAAAGCACTGAAAGGGGTGGCACAGAGAGAGAGAGAGAGAGAGAGAGAGAGAAAACACTGGAAGGGGAGGGACAGAGAGAGAAAGAGAGAGAGAGAATCCCAAGCAGGTTCTGCACTGTCAGTGCAGGGTCCTACACAGGGCTTATCTTACAAACTGTGAGATCATGGCCTGAGCCAAAACCAAGAGTCGGACGCTTAACTGACTGAGCCACCCAAGTGCCCCAAGTGTTTGACTCTTGATATCAGCCCAGGTCATGACCTTTCAGTCCTGAGAACCAGCCCCGGGTCAGGGGTTTGAAGTTCAGCATGGAGCCTGCTTGGGATTCTCTCTCTCTCTCTGCCCCTCCCCTACTCATGATCTCAGTAGAGCATGCAACTCTTGATCTCAGGGTTGTAAGTTCAAGCCCCATGTTGGGTGTAGAGATTACTCAAAAAGAAAATCTTTAAAAAAATAAAATAGGTTGATGAGCACTGGGTTATTCCCAAAGTTTCACTACCGAAAAGAATGTATTGCAGATGAAATTAAAGTAAGAAAGTTAATTTCTGCAAGAGGGACTAAATGCTGAGAGATACATCAAAATTTGCAAAACTTGCCCTGTAGCACACTAATATTACCAATTCGTTTTTTTATTACTAAAATTTTTAAAATGTTTTATTTTATTTTTTGAGAGACAGAGAGAGACAGAGTGTGAGCAGGGGAGGGGCAGAGACAGAGGGAGACACAGAATTCAAAGCAGGCTCCAGGCTCTGAGCTGTCAGCACAGAGCCTGATGCAGGGCTTGAACCCATGAACTGTGGGATCATAACCTGAGCCGAAGTCAGATGCTCAACTGACTGAGCCACCCAGGCACCCCTCATTCTTTTTTTTTTTTAAAGAGTGTTTAAAAAAAAATTTTTAATGTTTATTTTTGAGACAGAGAGAGAGAGAGAGAGTGAGAGAGCACGAGTGGGGGAGGGGCAGAGAGAGGGAGACACAGAATCTGAAGCAGGCTACAGGCTCTGAGCTGTCAGTGCAGAGCCCAACATGGGGCTTGAACCCATGAACCAGGAGATCATGACCTGAACTGAAGTCGGATGCTTATCCTACTGAGCCACTCAGGCACCCCTCTTTTTTTTTTTTTAATATTTATTTTTGAGAGAGAGCAAGAGAGTGCTTGTGCAAGTGAGGCGGGGGGGGGGCAGAGAGAGAGGGGGACAGATGATCTGGAGTGGGCTCTGTGCTGACAGCAGGCAGCCCGATGTGGGGCTTGAACCCATGAACTATGAGATCATGACTTGAGCCAAAGACAGACATTTAACCCACTAAGCCACACAGGTGCTCCTACCAATTCTTTTTCAACCAATTTATCATTTCTACCAAATAAGATTTTGATTTACTGGGCTGCTGTGCCTTCATAAACCTTTTCCTAGGCCTTGTCTGGATGCCAAAAGTAGTTGGATCAGAGGACCTCATATCCTCCAACTCCATTTCACAGATGAGGAAGCAGAGGCCCTGGGGCAGGACTGAGCCACTTCTCCAGCCTTCTGCAAGCCATTCACAGAATGTGTTCGGTTTTCTCACAAGCCCACTGGGCTTCAAATAATCACCGCCTTCCCACACTCCCTCGCTCAACTTGGAGGACTCAGCTTCCCTGTCATCTCTTCTAGATGATTCTTGCCCTGCTCCAAGTTGGCTTAGTTACTGCCTATATACCATCTACCTTATCACAGTGTATATACTAAGTTATCTGCTGCTTATCTCTTCCAAGAGACAGGGCTGTCTTCTCTACATCTGGGTCTCCAGTGCCTGGCCCAGTAAATGAGCCCAGGGCTCAATCCCTGACTCTGATATGGATCCCAATTCTATTCCTCACCAACTTGATCCCAGCCCAATCCAACTGTGCCCAAGCTCTGACCTATTCCCAGACCCCAGCTTCACTTTTGACCCTTACCTCATCCTGATCTTGACAGTACACACAGGAAAGGAATAAAGGCAGTTGTCTCCAATGTCCAGGGGTACATCTCATCTCTCTCTTTCTGAAGGAAGGACTCATTACATTGAGCCCACTTGAGTCTGCAGGGTGGAGTGCAGGGCAGAGCCTCAGCCTTGGGGGGCAGCAGTGGAAGAGTTTGCTCCTTATGGACAGCTTCTGACCAGGAAGCCTTCTCCCTGCAGAGAGACCTGTGGGCAGTTTTGGGTAGGGACCTGGAAAATGCGGGTCCAGACTGGCTTGGTCTATTGGCACCCTCTAGAGGACAGTTCTTTTTTTTTTTTTTTTTTTACCATTTATTTATTTTTGAGACAGAGAGAAACAGAGCATGAACGGGGGAGGGTCAGAGAGAGAGGGAGACACAGAATCTGAAGCAGGCTCCAGGCTTCTAGCTGTCAGCACAGAGCCTGACGCGGGGCTCGAACCCACGGACCGTGAGATCATGACCTGAGCCGAAGTCGGATGCTTAACCGACTGAGCCACCCAGGCACCCCTAGAGGACAGTTCTATTACCAGAGCTATCTATTACTTGGATGCCCAGCAGTGCCCTGGCTCCCGAAGTCTTCTTAGATGGTAGCTGAACCCCGGGCTCACTCCTGACCCCATCTCAGTCACTAAATTTCTGCAGCCTTGGGCCAGTGCCCCACACTCTGGTTTGGCTTTGACTCCTGCACAGAGGCCTCGCTTGCCATTCCTGAGGGAGGCATTTTGCCGACGATAGG
Source organism: Panthera leo (assembly GCF_018350215.1). Classification (NCBI taxonomy): domain Eukaryota; kingdom Metazoa; phylum Chordata; class Mammalia; order Carnivora; family Felidae; genus Panthera; species Panthera leo. Next base: position 55,507,311 of record NC_056691.1, on the reverse strand, counting down.
GCATAGGTTTCCCTTCCTCTGCTCAGACAGGCTCCCAAATGACGAGGCCGATGCTTCTTCTCTCCCCCCTTCAGACTAGGGACCCCAGAGGACCAGGCTTGGCTTTCTACCTCCCCTATCAGATTGGTGTTTCCTGTAAATATGGCTTATGTGTCCTCCTCCCCCTGAGACTGGGAGGGGCCTGAGTTTCCCTTTCCTCCTTCAGAATTGGGGTTCCTTGAGGACTGAACCAGGGTCTTCTCCAAAACCACTCCATCTAGCTATTGATTTTCAGATATTTCCATCTCTGTTCCCCAGTCTGCACAGCTCTTCCCAGAACCAGGGGCTCTGGAGCCTCTGGAGCCTCCCCCAAGTCTGGGGCCCTGAAGGGCTTCCTCCAACTTTGGGCTGGACACCTGGCTTGGAGGGCAGGGCCTTCCTCTGGGACCCTCTCTGAGCTCCACCTCTGACCTCACAAAGGCTGCCTCAGAACCTGGTCTCTGTGGCGCCGCTGGCCAGAGAAGGGATGCTATTTTGGGCAGTGTGTCTGGACTTGGCCCAAGCGGTTTGGGCCAAACCCCTGCCCCACTGACTTCTCCCCTGGAGGAGCAGAGCAAAGCAGTACGTGGGGTCACCTAAGGAGGGCTGAGAGGCGGGCTCTAGACTTTGGACACAGGGCAGTGGAGCCCCAGCTGCGGGTGCAGCCAGAGCCTGGGACAGTCATGGAGAAATAAGACCAAAGCTTGCTATAACCAAGAAGCCCCCAATGTGGACGCTTTAGCAGAGTGAGTCGGGCTCCAAGCAGGACTGGGACAGGGGGCCTTCCCTGGGGCCCAGGTCTCAGAGTGCCACTTCCTGGGGACTGTATGGGGAGGAGGTGACCATGGGACTGTCTGGGGGAAGCAACTCCAGCTGGGAGTTGAAAGCCAGGATGTTTGTTCTGGTTTAGTCCTGAGTTGCTGTGTGACATAGGCATGTCACACACTCTTTCTGGGCTTTAGCTTCCTTACTTGTAAATTGACTGTTGAGAGGACCAGCAGCGCAGCAGAGGTTGGGAGGGTATGTAGGGCTGGGCTGTCAACGGAGTGCTGGCTGGAGGATAAGGAGACCATGGAAAGCAAACACTGGACCAAAGCAGAAGGGAGAATGTCAGAGATACGGCTTGATTGCTGGCTTTGCTGGAGTGGTTTCTCCCCTTGGAGTTCCCTCTTGAGAAGCTGGGGCTGGGGCTGGAGGGTGTCTGCAGTCAGGGCTAGGGATGTCAACTTGTGCAACTGCTAGAGGGAATTTGGCTAGAGAACAAGGGGGACTTCCAGGATGGGGAAACTCAAGGGTTACATTTGTGTGGTCATTCGGGTGGAAAATGGGAATACACAGGGGAATTTTCAGGAAAGGTAAGAGGGTAGACTTGGTTCTGAGTTAGAAGAATGGACTAAATGAATTCTTAGGACCTCATATTGTGTGTGTGTGTGTGTGTGTATGTAAAAGGAAAAGTCCCTGGAAAATCGGAATTTAAGTCAGCAGCAAGAGGTTAGACTAAAAGCAATAATACCCACATATGTGAGGGTGGAGCCACTGAGGGGAGGCTGTGGGCATCTCCACTTTGGACAGTGGAGAAAGTCAGGAGGACCCAGGAAGGGCCTAGTCCAGGGGTCCTGAGGCCAGCATGGGTAGAAGGGGTGGGACTGCAGGGCCTTTCCCCATTGGCTAAGGCACGTCCACACTTCTCTTTGTCAGCTTGGCTGAGTTGAGAGATTGGAACCGGCAGGACCTGTCCCTGTGGCTTCTCCCCTAGGAGGCTGAGGTCTGATGAGAATGTGGGGCCAAGTTCTGTGCCCCCACACCCCAGTCCTAATGACCTCTCTTTGGCTCCACAGCATCTAAAAATCTCAAAGACAGAACATGGCTGAATCAGATAGGAAGAGACGGTAAGCACTCCACCCATTCTCCTCCTCCAGCCACCCATCCCCCACCCTCCCAGCACATCCCTGTGCCCTTCCTGCCCTACTCCCAGCCTCTCCCTCATGGCAGCTGAGGCCTCCTTCCCACAACTCCTACCCATCCCCCATCCCCCCACCCCCACCCCGGGTCAGGAGTCTCAGAAGAAAGACCTCTCCCAGCCGGACCCTGGGCTGGGCCCTTGGGTGAGGGAGGCTCAGAAAGACCTGGGTGAGGGTCAAGGGGCTGGTGAGGGGGTTCCAACTGCCTTTATGTAGGTGGTGCTCAACTGAACTGAACTCACTGCCTCTCACCCTCACAGGCTCAGATCTTTAGAGTACAATAAAAACCAAAGCCCTTGCAATGGCCAAGGCCCTGCCTACCTAGTCCCAGTTTCCTCTCTGACCTTCCCCCACTCCATCCCTGCTCTCCCCAACCCCAGTCACAATGACCTCCTTTCCTTTCCTTTAAACATGCTCAGAGGGGCACCTGGGTGGCTCAGTCGGTTGAGCGTCCAACCTCGGCTCGGGTCATGATCTCACGGTCCGTGAGTTCGAGCCCCGCGTCGGGCTCTGTGCTGACGGCTCAGAGCCTGGAGCCTGCTTTGGATTCTGTGTCTCCCTCTCTCTCTGCCCCTTCCCCACTCGTGCTCGGACTCTCTCAAAAATAAATAAACATGAAAAAAAATTTAAAAAAAAAAAATAAATAAACATGCTCAGAGTCCTTCTGGGATTTCCCCTCTGCCTGAAATGCTCTTCCCTCACCTCCTCATGTCTGCTACCTTCTCAGTGAGGCTTACCCCAACTGCCCTATTTAAAATCATACCCCACCCCCTTTCCCTTGCTCTGTTTATCCCCATAGGCCATACTACCTCCTGACACACAAATGTACTTGCTTATTACATTTCATCACTGCCTGCCAGCACAGGAGCAGGGATATTTGTGCACCCTTGGATAGAGAGAATGAATGGCTCCCCTTTGTGCTGGGTTCTCTCTGGGGCTTCAGATACTGTTTCCAAGTGAGTTCCACAGGCAACTCAGTCCCAGTTGAAAACAACCTCCATATCCCAAGCTGACTCCTCCTGTGGTCTCAACTCAGCCAAGGATCTCCTTCTCTATTGCTTAAGCCAGAAGTCAAGACCTTGTTTGTCCTTGACACTTCTGTCTCCCCCATATCTCACATCTAGTCCCATCTCCTAAAATATCTAGAATGTTCTCACTCCCACCATTCTTTCTACCACTACTCTACTCCCTCACAGGCACTTTAGGCCCCACCCTGTCCACTCCTCAAAAGTGTCTGCAGGCCTCACCTCTCCCACCCTGGGCCTCTGATGGTGCTGCTGTTATCCCTTATCCATCAGAACCATTAGATGGAGTGATCCAAGGTTGGAGACTGGGTTTGTATTCTGTACCGCTGAGGCCTGGCTGGTTTATGTGTTTGGTTGATTAGATAATTAAATGAGCTGGTGAACAGGACAGTTAGTTGGCTAAGCTGCTAGATTAATTAGTAAGTTGAAGGGTTGGTTGGTGAGTTTATTAGCTATTTAGCACCTCGGTTAGCAGATATCACGTGGGTAATTATCTGGTTTGCCGTTAGCTTCTCAGTTTGTAGGCCACTTTTCTCAGATGCCCTTTTCTCATTCTCTATCCTCTCCTTGGCCTCATCTATGGCCAGGGATCAGATGATTTGGTGGCCTCTGGATGTGTATCTCTAAATAAGACTACATGACCAGCTGCCTCCTTATAGGCCATTTCTGCCTAAATGTCTAGCAGGCTCTTCAAAGTTAACATGGCCGGAACAGACTCCTCATACTCCTGCCTAAGGCTGCAGCTTCTCTCCTGCACCTCGCTTGTCATTCTGCTGCTCTTCCTAAACCCGAAGGTCATCTCTTCTCTCTCCATTCTCCTCTTCAGTTAAACCCTAAGTGTGTCATTTTCACTGTTTTCTAATCTCCATGGCACCTTCTTGGCTCAGGCTGCCATCTCTGCTCAGGCTGTCTGTGGCAGAAGCTTCCTGATTGCTCACCACACTCCCACTCCTGCTCCCTCATCCCAGCCTCCATAGAGGAGGCAGTGCTCCTGCTTAAATCTTCCACCAAACCCCATGGCTCTCTGGGTCGAGTTCACACCCCCTAACACGGACCATTAGGCCTTCTGCCATCTCTACCCACCTCATGCCACTTTCTCTCCTCTCTCTGGCCAGCTCATTCTTGGGGAGTTCCTCTCTACATCACACAGTCCTTTGCTGCAAGCCTCTGCCATGCTATTCTGATGCCTTGAACTTTCCCCTGCCTCCCCTGATGCTCCTTCATCTGGCCAGCCTTCCATTTTTGACCTGTTTCCTTTCCTGTGGGAAACCCTCCTACCCCCACCTCTAGGTTGTTTGCTTCCTCTCTGCAATCCAGTAGTGCCCCCCTTCACCTGTGGCAACAGTCCTCACACTTTATAGCAATTACTTAATTGTTTTTCTTCCTGAGAGCAGGGATCATGATAATGTTCTTTACTACAATGCTTGAACATAGCAGGCATTTGGTAGATTTCTAGGTCAGTAGCTGGTTGGTGGTTATTTATTTATTGCTTACTGTGTCCTGCCTGCCATGTGGTGGGGAGGATGGGGCCAGGGTTCTAAAATTCTCTTGGTGTCCTTGGCTTCCTGCTCTGTCACTTCTCCACTACCTTTGTGGTACTTTCCCAGGACCCTCTTGGGTCCCTGCCTGGCTGGTTATAGGGGCAAGGAGACCCCCAAATGATGCTGCATGGAAGCTAGAGTTGGATGGAGCCAGTAAATTGTCCATGCAACTCTATATCTCCCTCCATATACCCAGCCCTTGATTTATTTCCCTGGAGTAAGGACAGAACAAGGACTGGGGTGGGTGAGATTGAACATAGGGTCTCAGCCATAAAAGTGGAAGTTGTTTTATTCATGCCTGACTTACATTTCTTACTCCCTCTACTTAATCTGTGCTGCTGTGAGGCCAGGGAAATTTCAGGAAGCCCGGGGAGGAGTAGGGGGTGATGTTGCTATCCCTAGCAAGATGAGGTAGCTGAGGGGCTGGTGTCAGCTTCAGGCATTCAGCATGGGGAGGGGCACCAGTCTGAACAAGCACTAAGGCCACACTTAAAGGTATCTGTACCCCTCCTCTTCTTCTTTAGCCTCTAGACTCCATCTCCTTCCCCAAACCAGAGGTCTCTACCCCACCTCCAACAGATAATGGGGCCTGTAACTCACTTTTTTGTCTATCTATCCATCCAACCATGCATTTATTAAACAAATATTTATCAAGTATCTACCATGTGCCAGGCATTGTAGGAAGTTCTGAGGATCTAGTGGAGAGTAAGACAGATGGATTCCTCAGTTGTCATTCATTTGACAATATATATTGCACAACTGCTCTGCATTTGGCACTGTGCTAGGCACTGAACATACCACAGGGGAGAAGATCCGGTCCCTCCTTTCCTCTCCCCTCTCTTTCATTTGTTCATTCATTCATTCACTCACAGACGTCTGATTGTGTTGAGCCCATTGCAAAGGCCCGGTGCACTTTGCAGATACTTTCACCTCTGGCAGAACCTAATGTACGTTTCAGGCCTCAGGGCTGTTTATAGCACCCTGAGCAGACTTTGCTACACCGTGTGTTGTTTGTGGAGTATCTCCCTATTGACAGGTCCTGCCTGATGCCTGGCCTGTGTTCCCAGAGCTTTGGCTCCTGCAGATAGGCAGGTAGACAGATAGATGGACAGCTGAGCTCGACTTTTCTGCCTGCCCTCTCCCATCTGCTTCTCCTCTGAGACTCACTGGCACCACAGATGACACTTTTTGGCTCCCCACCGCCCTCTTTGCAAAATGGCCTCATTGGTGCACCCTTCCCAGGCTACATCCCTGTGGCTCTCAGTTGTCTCTGATCCCAGCTGTACCAGCTGACCAGGGCAAGAGGAGGTGTGTGTGGGTAACCTCTGGGTTACCCATTAACTCAGCTATGAGTTGAAGGGCCCATGGGCAGTGAGTGCACTTGGGCCTCTTTCCTACCCACGGGCTTGGGCTGCTGCTCCAGGTCTACCCGCAACTCCAAGATGGTCTCGTCACCTGTGGTAACAAAGATGCAAGCAATAATGCAAAAGGAGATGGTGCGAGAGTTCCTGGCGGAGTTCATGAGCACATATGTCATGATGGTGAGTGGGTGGGTGGCACAGGGTGGGTGGGCTCTGAGGAAGGGACGTGAACCCCAGGACCTCAGGAGGGTGAGGTTCAGTGGAGGCAATCCATGCCCCCTCCCCACCACTGACCCCTGGGTCACATTGTCTGTTATTCAGTCTTGGAGCTGGGAGCTAAAGAAGGATAGGAAAGGTAGGAGGAGCTCTGTCTTTCTCACCATCTTTTTGGGAAAGAAAGGGATCAAAGTATGTGAAGGCAGAACAAAACTATGGGCTGGGGGAGCAGGTATCAGGGGGCATGGCTGGAAACGGGAAGAAGGGAAACAAGGAGTACAGAGATTGGAGAGAAGTGTTATCGAGGGTCATGCTTTGAGAATTAATGCTGAGGGCAGTGAGGATACACAGAAGGTTCTCAAGCAGGGTTGTGATGTGTTCAGATTTAGATTTTAGAAGATGGTTCGGTGTGCAGTGTGGAGTCTCAGCAAAATGGGCAAAGCTGGTGGGAGGGGAAGCAGTTAGGAGGCTATTGACCTTGGATAGAGAAATGGTGGTGACCAGTCCAGGGATGGAGAAGAAAGCACACGTTGAGGGAGCTGAGAAAGAATTGAGATTTTCCAAGTAGCAGATGAGGGGTAAATGCCAAGGAGGATCATTCTGGAGTCCGGAGCCTGCTACAGGGCCAAAAGTGAGGTCAGTTTGGGTGTGATCAGGTGAGGTGCCTGTGGAGACATCTGGGGGGTGGTTGGATATAGAGGTCTGGAGCTCAAAAGAGGGACTTGAGCTGGAAGTAAGGAGTTAGAGCTGATCAGAATATGCATGGTGTTTATAGAACTGTCCAGTGACAGTGTATAGAAAGAGGGAAAAAAAAAAGATAAGTTGAGGATAGAAACCTGAAGAGGAGCATTTCACAAAGAAGCCTGAGGAGGAGTGGCCAGAGAGGTGAGAGGACAAGGGGGGGAAGGTAGGGTCCACAGGAGTGGGTGGTCAGCAGTGGGAGGCCTACATACGGGCCAGAGAAAATGACCACTGATAAGGGTCTATAGGGATTGGTAACTGGGAGGTCACTAGGGACCTTGACAAGGGCTCTTTGAGTAGATGATGGGACAGAAACCAGACTTGTAGGTGGGATGTGAGGTTTCTTAGAAACTCCCTCTCTCCACCTGCTTCAGCTCTACCATCTACAGCAGACAGCCTCTTCCCTGAAGCTGTAGCCATGCCTGTCTGGACTTTATGGCAGGCCCAGGTTCATGAAAAGAAGGGGTGGCTCTGGGAAGGAAAGCAAAGGCAGTCAGGAGCATGTCAGAGGAAGTGGGGGTGAGAGAGTGTCCCTGAGTGTGTGCATGTGAGTATGAGTACAACTGGTTGTGTGGCTATGAGTGTGCGTGCGTTGAGCCAGTGTAGGAGATGGTGTGGCCCATGGAGCACAGGAGCCTCTAGACATAAGAATCCTGATTCTGTCACTGAGTCACCAGCTGGCCCTGGGCAGGCCTCTCCACGGCTAAGTCTGTCTTCTCAGTTAGTATGTGTGTTGAATCGGACCTTTATGGGCTGTGGAGCTGTTTGAGTCCTGGCTCTGCTATCTTCTAGCTGTGTGGTCTTCTATAAGTATCTTGACTGTTTAGAAATTTAGCTTCCTTGTTGGTAAATGTGACACTAACATTGAGGTGGCAGATACCCAGTACACATGTAGGACATATGTGCTAGTCTCTTGTCACGATAAGTGTTCTCAACTGCTTTCCTCTCCCTGTCTCCTGTCCTCTTCCCTTCCCCTGTTACCTGCCCTCCTGCTTTGACTTCTGAGCTGTGAAGACAGCAGCTGGACGGTGTCCAGCCTTAATCCAGGACAAAGTCATCTATTCATGACAAAACATTCCAGCCTCATGAGGGTTGTTAAACCTTGGAACCATGGAGGTAGGAGGGTGCCTCCTCAGAGAGCTCTTAGGAGAAGCAGGCACCACTCACATGCACCAATGCCTTCCTGTGCCCCTGCTTGTCTTCCCTTTATTGAGATTATTATTGAGTACCTACTGCATGCCAGGCATGATGATGCCAAGCCCCTTACATACTGTATCTTCTCAAATCCTCACAGCAACCCTGTGAGGGAAGTTCTATTATTATCTCCATTTAACAGATGGGAAAACTGAGGCTCTGAGACTAAATTATTTGTCCAAAGTCACATTTTAAGTTAGGATTAAATCCAATGAAACCTAATATCACCGTGTGACCCTTAATCTCTATTTACTCTCTGTTCCTTAACTTACTACAGCAGGATTTCTAACACCCTGGTTTGTTAATTCCCTCCAGCTGAGGTAAGGCCCTCACTTTTGGGTTTTTGGTAGTCTCTGGGCCTCAGTTTCCCCATCTGTAGAATGGGAGCCGAAACATTTGCCAGGCAGATTAGCTGTGAGGATTGAAGGGAAATAATGTTTATAAAAGAACTCTGTGAGGTTTAAGCTCATATAGGACATTGTGTTCTTATTTTCAGTTGTTGGGCCTGTGCCAAGAAGTGGGGAAGCTTTTTCAGTTATCAGAAGCTCAGTGAGTCATCAGGGCAAAAGTTTTGCCAGAAAAGCTAGTATGACCTTGGGCCCCATTTACTGCAGCCAGGATGAGGGAGGTGGACCATTCCACTCAGTTCCACTCTACAGCCTCTGGGGATGTTGTGCTCAGGGCTGGCCTTGAACGGGGCTGGGCTACATTCACTGACCAGGGAGAAGAGGGGCTGGGCCATCAGGGCCCTGGAAAAACAGCTCTTGATATGAGCCATAAGGCAGGAGTTGCAAACTTACATGCTATGGGGGCCAGAGAATCAACACACAGTGGCAGGAACTGGGGCTACGTGCAGAGTGCTGACCTGTGCAAAGGCGTGGCTGCTACTATTCTAGCTGACTGCTGGCACGCAGGGCGGGATGAAGGCCAGAGCTGCCAGAGCTTCTGATTTGTCAAGGGAGGCTGAAACCTCTGGTCGTCAAACCCAGATCACCCAAACAAAACATGTGTTCCGGATGGACTGGCCCATGGACTGCCAATTGAAAACCCTGACGCAGGAGATCACGTGGAGTTTATTCACTCATTCATTATTTTTAGCAAATGGTTTTGAGCTCCTACTTGGAAATGCGGACCCTCAGTTTTCAGACTCTTCATGCCTGCTCCAGTCCATGTACCTCCTGACCTTCCTCAAGCCTGTCAGCCTGTCCTGGCCTCACTACCCCCCCCCCCCCCCCCCCCCCCCCCCCGCCCATGTGTTCCTGTCCTCTCCTGCCTCATCCTACCCTTGTCCTAAGTCAGCCTGCTCCTGGGCTCCCTTGCACCTGTCATGGAGCTCTTGAGGGACCCACGTGGCCCTGCTCAACTGCCTTTTCCCTACCCTATCCAGGATATTTCATTTTTTTTAAGTTTACTTATTTAAATTGAGAGGGGGCAGGGCACGAGCGCATGCACAAGTGGGGGAGGGGTAGAGAGCCAGGGAATCCCAAGCAGGCTGTGCACTGTCAGCGTGGAGCCTGATGTGGCACTCGAACTCACGAACCATGAGCTGAAATCAAGAATTGGACACTCAACTGACTGAGCCACTCAGACGCCCCTGGGCTATTTCACTTTTTCTCAGACTTTCCCAATGCTGCTTTGTACTCTGCCCTTTTTCTTTTTCTTTTCTTTTCTTTCTTTCTTTCTTTTTTAAAAAAAAATTTTTTTTTAACGTTTATTTATTTTTGGGACAGAGAGAGACAGAGCATGAACGGGGGAGGCGCAGAGAGAGAGGGAGACACAGAATCGGAAGCAGGCTCCAGGCTCTGAGCCATCAGCCCAGAGCCTGACGCGGGGCTCGAACTCACGGACCGCGAGATCGTGACGTGAGCTGAAGTCGGATGCTTAACCGACTGAGCCACCCAGGCGCCCCATCTTTTTTTTTTTTTTTTTTTTTTTTTAAATCAGCAAATGGCTGATTTGTAGCTTGGCAGAGAAAACCATCAGGCGGGTTTCCTGTGTCCGGCTCCTCACCCACCTGTCCCTGCAGCACCAGACTCCATTTACCTGTGAATCCACATATCTCCCTCTTGACAAGGGTGGGCCCCTCCCTTGTGGAGCCCTCCACTCCTGCACCAGTCTCACCCTCCAGTCTACTCAGGTACTTTGCTCCATCCTTTTCCTTCCCTTCCATCTTCAGCGTCTCCCTCTCTCATCTTTAACATACTGAAGTCTCTCTCCCTAAACCAGCACAACACAAAACATTTCTCTCTTCCCCTCCGTGAGCCCCTTCAATTATCATGCTCTCCCTCTCTCCCTTCTCAGGCAGGTTCTCAAACAAGATGTCTACATGGGTACCCTTCAACTCTTCTTCACCACCCACTCACCTCTCAATCTCTGGGACCCCGTTTCTGTTCCCATGGCCTGATGAGGCAGTGCTCACCACATTACTACTGACTGTTGGACTGTCACATCCAAAGGGATACTTTTCAGGCCTTCATGCACTTGACCCAGAGGCTGCATATGACCATGGGGACCACACTCTCCTTGGGAAACTCAGCTTCTCGCTGGTGTCTAGGGCACATTCTCCCTTTGTTCTTCTGTCATTTCAACACCTGTTCCAACTGGGGTTTCTAATGCCATCCCATGTGCAGCTCTAGGTTCAGCCCTCAACTGACCTCTCACCTTCATCCTCCCTGATGGCTTCAACTATAGCCTCCATGTCCACAATTCTCCAGGTTTTCTTTTTCAAAAACTCTAGAACACAATTCTGCAAGGGAAATATAATATGAGCCATATATGTAATTTAAAATTTTCTAGTAGCCACATTAAAGAGGTAAAAATCAATAGGTGAAATTAATTTGAATAATTAATGTATTTAATCCATATATCCAAAATATTACCAGTTCAACATGTAATCAGTATAATTAAAAAAAAAATGTTTGGGGCGCCTGGGTGGCTCAGTCAGTTAAGTGTGTGACTTCGGCTCAGGTCATGATCTTGCGGTTCGTGAGTTTGAGCCGACGTCAAGCTCTGTGCTGACAGCTCAGGGCCTGGAGCAGCTTCAGATTCTGTGTCTCCCTCTCTCTCTGCCCCTCCCCTCCCCTGCTCATGCTCACTCTTTCTCTCCCAAACATAAATAATAAAACATTAAAAAAAATTTTTAAACGTTTATTTTTGAGAAGAGAGAGTGAGGGTGCAAGCAGGGGAGGGGCAGAGAGAGGGGGACAGAGGATCCAAAGCATGCTCTGCACTGACAACAGTGAGTCAGAAGTGGCGCTTGAATTCAAGAAACTGTGAGATCATGACCTGAGCCGAAGTCAGATGCTCATCTAACTGAGCCACCCAGGCGCCCTGATATAAAATTATTAATAAGATACTCTATATTCTCTTTTTCCTAATAAGTCTTTGAAATCTGGTGTGCACTTTACACTTAGAACAGATCTCAATTTGAACTAGCCACATGCTAAGCACTTAATAGCCATATGTGGCTGGTGGTCATCATATTGGATGACACAGATCGAGATTCCCATTTCCAGCAGCCTGGATAGCTATAGGTCCCTCAGAGACAACATATCTAAAATACACGGAATTTTCAAAGGAGGTGCCATCTGAATGTGACTTTATTATTATTTTTTTTAATGTTTATTTACTTTTGAGACAATGCGAGAGACAGAGTGTAAGCAGCAGAGGGGCAGACAGAGGGAGACACAGAATCTGAAGCGGGCTCCGGGCTCTGAGCTCTCAGCACAGAGCCCGACGCGGGGCTCAAACTCATGAACCGTGAGATCATGACCTGAGCTGAAGGCGGACACTTAACCGACTGAGCCACTCAGGCGCCCCCCCTGAATGTGACTTTAAAGTACAGTATTGATTTTTCAGAATCTGGGATCAGGTATTTCAGGCAGAGGGAAGAGCACATGCAAAATTGCAGAGAAAGCAAGGCACACAGGGAGCAATGTGGTTGTTTGCCTTGAGGTTATGTGGCACAGCTGACTGACTAGATTCAAATCCGGGCTCATTCTGTGCAGAACGTGTACCTTGGACAAGCCACTCAACTTCTCTAGGATTTGGGTGAAAATCTGTCAAATGGGGAAAACAAGAGCACCTAACATATAAATTAGTGTAAGGGTTAAAGGAGGTGACAGATATAACTTGCTTACAAGTGCCTGACACACAGTAAGTACTCAATACATGATTATTATTTAGTAATAACACTACTGGTGAAAATAGAGAACATTGGAGCAGATATGAAAGTGAGAGGCAGAAGGGATAATTTATACAGGGTATTAAATGGTGGCCTATTGAGTTTGGACTTTATCCTAGAAATGGAGGGGAGACAGTGAATGTTTGAACAAGGGGCAGACATGATCAGATTTTGTCTGTTAGAAAGGTCACTCTGGCTGCAAGGAAGAGGCTGGATAAGACTGGGATAGAATGTAAGCAGTGCTGACTGGTTGTGGGGAATGACAGAAAGGAAGCTCTCATTTGTGACTGCCAAGTTTCTGGCTTGGCCGACTGGGATGGGGAGCATAGGATGAGGATAACATTTTCTGAGAGATGGTGAGCTTTCAACATAGAGCCTGAGATGCCTTTGAAAAACCCAGACTCCCAGTGGGTATTTGAAGATAAGGACCTAGCTAGGTGGAGGTTTTAGGAGTTTTAGTGCATCAAGCATATCTGAAGCCACAGAGTTAGTGAGAAGACCCAGGAAGAGTGACTGAGGAGACGTGAAAGGGGCCAAGGATGGAGCCCTGGGGTTATCCATATTCACGAGGAAGATGAAAGAAGAAGAATGTGGGAAGGAACTATAGAGAGGGAGGCTGTATAGGTAAGAGAGGAGAGGAGAGGAGAGGAGAGGAGAGGAGAGGAGAGGAGAGGAGAGGGGAGGGGAGGGGAGGGGAGGGGAGGGGAGGGGAGGGGAGGAGAGGAGAGGAGAGGAGAAGGGAGGAGAAGGGAGGAGAGGGGAGGGCAGGGGAGGATTGTTGTAGAAGCCAAAAAGGAGGGACTTTCCAGATGCACAGAATGGTTAAGAGGGTCAAAATTAGCAAAGTCAAGTAGGATAATGACTGAAGGGATCTTTAAGAAATCAGGAGGTGGGAGTCCTCGGAGAGAGCTTTGTCCACATGTCCGTGACACGTGGAAGCAGGAGCCAGTTTGAAGAGGGAGAGCAAGGGAAAGGATAAAGGAGCCAGTCAATGGGTCCTTTCCCAGAGCTTGGTCCACACAGGGACAGGGTGTCCAGGAGTCCATAGCTAGACAGGCTGGGCTGAGGCAGGAAGGTTTACTTTTAGGAAGGAAGAGTCCCAAGTCTGTGGGAGCCAGTCATGGCAAGAGGGAGGTATCTGCAAAGGGACAGAGAAGCTGGGCATGGGAACCAGAGCTGAAGGGGAAGGCAGATATAGATTCTGGTAGGAACTTCAGGAGGTTGAGTGAGAGCCTAGCTTCAGGCCTCTAATCTTGTGAAGGGGGGAATTAAGGGGGTTATCCTTTGAGGTGATCCAGCAGTTACGGATGGGCAAGAGCAAGAAGTTCAGAAATGACACCTGAGAGCAATGGAAATGTTGCTGGAGGCAAGAGGAATAGAACCCCACCCACTAGCTTCCAGGGCTGATGTGTGTGTAGGGGATGGGGTCCTGGCAGAGAACAGGCATGGAGTATGGAAATCTCTTGAAGAAACTTCCTTCAGGTTAGGTTGAAGTGTGAGATATTCTGAGGGGTTCGATCCAGACCAGCCATGCCCTCCTCGAAGCCCTGCCCCTTTCCTTGAACTTCAGGTGGTCTGGGGGCCCAGGGGCCAGGGTGTATCCTTAAGAGCCCCTGACATTGCCACTGCCCTCCCAGGTCCTTTTACAGCCCCACCCAACTCTCACTGGTCAGGTCTTAAAGGGGAGTCAGGGAAGGAAGTTTCTGGAGGACAAGGGCATGGTAGAGGGTCTCCAAAAGCAATGCAGGGTGGCCTGGGGCATGGGGGTGAGGAGCCCAAACTGAGCCTGAGCCCTTCTGTAAGGTTGGGGCTTCTGGACAGGTGGTCCCCTCAGAGGCACTCCTTCGCAGGTGTTTGGCCTTGGCTCCGTGGCCCATATGGTTCTAGGAGAGAAATTTGGGAGCTACCTCAGTGTCAACTTGGGTTTTGGCTTCGGAGTCACCATGGGAGTGCACATGGCAGGGAACATCTCTGGTGAGTGAACCTGGGCCCCATCTGATCAGCAAGGCCAGGTGTCCCCTGTATACTGCTCCTGCCCTCCTCTAGCCAGCCCCTTCCCCAAGTCAGCCAGAACCCATCCTCACCAGCCCACAGGAGGGAGAATACCCTGAACCTCTTTCTTCTGACCCTCTCTGCCCAGACTCTTCAGAGCCCTGGACCCCCCATTGTTACTAGCTGGGTCAACTTAGGCAAGTTATTTAACTTCTCTCTCACTTTCCTTAATGGGGAAATGGAGGTGGAGGTCCCTGCCTCGTAGGGTCCTTGTGAGGATTAAATTAGTACACTCCATAGACACTAGCTGTTACTATTATTGTTATTGCTGCTTTTGTATTATTTGTTGTTATTGTTTCTCTCTTCTCTCACACCTTTGACATTTCTGCCCCTTCCCGCAGGGGCCCACATGAATGCGGCCTTAACCTTCACCAACTGTGTGCTAGGCCGCATGTCCTGGAAGAAGTTTCCTGTATACATCTTGGGTCAGTTTCTGGGTTCCTTCCTGGCTTCTGCCACCATCTACTGCCTCTTCTACTGTGAGTGTCTTGCCCTAAGTTGTCCACCCCTGGCCTCAGCCTCCTCCTCTGAAAAATGGGCAGATACAGACCCAGTGTCTTGGCCTGTGAAAATGTCTAGAGAGAAAGCTTTGGAGGTGCTCCCCACCCCTCCGTCCTACAGTCTTATTCCTGGGAATCCAGTAGAGTTTAGCTGGTGGCAGGTTCACACTCAGTCTGTGTCTCCACAGCAGCCATTATCCAATTTTCGGGTGGACATCTGACAGTGACTGGTCCCACAGCTACCGCTGGCATTTTTGCTACCTATCTTCCTGAGCACATGACATTGTGGAGGGGCTTCCTGGATGAGGTCAGTGATCCCGTATGAGTTCCCCTCCTCAAGTCCTCCTTACCTAAGGAAGCGGGGGCTGGCAGGCAGCCCTCACAATAGAAAGGATAAGAACTCTGGGTGGGGTCTCTGCCAGTGGGTTGGGGCTGGGGGCGTTGCTGAAGCTCTGTGACTTGGCTAAGGGCCCAAGGTGGCTGCCACAGTGTCTGCTCACCAGGTAATAGTGACAGGGATACTCCAGCTATGTCTCTTCGCCATCACGGACAAGGAGAACAATCCAGCACTGCAAGGGACACAGGCCCTGGTGATTGGCATCCTCATTGTTGTCATTGGATTATCCCTGGGCATGAACACAGGATATGCCATGAACCCATCCCGAGACCTGCCTCCCCGCTTCTTCACTTTCATTGCTGGCTGGGGTATACAGGTTTTCAGGTACTTCCCTCACCAACCCATCCCTGCCAGTTTTCTGTGGGTTCCCTGCATGTGGAGGGGTGGGGGGTGATGTGAGAAGCTCCACAGTCCTGCAGAACTCCCCGGTGGCCTGAGGAGACAGAAGTGGGTCCCTGCTTTCCCCCAGACCAGCACTGATATAAATCCTGCTCCTGGACTGAATGTCAATCATGTCCTAGACCAGCTCAATCCCTGAATCAGGCTGAAGCTAACCAGGGCCCCAGGCTCAGGGGCAATTTTTGGGCTAGAATAGGGGTCACTCCTCTACTCTCAGCCCCTACTCCCTGTCTCAGCCTCAGTGGATGCAGGTGCTGTCCCGGGCATCAGCCCTCTCAGCAGGTCCCTCTGTCTCTTGCCTGCAGGGCCAGGGACTGGTGGTGGGTGCCAGTTGTGGCACCACTCCTGGGTGCCTACTTAGGTGCCATCGTCTACTTGGTCTTCATTGGCTTCAGCATCCCACGGAGGCCCCAGATACTGGAGAACTCCATGAAATATGAAGACCGCAGAACACCCGTCTTGCCCAAGACCATGTCAAACCCACCTACGACCCCCACCCCTGTCTCTGTGTCTCCTGCCAACAGACCTTCAGTCCGGACTGTCCCACCCTTAAGTGACTCCATCCACCTGGAGCACTTCTAAGTAAGGTGACTTGTGACCCTATCCCCACCCCAATAAAGAAAGCCTTGTCCCACAGCGGCACCCCCGTGTCCTGGGTGCCTCCTGTGGTTGGGCTTCCCTCCTGGATTCTTCCAGGAACTCCAGGGTTGTGCTGCAGCCCAAGACTGCAGTATAGAGCTGGGAGGCCTCTAATTCCTTCCAGGGTTAGGAGCTGGGGCACCCACCCTGGGGGAGGATGGAGGAAGCGCCAAACTATGGCCCCAGTAGGAACAGGAGGAGATTAAAGGATGCCAGACACTGAATGGTGGACTTTCAGGCATAGGGTAGGGAAGGGATGGTTTGGGGGAAAGGACAATAGCTCTGGGGATACCTGGATATGCCCTGGGAAGGACTCTAGACTCTCCCTCAGTTCTGGCTAGTTCTTGGACCAGACAAAGCAAGGTCCAAGCATGTAGATCAGAGTTTCTCAACCATTTCTTTCCATTATTGCTCCCCTCAAAAGCCTTTTAGACATTTTCTTTCTTAATCACATGATATTTTAATACCACAGATATACTATATATTGGTTTATATATATCTGTGCTTTATACAAAAAAAGAGTAAGATTTTTTTTTCGTCTTCCCCTTCCAAGAATCAGTGTTCTTGCCCTTGGAGGCAAACTCAGCCCCTACCTTGAAAATGCCTAATGTAGACTGAAAGCAGGTAAGGGATTGGATTCCTCTTTTTTTGTTCTGGTGCCAGAACTCTCCTACATGAAGGAATTCCAGAGTCAGAAGGAAGATGCAGAGAAGAAAGTTCTTACAAAAGGCGCAGAGACAGGAAATGGCCTTGTGGGATGGGATTCAGTGGGACAGACGGAGAAGCTGGGTGGAGGTGGGGCATCCCCACCCACTCTGGGATCAAGCAGGAATCACCCTGCTTTCTGGGGCCCAGAAGTAGCATCATCCATGGTTCCTGTCATTGTTTGTCCATTCAGCCTTTCAACAATTATTGAGCACCTCCTGTGTGCAGGCCCTGCCTTGGCACTGGAAAAGCTGACGTGGATGAGGCTGGGTCTCTGCCTTTGAGGAGTGTAGGGTAATGAAGATGATTTATCATGAGGAAGGAGATAAGCAGCAGAGAAGGGACTGCGGGGCTCAGAGGGGGCTCACAGCCCAGTCTCAGGGTGGGGGCCAGGGATGGCTTCCCAGAGGAGGAGGCAGAGCAGAGTTGGGGACAAGAGTTGTCCCTTCTGGGATTGGTTGCTGCGCTTTGTAGTTTGAGGAGATGGAGGCAAGGAGGCTGGGCTTTATTCTGGAGATGGGAACGTGGTGAGATGAGGCTTAGCAAGCCTGCCTGAGCTGCAGGGTGCAAGCTGCTGGGAAAGGGGGAGATTGGAGCCTGCAAGGGAGTGTGGTGAGAGGCAATAATCCAGGAGGAGCAGCAGATGGGAGGAAGGGGATTTGAGAAATACTGAGGTAGAGGCCATAAGACCTTGGGCTAGCACTGGGAGAAGGAGTGGGTAAGGATGCAGCAGGAGTCAGGGCTGACTTCAGTTTCTGGCTTGGGCCTGGGGCATTGGAGATGTGCCCCCTGTGAGTGTGCATGGGAGACAGACTGGTTTGGAGAGGAAGATAAGTTACATTGTGACATGTTGAATTTGAGTTGCCTATGAGACCTGGGGGCAAGAATTGTTTATCTTGAGCAAGTTACCCAACCTCTCTGGGCCTCTGTTTTCTCCTTTGTAAAATGGGTCTAATATAACTTACCATTTGCGTTGCTGTGAATATTCAATGAAATAAAACATGTACATTGTTGAGAATAGTGCTTGGCACGGAGTAAGTGCTCAATAAACAGGTGTGCCTTTTAATATTTTTAATATGGCCTGGAGTTCAGAAGAGAGTTCAAGACAAAAATGGGGAAGTCGTGGTTGTGTGGATATCATGGGGGCCATGGAATAGTGAAAGGAGGGTCAGTGAACAGTGTCCGGAAAGCATGGCTAGGAGGTGTGGAGAGGGCACCTGAAGAGGTCTGACTGAGGAGGGGTGCAATGTGGGTGATCAGGGGGCCCTGGAAACAAACCCAAATGTCCATCAGTAGGGGAGTGGATCCTTACCTTGCCGTATAGTCACATACAACAGAACATGATACATCAGTGAAAACTGAGGCACGACAGCTTTCTGTAACAACAAGGAAAAAGTGTGAAAGCATAAAAAGCAATACAGTAGACTATATACAGTATGACACCAGTTATATAATTGAAAAACAAACAAAAAGGAATGTATTCTTTGGGCATACATATGTGATTAAAACTACTTTAAACTAAAGAAGGGATGGGGATGCCTGGCTGGCTAAGTTGGTAGAGCGTGTGCCACTCTTGATCTTGGGGTTGTGAGTTTGAGCCCCATGTTGGGTGTAGAGATTACTTAAGATTTTAAAGTAAAGTAAAGTAAAGTAAAGTAAAGTAAAGTAATGTAAAGTAAAGATTACTTTAAGATTTTAATCTTAAAAAATAAAATAAAATCTTTAAGAAAAGGCGGGGTGTGAAAAGACAGCAGAGTGAAGAGCAGGGACCTATGAGGCGCTGTGATGCCCACCCCATCCCATGTTTACCTCCGACATCCAGAACTGTTTTCTGGTTCTGGATGTTGGAGGTAAATATATGGGTTTGTTATATGATTTTGTTTTATAACATATAACTGTGATATATATTCATTTGTAAGTATCATATATTTTAAAAGATGAATAGCCATAGGTGATAAGAAGTGATAGGTATGGAATGTGCTGATGACAGGGGGACCAGGGAGGAAGGGGAGGGGCTTGACCATATCTGACATCCCACAATGGGAAAAGTTGAGCCAGGGGACCAGGCCTGGGAGTGACCAGGGAAGGGACCACATCTGGAAGTCCCAGCCAGCTGCCTCCCTCTGTGACCCTGGATAAGCCTCTTACCCCTCTCTCAGCCTCAGTGGCCTTGTGAACATGGGGAGGGTAGCCTTTCTCATTCTTAGTATTCCAGAGTAGAGTGACCCTAAAGCCTCAGTCACAAGTGGGAGAAGCATATATGGGTCCCAGACTTCTGGCTCCCATTGTCCTATGCCCCTTACTGACCACTTCAGCCATTTGTCATCTTCATGTCCTTGGGAGGTGGCCTTGTAGGTAGGGCAGTCAGTGGGTCCATCAAGAACCTGCCTGCTGTCTACTGCTCTGCCACAGACATGACTAGGCCCAATGCCCATAATATGCTGTAGACTCTGATCCCAATGTCAGGCTTATATGAGCCCTGACAATGGTCACAGCATTTCTATGCACAGACCCCTTTCATTCTCTTGGCAGAAGTTGGGTGAAATTCTACAACATGCCAGATACCATTTTGGGGCAGAGGATACGGGCACAAAAAGAAACTTAAGTTCTTATTCTCAAAGAGCTGACATTCTGTGCAAAACATGGTATGTTAGTGATACATACTAATGAGGAAAAGCAGGAAAGAGGGATAGGAAGTGTGTGGGAATGGAAAGACCAAAGGCCTCCCTGAGGAGGTGACTTTGAGTAAAGACCTGAAGGGGGAGAGGGCGTGAGCCGTGTGGATACCCGGGAGAAGAGCATGCCAAGCTGCGGAAATAGCCACTGAAAGACCCTAAGGTGGGAGCATGGAGGGGCCACTGCTGGACTGGAGTGCAGAAAGGGAGGGAAGAGGAGCGGCAGATAAGATCAGGCAAGTAGGTAAGGTAAACCAAGGCAGGCCCAGGGCAGAGGTAGGGCCAAGGCTTGGGGCAGAGGCAAGGGACGTCTCTGGAGGAGAGAGGCAGGTCTCACTGCAGGCAGACAGGCAGGCAGGAAGGCAAGAGGTAGGATGGGATGGGGTGGGCATCACAGTGCCTTGTGGGTGCCTGCTCTTCACTCTGTTGTCTGTCTGTCACACACAACACACACACATGGACTCTCCAGTACTGGATGGCTGCAGGAGACACATCTGTTTAATGCTAGGAGCCAGGTTGGGATATGAGTCATGGAAGCCCTGTCTTCTCTCACAGGCCTTGGCCCAACACAGGCTTGCTGTGTGACCTGGACAGGACCTTTCCCCTCTCTGGGTCTCAGTTTCCCTATCTGTGCACTGAGGAGTGGATTTGTTGGTGTCTGGGGAGCCTCTCAGCTCTGACTTCTTCCAGTACTTTGAAGTCTCATGTCATGATCCCACTTTGCTTCTCCCCACCTCAACTCAGGCTGTGGTTGAAATGGGGACAGAGTAAGGTAGGAAGAACTCCCAGCCCCAGGCCAGGTCACTCCAGGGCTTTGCAAGTAAAGTTTGGTCCTCAGCCTAGTGGTCCTGGCTTTGGGAGAGCCCCTCACTCCCTGTCCTTGCCTGCTCTCCCACTCCCACTCACGACCCCCAAGGGACAGGCATCTACAGGCAGCACCGAGGTCTGGCTAGTCTGTCTCCTCCCTCAGATGGGAATCCTGCAGCCCAGAAAGAGAAAGGAGCAGCCATCTCGGGCCAGGCTGGGGTGCTGATGACGAGTGGGAGGAGGCTATGGCTACTCAGAGCTGTGCAGTCTGACCGTGGCAAGGTACCTACCTCTATGCTGAACCTGAAGTGGGGAAGAGGTATGACCTAACCCTCCTGGGTGCTGCAGGGCCTGTACTGTGGAACCTAAGAACACAATGAGGGCAGCCAGGCTGGATGCAAATGCTGGCTCTACCAGTCACAAGCTGTATGACTTTAGGTAAGACAGGATAATAATAGCTCCCACCTCACAAGGCTGCTAGGATGATAAAATAAGCTATGCCTGGCATGTGGGCAGTGTATTCGCTCTATATTCTCTTGTGGTCCTCACATCATCATGCCCATCTTACATCCAAGGAAACTGAGGCCTAGGGAGATTGGCTTGGTAAGGGGTAGACAGTAGGGATTTTAGTCCTTACCAATATGACCTTGGCTAGTTTTTTTTTTTTTTTTTTTTTTTTTTTGTTTCTGAATTGTGAAATATATCCTATAAGCATGCATATGTAACATACAGGTACAGTGAAAATAACACTCAAAAAACAAAGACCCCAAATGAACAAATAACCCCAAACACTCAAGTGGCCCCCACTAAGCTTTGGCATGTTATTGAACCTCTCTGGGCCTCACTCTCCACGTCTGTAAAATGGGGATAATGAGGCTCAGAGGAGTGAGGTGCTTCAGGTTTGGGTTTTGCCATTGGCATTTTGCTGTGATGAAGCAAGGTGAAGAAGAGTTTGCCAGAACTCATGGTTTCCCCTTATGTCTGTGCTCAGGAGTCAAGGCAGTGGGTGGGTGCTGGAGGGTGTGTACAAGGGCTTCTGGAGGGGATGCCCTATGCTGTGGCCCGGTAGGGGGTGTAGAAGCTCAGAGGCTGGGTCAGGGGCAGAGAGACAAGACACATAGCTCAGAGCCAAGTACACCCAGGCACATGGATGAGGCCATAAATCTGGAACTGAGCCTTTGAGTCCTCCAGGGACCCAACCAAACCCCTGTTGGCTGATAAGGATTCCTCAGGTAGGGGTCACAACAGGCCCTTGGAACAGCCCAGCTAAGGCCAGGAAGAATGTGTTCTTGTCCTCCCCACTCCCCCAGATCCCCTACCTCTATCCTGGTCAAGGTCAAGGACAGGGAGAAGATGAATTCCTAAGAGAGACTCAGTGTTGGGGCAGGGGAAATTGGAAGGTGGTGGATATACCAGGAGAGTTTGGAAGTTGGACATGCTGAACTGGAGGTGCTTGTGGGACACCCTGGGATAGACAGGCCTGGGCTAGAGATACAGCCCAGGGTGGCATGTGATGGCTTGCAGATGGATTAAATGGCCCAGGGATAGACGATGGAGTCCTGGAAAGCACCCATGTTTAAGAGATGGCTAGAGGGGAGGAGGCAGCCAAGGCCCATGATCTCCTCTGGCTCCAGGAACCCAAATACTCTGGGTATTAATTGACTCCAACCCGGGGCCCAGTCCTTTCTCTCAGAAGGTTCAGATGGGCCAGGGCAAGCAAGAGAAGCCCAGACTCTCCTAGGCAACCAGTAGGAAAACTCCAGAGACCACCATCACATAGGACTTCCCTATAGCTCTGAGTCCTGCAACTTCAACTCCCTGCTCTGGCTCTGGAAATGTCTGATTCCTGCCCTGTCCTCAGCTCCCTGCCCTGTAGATGACAGGATGCCCAGGGCACAGTCCCTGGACCTCTTCTCTTTCAACTTCCCTTCCAACATGACCTTACCAGCCTGTAAATACCATTATATGCTCACAGCTCCCCAAATTAGATCTCCTGTCCAATCCTATGTACAACCACCCACTGGACAGATTTTCATCCCTCAAGGCTGTTTCTCCCACACTCTTTCCTATCTTAGTAAATAGCAAATTCAATCTTCCCAATGCTGAGGCCAAAATCTTTGAAGTCATCCTTGAGCCCCTTCTCTCTCACACCCCACCCACATCCTAGCTGTTAGCAAACCCTATAGGTTGTTACCTGCAAAATACATTTAGAATCCAACCACTTTTCATCACCCCGCTACTGTCACCCAGGTTTGAGCCACCATTACCTCTCTTAGATTACAGACAGAGTGGTCTTCTGATCATCTCCCAGTCTGTCTTTTTGCTCTGTGTCACCCCTATGGTCTAGTCTCAATACAGCAGTTGGAGTGATCCTTTCAAAAAATAAGCCAAATTGTATCACTCACTCCTCTGCCTAAAGACTTCCAGTGGCCTCCAGGCCCCTGCTTCTCTCTCCCTATTCATTCTCCCACAGCTGATGGCTTTGCTGCTCTTTCAAGGTACATGATGTTTCCACCACCGAGCCTTTGCAATGGCGGTTTCCTCTGCCTGCGACATTCTTCTTCAGATATCTGCATGACTTAGATTTTCCTCCTGTGCTTACGTTGTGTATGCAAACAAACAGAAAACAGTATTAAAAAAACAAACAGGGGGCGCCTGGGTGGCTCAGTCGGTTGAGCGTCCAACTTCGGCTTGGGTCGTGATCTCAAGGTTTGTGGGTTCGAGCCCCGTGTCGGGGTCTGTGCTGACAGCTCAGAGCCTGGAACCTGCTTCGGATTCTGTGTCTTCTTCTTTCTCTGCCCCTCACCTACTTGTGCTCTGTCTCTCTCTCTCTCAAAAATAAATAAATGTAAAAAAAAAATTTAAAAATCGGAAAGGTTATAAGTTTTAAAGATACTTGGGTGGCTCAGTCAGTTAAGTGTGGGACTCTTGATTTCAGCTCAGGTCATGATCCCATGGTTTGTGAGTTTGAACTCCGTGTTGGGCTCTTTGACAATGTAAAGCCTGCTTGGGATTCTCTCTCCCTTTCTCTCTGCCCCTCCCCCACATGCTCTCTCTCTCTCAAAATAAACTTAAAAAAAAAATTGGGGCATCTGGGTGGCTCAGTTGGTTGAGTGTCCAACTTCGGCTCAGGTCATGATCTCGTGGTTCTGTGTTCGAGCCCTGCATTGGGCTCTGTGCTTAAAGCTCAGAGCCTGGAGCCTGCTTCAGATTCTGTGTCTCCTTCTCTCTCTGCCCCTCCCTGGCTCGCACTCTGTCTCTCTCTCAAAAATAAATAAACATTGGGGCGCCTGAGTGGCTCAGTCAGTTAAGCGTCCAGCTTCAGCTCAGGTCATGATCTCGCAGTCCATGAGTTTGAGTGTCAGGCTTTGTGCTGATAGCTCGGAGCCTGGAGACCGCTTCAGATTCTCTCTCTCTGACCCTTCCCCGCTCACACTCCATCTCTCTCTCTCTCAAAAATAAATAAACATTAAAAATACATAAATAAACATAAAAAAATGAAGATACTGGTTATAAACTACTAACAAGTTTTAAGTAAAAGCTTTTTTTGAGGCAAAGTGTAAGCACTATCCCATCCCAGCCCCAGGCTCCTGGTTTGGGGATACATACTGCTCCCTAGTGGCCATCCTAGGAAAAAGTCCCATCATCTGGGGATTGCTGGGTGTTCTCTACATTGGGACACAGTATAAGCTTTTCTTCCACCTGTCCTGACCTGCCAGACAACGCAGTCCCAGGGACTCCAAGGTAATGTGTGTGAACTGTCCCTGTTCTGTATATAGTAGAGGACACAGGTTTTGTGTCTGACTTTATAGGAACTTCAGATCCCCAGTAATTCATTGAGTGATCTTGGGCAAGTGACCTAATTTCAACCTTTAGTTTCTCCATTGGTAAAATAGATAGTAAGAATATATGCTGCAAGGGGCTTTGAGGATTAAGAGATGAGCACGGTGCTTGGTGCATATTAAGTGCTCAAAAGCTGTTATCTACTATCAGAAGAGACTTTTGAGAAGGAGTGGGTGCATGAGTACTTCAGACTCCTTCACCACTGTGTCAAGCCTGGGGTGGGCAGGGGTGGAGGTAGTAGAAGCGGGGGAGGTGACTGAAAGCCCCAGCTGTTGCCAGAGAGGCTTCACAACTGCTCTGTTCCTTCCCCCAAATGGGCTATCCTCTGGGGGATGGTCCTGGGATAGGCTCAACGCTCGACTGCACTGACAGAATATCCCAGCCTCTCAGATCCTGTCTACCCACTAGCCTTCCAATGGCTTCAGGTAGCATGTGGGCTGAAACTATTCCCGACCTGACAGATGGGGAAACCAATGCCCAGACAATGGAAGCAAACTGCTCAGGGTTCACAGAGTGAGTTGAGGCAGCCAACTGGGTGTCCTAGCAGTTTAGCCAGGTTCTGTGTAGCCACGCTGTGCCTTATAAAGAGCAACCACATGAAGCCTGGGGGGCTGAGGGCAGCTTGGGCTACTGGGAAGGACTCCAAAGGAATTTTGTTTGGGGAAGACAGTTGCCTTTTCCTTGAAGACTCAGACCCCTCCCGGCCTAGGGGCAGTTCTAGGCTGGGAAACCCAAAGCCTGGATTCCAGTCTTGGTCTGGCTCACATTGAGTGTGAGACATGGAGCCTTTCCCCTCTGGGGTAGGCCTTTGTAGACTGAGGGGTTAGGCTAGCTTAGAGCTTTCCCTGGAGATTTGTGAGCTCTACAAGGCCATTAGAGATAGTATGGGACATCTGTGTCGAGGCCACGTAGTGAGCTTGCGAGGGAGAAATTTCTCAGTAGGTATTACAGGACATAGGAGAGGACTGATAAGGTAGGCCGGTCTGTGAAGGTGGCCAGGCATTCCCTCCCTAATTTTAGAAGGGAAGGCACATTGGTAGGTTCTCCTTAGAAAACAAGGTCTCTAGGGTTTCAGGCAAGAAGCAAGAAGGCTGACACCATGTGGGAAGGACGCTACCCCTCCAAACGTAAATCACAGGACCCACTCTGTGAGATTTTGAACCTCTTACAAGACTGACATTCCTTCTTCCCCTCCCCTGGTCTGTTCTCTGGCCTGTCCAGGACAGGATCCAGAGCTGCTTCACACAGACCCTGCATTCAGGAGGGCCACTTTCATCTCCAATCCTGGATACAACCTCCCACTGCATGTCAGGCAGGCACCACTGCTGAAAGGAGCCAGCCCTGCCAGACAAGCCAGAGGGAATTCCAGAGATAAGAACTTGGGTCTCTGAAAAGCTCTGGCCCCATAAAGACTCTCCTGCCAAAGAAGAGGGTAGGGTTGGAAGGGGGAGGAATGAGATCACCTGATTTTCAGGGAGCAATAGTATGGGGTCACGGTGCCCACAGGATTTAGTCCCTGCTCATGTCCAAGGCCAGTGCTCAGTGGAGAATCCACCAAACCCATGAGAAGCAGCTTCCCCTTGCTGAGGGGGGCCAGGGGTCCCTTTGGTGATCCGAGGGGTGCTAGCTACCTGCCGGCACTCAGCATCCTATCTGACCTCCTGAATCTCTTCCCTTTGCAGCACCACCCCCCAGCATCCTCATCTTCTCATGTGGATAACTCCTATAGCTCTTGGCTGGGCCTCTCGCCTCAATGTTAAACCTCCAATCCCTTCTACACACTGTCTGAGACACTGCTCTAGAACAGGGTGTGGGCAAACTAAGGTCCTTAGGCAAATCCATCCTGCTGCCTGTTTTTGTCCAACTCATGAGCTAAGAATGGTTTTCTAATTTTTACATAGCTGGAAAAAAATGACATTATTTTGTGCCATGTAAAAATTATATGAAATTCTGATTTCAGTGTCTATAAAATAAGGTGTTACTAGAACAGAGTCAGGCTCATTCGCTTATGTATTGTTTGTGGCCGCTTTCATATCACAATGGCAGAGTTGGGTAGCTGTAACAGAAACTCTTAAGACTCAGAAAGCCTATAATATTTCCTATCTGGACCTTTACTGTCACTCTCTGCTTAGGACCCTCCAGTGGCTCTTTGTGGCTCTCCACAGCTGACCCCTTTCTTTCTACCTCTCCAGCCTCATCACATGTCCTTCTAGCTGACTGCCCACTCTGGACGATTCACCTTTCCTCATTCGCACTGCAAGCCACATCATGCCATTTACCTTCGCTTGGCATGCCTCTCTTCTCCAAATGACAGTCTACCATCTTAAGACTCAGCCCAAAAACTTCCTCCCATTTCCCTTCTCCCAACCACAAGAGCTAACCCATTCCTACTTCCAATATCACAGGAGCCTCTTATAGCTCCCCTTAACTTTTAATAACAGACTAATGACCTGTTTGTGCCAGACCAACCAATTCCATTATAAATATGTGTTCAGG
This sequence comes from Panthera leo, assembly GCF_018350215.1. Classification (NCBI taxonomy): domain Eukaryota; kingdom Metazoa; phylum Chordata; class Mammalia; order Carnivora; family Felidae; genus Panthera; species Panthera leo. The sequence continues at coordinate 55,480,558 of NC_056691.1, read as the reverse complement.
GATGTGATCTCTGGGGCATTACTAACTGAAAGAATAGACCACAGCCCTAGCACAGGGCTGCATGGGGTAGGCACATAAGCCTACCAGAAGGTAGGCCTGTTTAGCATTCTATACTTTTTACTTGGCTAATAGTATGGAGGAAGAAGCAGCTTATATATTTTCCAGATACCAAGTATTTTTTTAAAAAGTAAACTCTATACCCTACGTGGGGTTGGAACTCACGACCCTGAGATTAAGAGTCAGATGCTCTACCAACTGAGAAAGCCAGGCGCCCCCAAGTATCATTTATATAAACTTCCAGCACCTATGATAGATCAAGCACCTCCATGTGTCTTAGCTCATTTAATCCTCACAACAACCTGGTAAGGCAGGTGATACCTCCATTCCACCAAGCAGCGAGTTATGTGGCAGAGCTGGCGTCTAAAATCAGGTCTCCTGCCTCCTGAATTCTGAGATGCTCTCCATATGCAGTTCACCCATTGAACCACTGCTTCAGAGATGTAACAGGTGCTTGTGGGCTTCTTGTGTTTGGGGCTACTGACCCTGTGCTAAATGGGTCCAGGTAGAGGTGGTTTTGTAGTTTTCCATCTCTTCCCTCCAGTTGCTTCTTCTGCTCCTGTACTTGCTGCCTCTCAAGGCAGATTGTCTGGGTCAGGACCAAAGGGTGACCCTGCTCTTCCTATGAAAACTAAGTGCCAGTTTTGTGACGTCACTTCTGAAATCTTCTGTTGTTCTGGGGCTCGTGGCTTGCTCTGGAGAAAGTTGTTGGGAAGTCTGGCCTCCAAGCTGGAGGGGTGCCAAGGCCAGAGAGGGCCAAACTAATGTAACTGTCAGTGCACCTGCCTTAATGGAGACTCAAGAGTGCCTCCAGAGGGCTGCTGGGATAAGCCCTGGACTGTCCACATACTTTTGTGTATATTCAAACAGAAGTCCAGAGCTCAGAGACCGGGAGAGCCAATATAGCTGCTGCAGACCTGGGAGAAAGCAACACAGGAAAGGTAAATCCACCTGAGACTCTTTCTCAACCAGAAAGGAATTAGGGCTACACTGCTCAGTGCACAGAGGCCACACTGAACTTGGCAGCATGAGGAGTTTGCTCTACGTCCTCTTCTGTCATGGCAGATAAAGCTAACCTGTCACCAGACAAGCTCAGAGATGTGGCATGAGCCACACCCCTGGACTTTAGAAAATGGAGTTCTGTAAAGCACCCTGATCCCTCTCCTAGGTCTAGAACTGATGGCACTGAGGATCTCCAAGTCCCATAAGTTCAGCCAGATAGACCTAGGAGAGTTTTTGGCAAAAGACTCAGATAAGATAGCTGGGTTTAACACAATGTGTGATTCTGGATATGGTGTACCAACTCAATGTTTGGTATTCTGGACTGAGAAGCTCACTTGTGTCTTTCCAAAGATTGTGATCAGTTTGGATTAATCCAAAAAGTGAGGTGCAGTTGATGTTGCAGACATTTTTACGAGGAGGAGGGATAACTGGGACAACTGAGGCTATGACTAAGTGCTGCTTTGAGGCTAAAATTCTGGTTTGTCCAAATCAAACCCAATATTCCCCAGCCCTCCGAGCAATCACGGTGATGGTGGAGCCTCTGCAAATACATGACCGAATCACTAGTGACCATCCAGTCAGATCTGGCTGTACTGAAACACTTTATACAGACGGAATAGAGGACAAGGGGACTTCTGATACACTCATGCTTTGGACGTATCAGTACAAGACAGTATGTGAGGCTGTGTGTGAGTCCACCAGGCAGTTGGGAATAAGCATGATTTTCTGCTGGCAAACAAGTCTCCATCACACCTAATCATTCTTTTATCTAAGTGCATCGTGATCTTCTCAGTCCTGGACATCAAAGTAGTCAATTACTGGTTCCTTGGCTATTTTCTGTAAATTACTGCTCCCAGGATTCCTGAAAAGCAAACAAAGAATAATCAGTCTTCTTGTTTGGGGGAAGTGGACTGAGGTCTTCAGAAAGTTAAGGATCAGCTGATTTGCCATTTGCAAAGCTTTGGTAAGACAGTGGGGCACACATGAGTTGGGAACTTGAAATTTGGTGATGGGCACGCAGGGGTTCACTGTATTAATAATATTCTCTTGACTCTAAAATTTTATACAAAATTAAAGCAAACAAAAGGAAAAAAGCATGGCGCAAACAGGCCAAAGACTCCACACGGTTATGTTCAGGTGGTACTGGACATGGCTGTGAAATAACATGTAGAATACCTCACATTTCCAAAACCACTGCCCATGTGGATATGCAGCTGGGCTGACTGGAATCCAGGCCACCTGTTTTACAGGGGTGAAGCAGGGCTGGTCCTATGGAGCTACACTGACCCAGACAATCCTTGCTAAGGCTGTGCCCAACGGGCAACACCTAGACGTCCTGTCCAGTCCCAGGGAACACCGATTGCTATGGCCCTCATGGTGACTTTATAAACTGCCCTTCCCACCCTCCCAGAAGTTCTGTATAAGAAGTTCTGGTAAAGCTTCTATATGGAAGGCCAGAACAGCATTAGGGACCCTGCTGAGTTTCAGGGCAACTTTCAGCAATGCTGCCTCAGCCACAATAAGGCAGCCAGCTTCCTTTCTGGCAAAGGAAAGGAAAGGAAAAGGGGATGGTTCTTCTTTCCTGCTTCTGAGACTTGCTGCTTGCCAATGTGGTTTTCTTATCTCTAAATCATGAATGTATGTTTCTGTTGTTAAAATGATACAACCCATATAGAGGTCACTAGAGCAAAACGCTAAAGTCCCCACCTTCACTGCAACCTCAGCCCACTATCCCACATCCATCTGCAGAATAAATGTTGTGAACCATGTAACGTTCCTAAATCATCTGCTGTGACACAATGAGTCCACTTCCCAGTGTCACCATCTACACCATGGAAGTTATGTCCAATGACTTTTCTCCAGAAGAGAAGTGGGCATTATAAACATCAAACCTGGGACCCCTCTGGCATGAACAAATGTGTCTGACACCCCAGTCAAACCTTACTTATTTGAACAAAGCCCCCCAAGGCCAGGCCTGAGAGGCTGCCAATGGCTGGTAGAGACCTGGACAGTTTAGCCCCTGCTGGCTTTTCTGAATAGACAGGGCCCTTTGGAAAGCAGCTGAAGGATCCTTACTTGTCTGTCTGATGCCTGTGATGAGGAATTGGTGGTGGAGGCCGTGACTGCATTTCCCTTTCAAGGACACCTGTCAGCGTGTTAGGAGGACAAATGGACTTCCCTCTGATAAAAGTCAGAACACAAAGTATTGAAAAGTGAGAATTGTTTGTGGAGACAGGCAGACTGCTGCAAATCCAGTCATGATTTTCACTGTGCTGCTGCTAAGTGCTCCGATGTGACCTGTCTCCTCTCAGGCATGGTCACCTTCATTTAACCCTCGTCCCTTCCACTCATCTCTGTTGGGCCTGTTACCTGCTTCCTGTCATCTCATACTCAAGTTTTTTCTTCTGGAAGTCCCTCCTACTCTCTCAGGTTCTGACAGTGATCCTAGATCCTCACTGTCACTTCCCTGCTCATAACACAGCCATAGTCTCATCTAATGGCAAACACTGTTTACGGGGGATACCTTGAATCAGAGTCTAGCATCTTGTTTTCATCATGCCAGGAGGACAAGGGAAAAGGGGACAGATGTGATGGGCAGGCATGCAACCCAGGCCCTCAGGGTCTGCTCCCTGTATCTGAGGAAATGATGCCTCCAGTGTCACTTGTGGATTGGGGCAGATAAAAGCCTTGCATGTCTTTAGACGTGTCTGTCCTGTGGACTGAGGCATGGGCTTTGCTCTCTGGTTCAGACCTTTGTATCAGACTTTTTGATTGTGCCAGAATGGCTATCCCATAAGCAGGTTTTCTATCTATTCTTCTAAGAGAGGAAGCAAGGAAAGCAAACATTGATAGATCCTGCTTTCCGAGGTCCAGCCTGCCCCAATGAGCAGTTCCTCCTGTGATGACAAGATCAACCCACCTGACCGCAGTGACCACGACGTTGCGCTTTGGTTCACTGTCATAGCTCACACTCTCTAGGCCATACACTTGGGCCAGGTCGTGGATGATCCGACGGTGGTCTCTGTTCATGGGAGGGAAGCAGTGGCTCTTCTTACTATTCTTTCCCTGTATTGAGGGTAAAGATGAATGATTGATAAAATGACTAAATAAATCAAAGACCTAAAACAAGACAATTTCATTTCTTATAAAAAATATGTTTTATGCTAAAAATCATGAGTGTACAGATACAGACACACTAGCAGAGAAATACACTTGCACAGGTTTCCTAGTTAGGAACAATGATTCCATTTTCTCCATCATGCTAGTGTCCTGCTGGGAACTGGGAACAGAAGGGAGGAAGGGAGGAAAGGGAGGGGCTAAGGGAGATGGCAGGAAGGAAATTCCTCTTCATTAAATGTGGATCTAATATAGATAGGTATCTTGTCCTCACTCACATCCCCACAGAATAAAGAGGGAGTCACCATGGGATTGGATGCTTCTGACTAAATTAAAGACTTTTTCCCTTAAAGCTACCTCCAGGACAAGGGCTTCACTCTCTTAAAGGAGTCTATCCCACTACTCTTTAGCTCTAGTCATTCAACTTTTCATTTTTACCCCAGGGTTTCAATTGTGCCTTGGGGGTAATAAAGAATCAGTGTGACCTATCATATAATAGCCCTTCGGAGATCATGTCTTCCTAAGTATCCCACACAGGCACTACTGAATGCCTCCAATTGTTCAGAGTTTCTTCACCCAATCTTAGGCACTAAGCTAAAATTTTTTATTTACACTGACTTTGATTGAGTAGTTTTTTTCTGAACCAGGACAAGGCTTCCATAGATGTTATAATGGCTGGGCTTTGGGGAAAGATAACGATCATCAAGAAGTTGTGATTTTTTCCTATAACTACTCTATACTGATGGTGTTTCTAGGATTTTTTTTTTTTTTTTTTTTTTTTTTTTTTTTTTATCAAGCTGGCCTTAGAGACATGTCCAGTTGGATGTTTTGACTTCAACCTTATTCACGGCCTCCACAAGGGCTTCCATTTCTTTCTCAATGTCACTGACAAACTTTAAATCCTTCCTGAAATGAGAAATCACCACAGTTAATTTCATCTGTTCCTGCTCTTCTGAGAATCCCTTCTACCCACCCTCTCTGCCCGTAAACTGCAGACAATGAACAATGTGGGCAGAAAAACAGCAGAGGTCAGGAACTGTCAGATAATAGAAGACTGACTGTGACTGAACAAAGGAAAAGAAAAAGAGAAAACAAATACGAGAAAGGAGAAGATGGAAAAAGAGCATTCTGGAGGGCCAGGAGATAGGAGGAAAATAAGAGCTATTACTGCCCAAGTGAGGACCCAAGTGAGGAGCCAGAAGTGGAATTCAGGCTAGTCCAAGCCCTATGGAAGCCCACACTTCTACTACAGGGCGTTCTCTCTCTCTCTCTCTCTCTCTCTCTCTCTCTCTCTCTCTTTCTCACACACACACACACACACACACACACACACACACACACCCTGCACCCCATGCTCCATTCTTCTAGAGGAAAATTTCGAGAAACCTAGAAAAGGATTTTTATTAAACATCATATACTCTCTTATAATAGATATATAGACTTTAACTGGCTCAATCACAGACGAGCACATATTAGTTATTATATCTTAAAAGACCAAACAGTCTTGTAAGCCATAATTAAGAAAGGTGGTACCAAGTTACATACACACCTGGCATCTTCTTTTAAACTGTCACTGAATTTTGACCCTGAAGAACGTATATTGAAAGGATCGGAATCCTCACTGATATGAAATGCCTCTGCTAATCTCCTGGAAGTAAGAGAGATGTAAGTAAATAAAAGGAAAGGAAGGAGAGGAAAACTTACAGTAACACAGAGTGCCCACCAAGTCCTAACTTCTTTATACATTAATGATGTCATTTCAGTAAACCTACTTATTTTTTATAAAAATTTTTTAAAATTATTTATTTTTTTTTTGAGAGACAGAGAGATACAGAGTATGAGCAGGGGAGGGGCAGAGAGAGAGAGAGAGAGAGAGAGAGAAAGAGAGAGAGAGAGAGAAACACAGAATCCAAAGCAGGCTCCAGGCTCTGCCTGTCAGCACAGAGCCTGATGTGGGGGTCGAACCCACGAACCATGAGATCATGACCTGAGCCAAAGTTCAACACTTAACCGACTGAGCCACCCAGGCGCTCATCAGTAAACCCAATCATTAAGGAAGGAATAATAACTACTTGGGACAAGATATGATTTTATCTTCCTAGAAGAATATAAGCAAGACAGATCTACATGGGTCTGAGCCAACCCCTTGGCTGACACTGGCAGCTTGGGTTATCTGGGATGAGAATGGGGATGACTGTCTCTGAGATTTCACCTAAACATCAGACAGATAAAGTAGACATATAATCATTAAAATTAGTATTGTCTTACAGAAAATTTGGAAAATAAAGGGAAGAATTCCATTAACAACACAAATACTGCATTTTAATACACTTCCTTTCAGATTTTTTTCCCTTTAAGTAGTTGCAATTAGCATATATAAAACTAGGCACCTGGGTAGGGCACCTGGCTGGCTCAGGTGGTGGAGCAGGTGACTCTTGATCTCAGGGTTGTAAGTTTGAGCCCCATGGTGGGTGTAAAGCATGGAGCCTGCTTGGGATTCTCACTCCTTCTCTCTCTGCCCCTCCTCCACTCATACTTGCTCGCTCTCCCTCTCTCTCAAAAATAAATAAACTTAAAAAAAAAATGTAGTGGAAAGTCAAACTTCAAGATAAAACAGGACTATACTTTGCCTGCATTTGCCTGTTTTTGTTTAACTATTTATTTTGAGAAATTTCCAAAGTAACAAGAATATTATAATGATAAAACAATCCTAAGTTCAAAATACCGTAAGTCAAAAATGCATTTAATACATCTAACCTACCAAACATCATAGCTTGGCCTAGTCTACCTTAAATGTGCTCAGAACACTTACATTATTAGCTTACAGTTGGGCAAAATCACCTAACACAAAGCCTATTTTGTAGTAAAGTACTGAATATCTCAAGGAATACTGTACTGAAAGTGAAAAACAGAATGGCTGTAAATGTATTCGTTGTTTACCCTCGTGACTGCACGGCTGACTGCAAGCTGCAGCTTGCTGCCACTGCCCAGTGTCATAAGACAGTATTATATTGCTAGCCTGAGAAAAGATCAAAATTCAAAATCTGAACTATGGTTTCCACTAAATGTGAATTGCTTTTGCACCACTGTGAAGTAGAAAAATTGCAAGTCAGTTTATTGTTAAGTTGGGGACTGTCTGTGTATTGTTCACTTAAATTCTCCCAACTGTTAACATTTTTACAGGGCTATACATTTTAACCAATCTTTGTTAGAACCAATAAGTCTGCCAGTCATTGAATAAATGCCTCCTAATCTGATGAAGAGTATCCTCAAATAACTAATAGAAAATATATTTAGCAGTGAAATATTTAAAGCTCTCTGGTGTCAGGAATACCTACTATCAACCACCTATTCAACACTGTACTGCAGGCTTGAGCCAGTATAATGAGGCAAGAAAAAGAAAACAGATAAGAATTGGAAAGAAATAAAATTACTATTATTAGAAAAGGACATGAAATAAGAAATAAGTGAATTTAGCAAGGTTGTGAATACAGGTCAACAAACATCAGTTACATTTCTGCATACCAGCAATAAGCAATTAGAAAATTAAATTTGTTTTGTTTTGCTTTTTTAGAAAATAAAATTTTAAAAGTGATACAAGAGGGGAGAGGAGAGAAAAAAAAAGTGATACAAAAAAAATTAGCACTTAAAAAAAGCATCAAAACCATCAACCAGCAAGGGACAAATCTACCAAAAGATGTACAAAATCTATATCTAGAAAAATATGAAGTATCACTGAGAGAAATCAAAGAAGACAGGAATAAATGGAAGGTATACCTTGTTCATGGATTAGAAGACTCAATATTATAAAAATGTCAAATTTCCCAAATTGATCTATAAATTGAATACCAATTCAATCAAAATCTTAGTAGGTTTTTAAGCAGATATTGATAAGCTAACTCTAAAGTTTAAATGAAAATGCAAATACCCAAGAATAGTCAAGTTAATCTTGAAGAACCATGCTTGAAGAGATAAACTATCAGATAGTAAGACCTTTATTGTTATAAAGGTACAATTAAGAGAGTATGATTCTAGCATGATGGAACAGATGAGCTCAGAAATAGATCCACACGTAATATGAATACCTGATTTAAGACAAGGGAGGCACTAGAGAGACTGGGGAAAATGACATCTTGATAATAGTACTGGTCACATGAATATTCATATGGAAAAAAACTGAGTTGTGAACTCTCCTTAAACCATACTCAAAAAAAAAAAAAAAAAAAAAAAAAAAAATCAGTCCAGGTCAACTGTAGATCTAAATGTAAAAGGTAAAATAATACAGGTTCTAGACAATAACAGAGTATCATCATGATCTCAAGATAGACAAATACTTCTTAAACAGGACATAAAAAGCACTAGTATCTAAGGAGAAGACTGATAAACTAGACTACATTAAAATCAGAAACTTCTGCCTATCAAAAGATACCATTAAGAGAGTGAAAACTGAAGGCACTAAGTGCAGGAAAACACAATACTGAAAATCAACAAAGGATTCACATCCAAAATATATAAAGAACTCCTACTAATGAATATGAAAAGGACAACACAATTACAAAATAACTAAAAGAATTGAATAAGCACTTCACAAAAGGGGATATCCAAATTGCCAATAACCATATAAAAAGGCAATCAACCTCACTAGTCATCAGGGAAATATAAACTAAAAGCTCACTGACATCCAGCTACAAATTCATAAGAATAGATTAAAATTAAAAAGACTGTCAATTCCGGGGCGCCTGGGTGGCTCAGTCAGTTAAGCGTCTGACTTTGGCTCAGATCACGATCTTACAGTTCATGAGTTTGAGCCTCGCACAGGGTTTTGGGGTGACAGCTCAGAGCCTGGAGCTTACTTCGAATTCTGTCTCCCTCTCTCTCTGCCCCTCCCCCACTTGCACTCTGTCTCTCTCTCTCAAAAGTAATAAACATTAAAAAAATTAAAAAACAAAAACAGACTGACAATTCCAAGTGCTAATAAAAATGTAAAGGAAAAAAAAAAAAAAGAAAAAAGAAGAAAAAAGTAGAGCAATGGGAACTATTACCCTCCTGCTGGGAGTATAATATGGCACAACCATTTTGGATACTGTTGCAGAGAACTGACTAAAGCTGAACATATGAATACACTATTAACTATCAATCAGTAATTCTACTCCTAAGTTTGTAACTAACAGAAATGAGTATGTATATATGGCAAAAGAAGTATGTGGATGTTCTTAACAGCATTTTTAAAAAAATTTTTAAATGTTTATTTATTTTTGAGAAAGAGAGACAGAACACGAGCACAGGACGGGCAGAGAGAGAGGGAGACAGAATTCGAAGCAGGCCCCAGGCTGAGCTGTCAGCACAGAGCCCAATGTGGGGCTCGAATCCACGAACCATGAGATCATGACCTAAGCCAAATTCGGACGTTCAACCAACTGAGCCACGCAGGTGCCCCATTAACAGAGCATTATTTATAATAGCCCAACACTGATAACCATACACATACCTATTAATGGTTGAATGATAAATAAATTATAATATCTTAATACATTAAAATATCATGCAGAAATGCAAATGACCCAAGTACTGCTATATGCAACAACAGGAATGAAGACCACAAATGTAATGAATGAAGCCAGACAAAAATAATACAAACTACAAGATTTCATCATTTATATAAAGTTCAAAAACAGACAAAACTAATCTGAAGTGTTAGAAGTCAGGATAGATGTTTTATCTTTATGGAGTATACAAAAGTGTTCTGGTAATTTTCTATTTCTTGACCTGGGTACGGATTACACCACTGTATTCACTTTGTGATGACTCACTGATCTGTGCACTTCTGATCTATATGTATGCTATATTTCAACATAAAAGGTCATTAAAAAAGTTTTGAGCCTCTTATCTCCACTGGAATCAGGAAGTCTGCCAGTCAGTGAATAAGTATCCTGTAGCATGTGATGTTTACGCCATGCCCAAAACCAATAAGCTCATGTTTCGGAAATGTGCTGAAATCACCTAAGTGGTTTATCCTTAGACATTACAATTCTTGATGATTGAATTTCTCTTGCTCTCCAATAGCAGCAAAAGACTCAGCAGGTGCTGAATGAATGCTTCAGCAGTTGCTCCCTCCCACTAACTTCACAGAGCTCAAGGACAAGTAGATAAACAGCAGTTGAAATGACTTACTTTTTCCTTTCCAAGGCTAAACACTCCTCATCACACTCCAGCCTTGAGAAACAAATGAAAAAAACAAAAGTCAGGGCACAGATTTCACAGCTTCTACCCAACAATAAGTTCTTAGTCAACCTGGAAACAGAGCAGATTCTGGCCAAAACATGGCTACATGAGGTCCCTTTCAAGGACAGGTGGGTGGGCCTCTGGGTTATGGTAATCTAGTTCTCAGAAGGGCCTCAAAGTGTCGCCAAAATGCTTCCAATGACCCTCTCACAGCGCCACTTCCTTCTCCTGGCACAGCTGGTTCTCTGTTCTCTGTGGGTTGGGCTGGACACATCTAGGTCTCTGCTTCCTCTGGCTACTGTTTGAGGAGAGGCCTAAGTCTTCTCTGGTTGTAGCTATATCCTGAATAAGATTTGCTGGATTGGAGTGGGTGGGGTCTCTTAAGTTCAAACGTCTGTTGGAACACCTACTGTGTGTGCAAGGGTTTGCTGTGGGGGATTGAGATAAATAAATAGTTCCTATCCTCTGGAAATTAATTCTAACAGAAGACACACATTTTAAAAATTACCTGGCTTGGTGAATTTCCTTCTTAGTAATTAACTTGCTGATTTCCACTGAATCTCCAAGCTGCATGTCTGTTATTTTAGAGGCCATGGAAATAGCAGCTATTCTGAAGTATAAAAAAGGGAAGAAAAGGCATTGCAGTTTCACAGGAATGTTCTAATACTAGGTACAGAGAAGACTTCCTTCAAGTCAAATCTATCACTGGACAATTCATGTGGCTTCAGAAACCCATCTATTATGAACTACCCACACGTTTATGTCGTATCTCCTCAATCAGATTCTAAGCAGCTCCACAGGAAGCAATGAGACAGTCTATTTAATCTCCCTTGAATATCCAGGCCAATGCCTGGCATTCAGTCAGTATTTCGAAACCCACTGTTGTCAAAGCCACTCTGATGTCTTTATACTCTAAAAATGCTATCTCCATGACACCTCTCTGCACCTAATCAGAGACAAACACACATCCCTAACACCTTCACCTCCTTACTCAGATCCCTTTCTGACCACCTGGTTCTAGGATTTCAGGGGGCTGCAAAGACAATTCACAGAACAGTCAGAAATCCCCACTACAGGGGAAGAGCACAGGACTTGGTCCTGGCTGTGCTACCACAAATGGTGGGATGTTAAAGCAATTCATGTAACTTCAGGACATCATCCCTTCTGATCTCAGGGTATAACAAGACCAGAAGGGAGAGAAAGAGGACGAAAAATAAAAAGGTTATTTTACAAATGAAAGTTATGGAAGGAAAGGGACAAAACAATACTTTCTCTCTGAACCATAAAAACTAGATTGAGGAAAATTTATTTAAACAACTTTCCACAACAAAAGTTGCAAGGATGCTACAATAAACACCGGTATACACGTGTATAACCTCTGTACACTGAGATCCACTGCTATTAACATTTGAGCAGCACTAACCTTTGATAAGTACTGGATGCTTCAGAGCAAATCATCATCTCTTTTCTTCGTCCACATTCACACTGCAGCTCTATCTGAAATAAGATTAACATGGAGCGACTTTTAGCACATAGAAACCATGTGAATAGGCAGGTTTCACACTTTTAAAGTCTCTCTCAAATCAAACCATGGCAGAGGATATAGACAGTAAGTGGTTACCCTTCAGGATGGAGGAAGCTAACCATGCATGCAACTAGACAACATGGTAGTTGACATACTAGGAGGGAACCGTTCATTCTACAGGGACCCTTTCTGGGAACTACTACTGTCCTTAACCCCACCTGAAGGGGCAGGCCTAGAATGAAGTTTTTAGCATTGAACCTGACCCAGGACCATCCAAGGCCTAATCAGGTCCACCGCCTGCTTTCACCTCCTCAGGGAGGCCCTACTTAGATCCCTCAGACAAGGCTAAGTTGCCCACTCTCATGCTCTCATAGCACCTTCTATCAGGGTGTAACCTCTTATTCACCACAGTCATAATTCAGTATCTGAGTAATTAGTAAGGATCTGTCCCATCTAATTGAAAGGATCATGTGCCTCCTGTTCACCGGTAGAGCCCTAGCACCTAGCAAAACATCTTGCGCAACACAGACACATATATTTGTTGAATAAATGGAGTAGGCAATCAGAGTCTCTCTTGAGAATTTGTTCTAAGGGAGAGAGACAGACTGGTCAGACAGCAGTGGGTACCTTCTGAACTAGAAGGCCACTTCAAGCTGGGCAGACAGGAATCTGTACAGTGTACCCCACCTTTCTCTTGCTCCACCTTAGCTTGCAGTTCCTTGCAACCAATGATCTCTGATTAGACTCTATGCCCAGGAGCCTCAGCTCTGGACTCACGAGCAGCCCCACAACCATAGTCAATGCCCTATCTGGAGCCAGGAATACGCACCTTGGCTTTACAAGCAGTCGTGGGGCAGGGTGAGCTGGGGTGGCAGGGTGCCATACACGGGTGGCCACAGTCAGCTCTGGGGGTGGTGCAGGGCTGCTTGCAGGCCTCATCCACAAGACACTCTCCTTTGTGACAGAGTCTCTGACACTTGTGCATTCCACATGGTAGCATGGCACTGCAGGGTAATCCGCAAGAGATATCAGCCAGGTGACAGGGGATGTTGCTTCGTAACTAGGAGAGATAGAAGTAGCCAGATTCTTATCTCCGTGTGCGATCTGGGATGAGTTTTAACTTCCTATTCAAACATTTCTGAATTTTCAAAAAGTTATTTTGATCTTAAAAAAAATTAGGTGGATTTTCAAAATCTGAACATAATTTGTCTGAAAATAAACAAATCTGGAACTTATTTAATAACCCTTGTTATGATCCAAAAGAATTTGTGCTAGCAATCAAGTGTGACTGAGAATATACACTTCCCAGGACGGGTAGCAAGCACATGAAACTAGATAACTAGGGAGTATCTGATATGCTCTGACCAACTAGGAGGATCAGATAACCTTCTCCTCCCTTTGCAAACAGCTTAGGGCACTGAGGGTTGGGAGGCACCCTTGACCCATGGTTTCAAGACTGCTGGCAGTGCTGTTTTACAGAAATAATTAAATAATCAAATAATCAACTCTCCTCACATTTCCCAACTCATGGTATCTTTAACTTTAGGTAGCTTTATCATTTAAAAAAAATTAAGAGGCAGGGGTGCCTGAGTGGTTCAGTCAGTTAAGCACCCGACTCTGGCTCCAGTCATGATCTCGTTGTTCGTGGATTCAGCCCCCACGTCAGGCTCCATGCTGACAATGCAGAGCCTGCTTGAGATTCTTTCTCTTTCCCTCTTTCTCTGACCCTCCCCCACTCATTCTCTCTCTCAAAATAAATTTTAAAAAATTAAAAAAAAAAATTAAAAGGCAGGTGCCTGAGTGGCTCAGTCGGCTGAGTGTCTGACTTCAGCTCAGGTCACGATCTTGCGGTTCATAGAGTTCGAGCCCCACATCAGGCTCATGGCTGTCAGCCTGTCAGTGCAGAGTCCACTTTGGATCCTCTGTCCCCTCCGCCCCCTTTGTCCCTCTCCTGCTTGCGCTCTCCCAAAAATAAATAAATATAAAAAAGGTGGGGGGATGGCCCCTGGGTGGTTCAGTTGGCTGGACGTCCGACTCTTGATTTTGGCTTGGGTCATGGTCCTAAGCCCCACGACAGGCTCCGTGCTGAGTGTGGAGTCTGCTTAAGATTCTCTCTCTTTCTTCCTCTGCCCCTCTCCCCAGCTCAAGCGTTCTCCCTCTTAAAAAAAAAAAAAAAAAAATTAAGAGGCAATAGGCCATGAAACCCCAAACTTTTAATTTTTGGAAATCACCTTCCTTCAGGATTCCTTACTCCAGGAAAAAGATGCTAGAATTTTGTTCCTGTGGGAGCAAAGTTTACTCTTACATATTGACTCAAATTCTTTTGAGAACCCTCAAAATAAGGAATATACTTTGACTCTAGTGACATCTAACTTTTACTCTTAAAAAGGCCTCCAAAGTCTAGGATGTACACGCTTCCTATCGCTTTAGAACTGCTTTAGAGTGGCACCTGGGTGGCTCAGTCAGTTCAGTGTCTGACTCTTGATTTTGGCTCAGGTCATGATCTCATGGTTCACAAGATTGAGCCCTGTGTCAGGCTCTGCTCTGACATCAGGGAGCCTGCTTGGGATTCTCTCTCTGCCCCTCCTCTGCTCAAACATGTGCTCTCTCTCAAAATAAATAAATAAACATAAAAAAAAAAGGAAGAATTGCTATATAAGTATTTTGGTAGAATGTAGTTCCCAATCATTAAACTTACCTACACTAATACCAGGGTCTGGAGATAATTTGTTTTTATTTTTTAATGTATATTTATTTTTGAGTGACAGAGTGTGGGCGGGGGAGGGGCAGAGAGAGAAGGAGACACAGAATCTGATGCGGGGCTCGAACTCACAAGCCGTGAGATCATGACCTGTGCCAAAGTCAGTCACTTAACCAACTGAGCCACCTAGGTGCCCCTGGAGATAATTTTTCACACACTGTGTCCTCTGTTTTCCCTCCCCTCATTACTTGCCTACTTTTCATTATCCTTTAGGAAGTTACCTCCTCTACAAACACCTTCCTTGGGTGGGGGATCCTTTGATCCTGCTCAGTCCTTTGTACTTGCCCTGCTACTGTACTGTTTAAACTACTATTGCACTGTTTAAATGCCTGCCTCCTGCCCCAGAGTAAAGGCTCCACGAAGGCAGCAGTCATGCCTCTCTTGTTCTCTTCTGAATCATGTGAACTTAGCCTGTTACCCAGCACACAGTAGGTATGTAAAAAAATATTTGTTGAATGAAGTCAAATAAGCCATCAACACAAAGATGATACATGGATGTCTTAGAATGGCTACTCTCGGAGAAAGTAAGACTCATAGAGGAAGATACTAATAAACAACAAATGACTTGAGAACCACTCACAGGAAATAAGTGAAGAAAAATACGTCCGTCAAGATAAAGATATTGAACGCATGTTGTCACAAATGTCAAGGGTTTCCAAAAATGTTGCTTAATATGTTATGAAGTAAAAAGTAGGTTACACAATAGTATAATCTTAAAAGAGTATGAGAAAGTGTGTATCACACATGACTTATAGTCTATACACAAGAATGTGAACAGTATTTATTTCTGGATTGTAGAATGTATGCTCTTAATTGTCTACAATGAATATGCATTTTTTAAGTAAAGAATTCTTAAAAGTGTTTCAAAGGGTCTATAGGTAATGGTGCCAAATAAGCTTACAAATTGAGAATGAGGATGAAAAGTCCTTCATGGTAATGGCACTGCAGAGGTGTAGGTGAGCCTGGAGGAAGGTGTTTTGACCTAGTGGCCAGAATAGGAAGCTGCACAGGGCACAGAGGAAGGAAGAGTGGCCCCTGGTGGAGAGACACCACCACTCTTGGGATGCTCTTAATGAAACACCTTTATGCAGGCTAGCAACCTTTGCTGGTGAACCTGGAAGTTGTCTCTGAAATACAGCCCATGTTCTCAAGGTCAACTGACTGAGTTTAACTTAGTTGCAACCAGAGTAAAAATGAAAGCAAAAGAGGCTCACTATACTACCTATTGTGTAACTTCATTCACGTGACATTCTGGAAAAGGCAAAACTACTGGGACAGATAATAGATCACTGATTGCTGGGGCCTGGAGACAGGAGGGAAAATAACTATAGAGATGCATGAAGGAAGGACACCTGGCTGGCTCAGTTAGTACAGCATGTGACTCTTGATCTCAAGGTCATGAGTTCAAGCTCCACATTGGGTGTAGAGATTATAAATAAAAACTTAAAAAAAAAAAAGGGCATGAAGGAATATTTGGGGGGTGAATGAACTATTCTACATCTCGATTATGGTGATGGTTACATGACTGTATGAATGTTTTTGCAAAACTCAAGGACCTGTACACTTAAAAGGGTAAAATTCTATTTTATGCAAATTATACCTTAATTAATTAAAATGTTTATTTTATTTATTTTGAGAGAGAGAGGGAGAGAGAGAGAGCACATGAGCAGAGGAGGAGCAGAGAGAGAGGGAGAAAGATAATCCAAAGTACGCTCTGTGCTGCCAGCACAGAGACCTACACGGGGCTTGAACTCACACACTGTGAGATCATGACCTGAGCCGAAGTCAGTTGCTTAACCAACTGAGCCATGCGGGCACCCCAAATTCTACCTTAACTTAAAAAAAGAAAAGAAAAAAGGGGCCAAAGCAAACCTCTGCTTCTTGGAGTATATTTTTACTTTGAGAAACAATGAGACTAACAACTCTAAAAGTAATTCAATCATAAATCTCTAGCTGGAACAATGAATACTTGGGAGAGAAAACTTACCTCGTGTTTGCCCATGCACCACTTCTGAGTCAGGAAAGTACAAGGGGGACACTTCTCTTCACTATGACAAGAATGATACACTGTTAAGAGAGAAAGGAAATTAGGAATTATGTCTAATTAGGAATAATGTTTAAATAAAGCACATAAGTTATTATATATGTTTTACTGGTATAGAACATAGAACTTTTAAGTTTAGAAGCTGGGAATACTTTTTAAAATGGTCACAGGAAAGTAAAAAGTAGGCGACTTTATTTCAAAGTGCTGAAGGATGAGCATGAGTGAGTAAAAGAAATCCCACTGAGGTGGGACAGACACACCAAACACAGAAGCAGAGAAGGAGGCAGCTTTTCCACTCATCTCCTGCAGCACAGACCCTGGTCTGTCCATTCTACTCAGTCATTCTTTTGGCCCTATCACATACAGCTCAGTTATCTCTGCTACTCATGCCATCTGACATGCTCCCCTGATTCCTTTCAATTTCCTTGCTGCCTGTAAGAGGCAGTTCATCCTAACTCATCTCCTCCAACAAAGCCTTTCTTGGCTGACCATACCCTGCTCAGAGCTCTGTTACACTCCCTAATGTCAATGGCTTGCTACCATGTTATCTGGCCCATCTTTACGAAACGGTTGGTTGTGTGTCATGTGCATGTAACTACCATCCTCTTCCTCTTGGGAAGAACAGAAAAATCTTGAGATCATGGGCTACTTTTTTCTTCTTCTGAACCTCTCTCTGTGTCTGATACCATGGTGGGTATACAACTAACTCTCAAGAAAAGTTAAAAGAATGCTGAACAAAAGTGGGCTAAAACAACACACCTCAAAAATGGTTAAGTTCTTATTATGGACATTACCCACCAGGATTTGGACTTCATCTGTGACATTTGCAAATGAGTGTGAAGGAGGGAGTGGGTGAGTATTGGCTGGGGCACTTACTTCATCTGGTGTGAACACCAAACTAAGTTGGGAGGGCCCTCCAAAGGTCCCCAGGAAAGAAGGGACATTCTACTCCATGAGGAATTTACTTCTTTTTTACTCTATTAAAATACTCAAGAAATGAAAACGGGTTGTTTATTTGTCAGTCTGAACTATATGGCTTACTGTAAGTACCAAATCTGGTGACTTCGGTTATTTCAGGTTTGCCTCTGGGACTTGGTAAAATGAAATGACGAGCCTACCATGGTCCTAGAGGAAAGCTAGTGACTAGACTGGACAGAAAATGGATGGTATTAAGTAGCTGCTGGCCGGACGTCTACAGCAGTTTATGAAAGAAGAATTGGAAATAATTATCTAACAACATGAGACTAAGTTATAGCCCATCCATGTACTAGCACACTCCATTAACCACTAAAAATCTATATTGTAGAAAAATATTTATTGACAAGAAGAAAGATTAAAATTACAATAAGAGGGGAAAATCCAGTTAAAATAAATTCAGTAGCATCACACTTTAATATTATGAAAAAAAAAAATGCAAATATCTATTCTGCCCATGTAAAAAGCCCTGAGAAATATATATTAAGGTGTAAAAAGGTGACATAATGGATGATTTAATTTCAATCTTTTGACTTCATCTCATTTATTCTGAGAGAGAGAGAGAGAGAGAGAGAGAGAGAGAGCATTCACATGAGTGGAAGAGAGGGAGAGAGAGAGAATCCTAAGCAGACTCTGCACTGTCAATGCAGAGTCCCTATGTGGGGCTCAAACTCACAACTGAGATTATGAGCTGAGCGGAAATCAAGAGTTGGATGCTTAACCAACCGAGCCACCTAGGCACCCCTCTTTCTTTTTATACAGTAAACATATATTACTTCCTTAACAACAAAAAGTTAGTTTCAATTTTGCAAAAAGATGTTCAACTTTGAAATATAAATCAAAATTGAAGGCAACAAGAAGAAAAGTCCCTGAAAGACAAGATCAGCTGGCGATTCTTCCAGCCTTTCAGGTGTGTTCGATATCCACTGAGTAAAGAAATGGAGTGCACTGTTGATTCTCAGCTGTGGCCCAGATCACAGACTCACCTTCACAGAAGCAGCCCCTGAGAACAGGGAACAGGGGTGGCCATCACAACATGACCTCAGAGCAGTAAAGACTGTCATGCAACATCCTAAATGACACAGTGTGAAACAGGCTGTGAGATGGGGGAGGCAAGGAGTTGGGACCCACCTGGATGGTCACATTCATGGACTCTGGCGCAGGTCTGGGTACACTCGGGGGGTCTGGTGCCACAGGGAACTGGAGGGTAGATCACTGACGCACCACAGTGGCAGGTTAATTCATCAAAACCTGATGGAGCAGCAATGAAACAAAACAACCCTTCATGATGTGCACATACATATTTACACAGACAACACACACACACACACACACACACACACACACACACACACACACACACATTTATTTTGGCTTGTATTACTTTTTAGGGGACTGCTTTTTTCAAAAAATGTTTTTATTTTGGGGCGCCTGGGTGGCTCAGTCGGTTAAGCATCTGACTTCAGCTCAGATCATGATCTCAAAGTCCATGGGTTCGAGCCCCACATCAGGCTCTGTGCTGACAGCTCAGAGCCTGGAGCCTCCTTCGGATTCTGTGTCTCCCTCTCTCTCTGCCCCTCCCCTGCTCATGCTCTGTCTCTGTCTTGAAAGTAAATAAAAACATTTAAAAAAAAAAAAAAAATGTTTTTATTTTATTAAACCTGAGCTGGTGGCAATGGAGCAGACAGATAAGAAGCATTTCATTTTTACTTGCAACAAACTGTAAGTCCATGAGTAACCCAGGAAATTTTTACATATATTTTATAAACAACAGATCTATAGACCATCTCTTTTGAGAGAACAAGAGACTTCTGCTAAAGACATAGCTTTTTATTTTTTCAAACTCCTTTAGTTAGGAAAATGGATAGAGATTATGAAAGCCACAGGTAATTAACAAACATACAAAAATATATATTTGAATATACACCTCAGAGAAGCACTGAAGCCACTCAAAAAAATTCTTACAGGTCTAATCAATACCTATCATACTAGAAATGTGAAGTTGAAATGAAGCACAGAGCTACATCTGAGTTCATTACACACAGGCCACAAGTCAAATCAAAATGAGGGCTCACACTGGACAGCTCTAATAAGCAGCCTACCTTGTCACGAGCTCTCTTAACTCCTAAATCCCAAGAGGAGTCAGTTCTCCAACTCTAAGTCTTAGTAGAGGCCAGGACTTTGGCCATGGTTCCCAACTAGATCACCAAGGGTCAGAAGCCCAGGGCTCTTGAGATTCTTCCACCTACTGCCCCTCTCCAGTCAGCACTCTCTTCAGCAAACCCATCAGAGGCTATACAATGTGGTGTAAAGAGCCCCGTAAATATAGTCAGGAGACTTAGGCTTCTGGTCCCGGACCTTCTACTTACTTACTTAGTGACTGTGGGCTGGTAGTTTAACATCTCTGAGCTTTCTACTGGTCAAATGGGAATACCAAACTTTGACCTATCCATTCAACAAGCTAATATATGTGAATTAGCTAGGTAAAGGGCAAGGGGCCATGTAAGTTGTTTTCATGGAATTCATGTGTGTGTGATTTATATCAAAGCACTGACTCAACTCCTTTTTGAAATTAAGTAGGTCTAGCATTCTATCAAAGACATTTTGGGAAATCTTGATCTAGGCCAATCTTTTAATGTAGCAGTTCTCAAAGTATGCTCTGTTGACCCGTAGGGGTCCCTGAGGGTCTTCAGGGAGTCCATAAGGCCAAAATTATTTTCATAATCAGACTAAGACATGGTTCTTTGCCCCATTATGTTGACATTCGCAGTGATGGTGCAAAACCAAGAGTTGGTAAAACTGCCAGGGTCTTAGCGCAAATCAAGGCAGTAGTACCAAACTGTAATCACTGTAGTTTTCATCACCATAAAAAAGTCCTCGATGAAGCAGTAAAGAAAAAAAACAACTGATCCTTAAATACATGTCTTTTCCATAATCTGAAATAAAGTGCTTACGCCGCACACTAAAATATAGTCTGGCTGTTATAAAAATTTGTTTATTTATTTTATGGTGAGCCTGGGTGTCTCAGTCAGTTAAGCATCTGACTTCGGCTCAAGTCATAGTCTCATGGTTCATGAGATCAAGCCCTGCACTGGGCTGTCTGATGTCACCGCAGAACTTGCTTCGGATCCTCTGTCCCCCCTCTCTGCCCCTCCTTTGTGCTCTGTCTCTCTGTCTCTCTGTCTCTCTCTCTCTCTGTCAAAAATAAATAAACATTAAAAAAAAATCTGGTTATTAAAAATAAACTAGTATGAGTGCTCACTTCAGCAGCACATATACTAAAAAAACAACTAATATGGGATAGGAAACTATCAAAATCCTGGAGGAGATCACAAGGAGCAACCTCTCTGACCTTGGCCGTAGCAACTTTTTTCTAGATATGTCACCAAAGGCAAGGGAAATGAAAGTGAACACGAACTACTGGGACTTCATCAAGATTAAAAAGCTTCTGCACAGCAAAGGGAACAATCAACAAAACTAAAAGGTAGCCTGAGGAATGGGAGAAGATATTTGCAAAACGACATTACCTGATAAATGGGTAGTATCCAAAATCTATAAAGAACTTACCAAATTCAACACCCAAAAAACAAATAACCCAGTTAAGAAATGGGTAGAAGACATGAATAGACATTTTTCCAGAGAAGACATACACATGGCTAACAGACACATGAAAGGAGGCTCAACATCACCCATCATCAGAGAAACACAAATCAAAACCACAATGAAATACCACTTCACACTTGTCAGAATGGCTAAAATTAATAACACAAGAAACAACAGGTGTTGGCAAGGATGTCGAGAAAGGGGAACTCTCTTGTACTGTTGGTAGGGATGAAAACTGGTACAGCCACTCTGGAGAAACAGCGTGGAGGTTCCTCACAAAACTAGAAACAGAACTACCCTACCACCCAGCAATTGCACTAGCAGGTATTTACTCAAAGGATATAAAAATACAGATTTGGAGGGGTATACACACCCCAAAATTTACAGCAGCATTACTAACAATAGCCAAACTATGGAGAGAGCCCAAATGCCCACTGACTGATCAATGGATAAAGATGATGTGGTACATATATACAATGGGATACTACTCAGCCATCAAAAAGAACAAAACCTTGCCATATGCAACAACATGGATGGAGCTGGAATGTATATACTAAGTGAGATCAGTCAATCAGACAAAGACAACCTACGATTTCACTTGTATGTGGAATTTAAGAAACAAAACAGATAAACATATGGAAAGGGAGGTGGGGGACACAGAGAGGGAAAGAAACCACAAGAGACTCTTAAAGACAGAGAACAAACTAAGAGTTGATGGAGGGAGGAGGGTGGGGGATGGGCTAGATGGGTGATGGGTATTAAGGAGGGCACTTGTGATGAGCACTGCATGTTGTAAGTGCTGAATGAATGTAAGTGATGAATCACTGAATTCTACTCCTGAAGCCAGTATTGCACTGTATGTTAACTAAAATTTAAATTAAAAGAAAAAACCTAATACATATTTTTTAAATTCCTCATTTTAATCTCTAATATGATAAGTATAGCTATAATTCACATAAAAAGAGCTCTTTGAGGGTCCTTGGCAATTTTTAAGAATGTAAGTAAGTCCTAAGATGAAAAAGTTTACAAACTGCTGCTAATAATACAGAGAAGGAAGACTGCTGAGGACAGAATTTGGTTCAATGATATTTAAGAGTAATCCATTAATGAACCAGATCTCATTTTAGGATTGTTGCTTACATCCCAAGTTTCGTACATTCAGGGATGACAATGCAGCATGAGAATAACTTTTTAAAGTCACAACATATCTGAAATACTTAGGCTTAGTTGAGTAACCCATACCAAACTAATCAGTCCCTCAAAATATATTATGCCTGAACTTCTAGACAACTCTTAAGAGTTTTTTTTTTTTTTTTTTTTAAGTTAATTTATTTATTCTGAGAGAGAGATAGGGAGAGAGAGAATTTTAAGCAGGCACTGCACTATCAGTACAGAACCCAATGTGGGGCTCAATCCCACCCACTGCAAGAACATATGACCTAGGCCAAAATCAAGAGTTGGATGCTTAATGGACTGAACCACTCAGGTGCCCCTATCAAACTTTTTAATCAATCAATTAACTGTTTAATAAATTTTTTGAGACAGCACAGGGGAGGTGCAGAGAGGGAGAGAGAATCTTAAGCAGGGTCCACACCCAGCGCAGAGCCCAACATGGGGCTCAATCTCACAACTGTGAAATCACGACCTGAGCCGAAATCAAGAGCTAGACACTTAACCAACTGAGCCACCCACAGATCCCTAGAAAACTCTTTAATAAAAGCATACAGTGAAGACACTCACTGGCTTGCCAGCATGACTGGCAGTTCCCACGATGACAAGGTTCTTCACATCTATGAAGGCCACAACGGAGTTTCCTCCCACAAATCAAAGGACACTTGTGCTCCTTATCCTAAGAAGAGATTCATATTTGTTTGCAAAATTATCTACATTTTATATTTTCCACAAACAACAAGAAGATTAATTTAAAAAAAAGCTTTCTACAGTTATGGATGAAATGATGTCTGGAATTAGCTTCAAAATAATCAGAGGGAGCAGGTGGAGAGGTGGATGAAACAAGATTAGTTATGAGCTGATCACTACTGAAGCTGGATGTTGCATATATGGGATGCATGCTAATCTTTCTGCTTTTGTATATGTTTGAAATTTTCAATAATAGGAAGAAATCTTTATGTCTTCAAATACTGATTTATAAATAAGTCTTTTTTTTTTAATGTTTATTTTGAGAGACAGAGCCAGTGAGCA
Organism: Panthera leo; assembly: GCF_018350215.1. Classification (NCBI taxonomy): domain Eukaryota; kingdom Metazoa; phylum Chordata; class Mammalia; order Carnivora; family Felidae; genus Panthera; species Panthera leo. The sequence goes on along the minus strand of NC_056691.1, from coordinate 55,457,050 downwards.
GGGGAGGGGCAGAGAGAGAGGGAGAGAGAAGATCTGAAATGGGCTCTTTGTGACAGTAGCAAGCCTGATACAAGGCTTGAACTCACAAACCACAAGATCATGACCTGAGCCAAAGTCAGATGCTAAACTGACTGAGCCACCCAGGCGCCCCTAAAAGTAAGTCTTAATATGTTGTACAATTTCATCATTCTTCATCTTATCAGTATGTAAACTTCAAAAATAACAATTATGTATGATATACATACATAAGCATGTGTACACATGCACTACTTTGCTAATGGCACTGTGTGATCTTGTTTGTACACACACAAACACACGCACAACATGGTAACCCAATTACTGCCAAGTGGTGCTTTATTTAGTTCCATATAAGTGAATACTTCAGATAACTGAAACTTGCTCCTTTCAAAAATGCCCCACTCATTTTGCCTATTGACCTGATCCAAGCTGTATATGAAACCCAAAGCCCAAATTGCTAAGACCAGCCCAATCTGTGTATTGGGACAGCACACAATCTCCTGCAGAGGACTGTATGCTCATCTGATGGTCTTAGGCTCTGGAGCCTGAGGGCTTCTGTCTTTCTCCTCTTTCCCCATATTGCCACTGGCTGACTTCTTGACTTGGCAAAGGCCTAAAAAGGCCCAGGCCTGTCTCTCTGGGCAGCTCTCTCACTACTGCTCAGGGGCCTCTCCCAGTGATGTCTGAATCTGGACTACATTCCAGATGGCTGAGGTTTCTAGATGCTTGGCCCCCGGATGAATGAAATCTGATTGTACCTAATGATAGGTCCACTTACCACACAGCATATCTCATTACATTTATGTCGTCCACACAACCGTTTCTTGTTACATCGCTTATCACACATAAATGTAGCATCTGTTGTGGCCAATTAAAAAGAAAAAAAAAGAAAGGAGATGAACATTCACTCAACAAATATTCGATGACTACAAGCTGAAGAAACACATATGTAATAATGTAAATAAATTAGTTATGGTGAAAATGCATATTAAAATAAGATATGCTAAAAATTTTCACCTGTCAGATTGTACAGAAAAAAAAAAAAAGACAATATGGTACGGGTGAAGGTGTAGAGAACAAGGCACACTCCGTGGATGGGAGTATAAACTTTTGGTACACATATGTTACCTATCAAAAATTTAAATGGTAATTCTATTTTAAGTAACTATTCCTATACATATACTTTTGAAAATATATTTTTATATATTTTAATATATTTTGTTGCACAAGCAACAAAAGAAGAAACACAAATTGGGGCTTGATCAAAACTGAAAGATTTTGTGTACCAAGGACACCACTAAGAAAGTGAAAAGACAGCGCACATAACAGGAGAAAATATTTGCAAATCACCTATCTATAAAGCTCTAGGATCTAAAATACATAAAGAATTCTTACAACTCAACAAGAAGAGAACCCACCCAATTAAAAGACAGACAAAGGACTTAAACAGACTCTTTTCCAAAGAAGATTACAAATGGCAAAGTACATTTAAAAATGTTCAGCATAGGGGTGCCTGGGTGGCGCAGTCGGTTAAGCGTCCGACTTCAGCCAGGTCACGATCTCGCGGTCTGTGAGTTCGAGCCCCGCGTCAGGCTCTGGGCTGATGGCTCGGAGCCTGGAGCCTGTTTCTGATTCTGTGTCTCCCTCTCTCTCTGCCCCTCCCCCGTTCATGCTCTGTCTCTCTCTGTCCCAAAAATAAATAAAAAAAAAAAAAAAAAAAAAAAAAAAAAAATGTTCAGCATCACTAGGGAAATGCAAATCAAAACCTTAATGACATATCACTTCATATCTACATAGGATAGCTTTAAGAAAAAAAACACATAAGAAACGAAAATAAAAACAAAAAAATAAGTGGGGCGTCTGGGTGGTGGGAATGTAAAATGATGTAGGTGCTACGGAAAATTGCTGTGGCAGTTCTTTAAAAAAGTACACACAATTATCATATGATCCATCAACTCCACTTGTAGGTATGTATCCAAAAAAATTTAAACAAAAACTGTGTACAAATGTTCATAGTAGCACTAATCCAAATAGCCAGAATATCGAAACAACCCACAATGTCCATCAACAGATGAATAAATTGCGATATATCCACACAATGAAGTATTATTCAGTCATAAAGAGGAATGAAGTACTGATATGTGCTACACATGGATGAATCTTGAAAACATGCTAAGTGAAAAAAGCTGGGTATAAAAAGGTTATGTATTATAGAATTCCATTTATATGAAATACTCAGAATAGGTAAACCCATAGCAGTTTAGTGGTTCCTCGGGGCTTGAGGGGGTAGTGAGTGGGAAGTGAAAAGTTAATGAATACAGGGTCTCCCCCTTAGGTATGAAAATGTTTTAGAACTAGATAGAGGTGATGGTTGCACAACACTGTGAATCTGTTACATGCCAATGAATTGTACACTTTAAATAAATGCTTACTTTAAGAGAGAGACAGTGTATGTGAAAGTGAGCAGGGGAGGGGCAGTGAGAGAGGGAGAGACTCTCAAGCAGGCTCCGCACTGTCAGCGCACAGCCTGACATGTGGCTCGACCTCATGAACTATGAAGTCATGACCTGAGTTGAAATCAAGAGTCAGACACTTAACCAACTGACTACCCAGGCACCCCTGAATTGTACACTTTAAAACAGCCCATTCTACATTATGTGAATTTTACCTCAATTTTTAAAAATAGGCTAGGTGCTGAAGTATTTATGAGTGAAATGATGTTTGAGATTTATTTTCAAAGTACTTCAGTGAAAATAAAAAGGAGGGAAGGAAGGGATGGAAACAAGATAGGCAAAATGCTGACTACTGATGATGGGTGACAGGTGCATAGGGGTTTATTATATTAATCTTTCTACTCTCACATATGGTTAAAAATTTTGATAATAAAGTTTTAAAAAGTGGGACAAGATGGATACTGTATTATTCATAATGGGGAAAAACTGGAGACAAACTAAATGATCACCAAGAGGGAAAGAGTGAACCTCACTGTGGCATACCCACATACAGAATACTGCGAAAGAGGGAGAGTTATATACACTGACATAGAAAATGTCTTTGAGGGAAGAAGAAAAAAAAAAACCAAATTGCAAACAATATGTTTAGTATAAAATTAAGTTTAGGAGAAAAAAATAAAACTAACTGGCAGATGTATAAAGCTATATGAATACAGAAAAATATCTGGACCCAAATCCAACAAACTAGTAACAGTTTCATCAGGGAAGGGGAGGAGGGAAAAATCAGGTTAGGGTGTATTTTCACTTTTTCCTTTATATTGTTTTTATTCCGTTTTTTTTTTTTTTTTACTTTAAAAGCATATTAATGTAATTTTTTCAAATTATATTTTTAATAACCACAATTTTGACTGTGGTTTTAAGGCAGATATTTCTGCTTACCTTCCAAACAACCACTCCCCACCTTTTTTTAAAAAAAAAATTTTTTTTTTAACGTTTATTTATTTTTGAGACAGAGAGAGACAGAGCATGAATGGGGGAGGGTCAGAGAGAGGGAGACACAGAATCCGAAACAGGCTCCAGGCTCTGAGCTGTCAGCACAGAGCCCGACGTGGGGCTCGAACTCACGGACCATAAGATCATGACCTGAGCCGAAGTCGGCCGCTTAACCGACTGAGCCACCCAGGCGCCCCCCACTCCCCACCTTCTTAAGGCTAACAGAGGCTTAATTCTGCTCAGAAACTAGGTACCCATGTGCTCCTAGTTTCAGGGGTGAATGTAGAAAAGTCTAGCCTATTAATTCCATTTTCTTTGCTAACGTTGGGTTTAGGCAGGAGCATGTGATACAAAGTGTACTGAGGTCCTCTCAGGATTGTCTTCCTTGCTCTTGAGAAGGAAAGGAAGCTTAAGAATCTCTTTCTTTCCTTTAGATATTCCTGGGTAAGATGTTGATGTGTGGACTTGTTGTAGCTAACTTATATCCATGAGGAGAAAACCAAGAAAATCAGAGAAGCTGAACTGGAGTCCTGGAATCAGGAGGTTGGAATTAACCAACTCTGGACTTGTTCTGCCTCCATACTTCCTATTATGTGAGACAGTAAAGCCCCTTATCGCTAAAGTTGTTTTTCCTTGGGTTTTTGATACCTGCAGACAAAAGCATCCTAATCTAAAACAGCTTTCTTCCTGGCCAGAATAAGATCTTTTTATTTTGTACACATTTAACTTCTATCACTTTTCCAAACAGGTATTAAGGTGGCTTAAACAAAAGACTAAGTGATGGTGAGCAAAAGAAAGAATCTTAATAGTGTGGGATGTCAGGATCAAAGACAAAGGAAGAAACAATACTGTAGGCCTCAAGGTTAAGAAGGCTTGCTGGCTGAGTACCTGTTCCAGGTGTCCAACAGTCATATCAAGCTTTAAGGGGATCTAGCATCACAGTCAGTATGTAAAAAGCTTGCTGCATTAGGTATTATTCTCCTTCACCCCCACTACTACCATTTTATTATGAAAATTTCCAAACATAAAAGTTGAAACAACTTTACAGTGAATATCCATATGCCCATTACTGAGATTTTACCATTATTTTTTCACCTTTCTATCCACCTATCAATTTACCTTAATATTTGATACATTTTAAAGTAAACTGCAGATATGACTACACTTACCTTTTTTAGAACTTAATTAACCAGAACTTATGATTTTTATTTTTCTTTTGAGGCAAAAGAAAATGAAACATATAAAATGAAATATACAAATCTTAAGTGTACCTTTGCGGAATTATGACATATATAATACAAACCCTTATCAAGAAACAGAACAATTACTTTTACCCCAGAAAGTCCCCTCATGCCCATTCTCAGTCATACCTTCACTTTTGAGACTGGTACATGGAAGCTCCTATGGAAAAAGGAAAAGAAAAACAAAAAACAAAAAACAAAAAACCAACAGTAACTCCTTTAGGAACAAATGAAACAACACAACTAGAGTATAATGCTATACATAACACGTACACCCTAAATATCCTATACTTTTCTGGTAGTCACTTATTCGCCAACTTCACCTATCTGGAGCTAGGTTAGCCCAGTTTCTATATGAATATGCTTTACTCACAGTGGGTCTCCTGGTTTACTGACATTTCGTGCAAATATAATTGTAACAATCTTTGTGGTCTGGCCTCCTAATTGAAAGTAGATTTTAGGAATTATAAAATCTGAATGGAAGGAGGGATTGCTAAAAGTACATAAAGCAAAGAAAAAAAATTGCCTGGCAAAGGAGACAGAAAAAGCCACAAAAAGCAGAAAAATTGAAAATATGTAATAATCTGGTACCAGAGGCAAACAGGTCAACACACTTAAGAGCAGCATGACACTGCAGAAATGCAGCAAAGTAGAATATAGTAGTCCTCTGGCATTCAGTTTTATGACTTTGGTAATTACGTATGAACGACCCCAAAGATCTACCATATGTAACTTGCTGAGGCATGATCCCAAATAACATGTGTGGAGAGGATGCTGTGTGGGAAGCAAGTCAGTCACTTGGGGGAGAGTGAGCCTGGCTGCCCAGTATCTACATCTGAATTTGGCTTTGATGTCATTTACAGGTTGCTAGGTACTCAGAAACTAGCAAAATGCTAAAAATATTCTTTCTTAGTGAAAAGGACTCTGAAGAAAAGGGCAGTTACTAGAGTTGAAAACAGAAGCAAAAGTCTAAGAAATGGAAGATTCTTGGCTACAAAGATGTCTTAGATACATTAGTTGGCTGGGTTGGATGATAAGGAAGAGTTGCCCATATGTTCCCTGGAGATACAAAGCAAAGGTGAGTCATGAAATTGCTAGAGTGCGTGCTCCAGTTAATGCAAACACTGGACTGCAGAGAAGAAATGACATACTGGAGTGGTTACCTTAATTGCAGGGAAAGGGAGAGCTCCTGTAGATCCTGACAATCATATGAATTACCAATAAAAACTTAAATACAGTATTCTTTGGCAAGAGGTAGTACAGCATACATTTTTCAAAGATTCCCACCAAAGTGATTAAAAGAAAACCACCTTTGAAGCTTTAAGAAATAAGTTTTATTTATCTAGAAAACTCACTTCCATGGAAAAGCCCATTCCATTACAAAAGACATTTCATGAAAAATCTGGCTGAAGAATGAGGTGATGACCATCAATTGCAAAGAGATTTTTCACTTTGTCAAAGGTTTCAATAGAATTCATACTGACAGTGAGTGCCTCCAGCAATTTTAGAATAAAACTTTTATTTGCAAAAATTCACTTTATACACAGCTTTTCATGAATATGCTCACTGCCATGGGATCTGCTATTAGAGTGAGGGCAGACAGTAAATGAGAATCAAAAAAGCACAGAGAGAACAGGACTGTTGGGGAGAAAGAAGCAAACAGACAGTACCCATTTCTAGCTCACACATCCCAACTCTGCTTGTGCTTCTTGGTCACAGCCAGCACCTCTGGGCATCACTAAATCTGTGATTACTAAATCACAGTATTTCACAGTCTTTAAGATCCTGTGTCTGACATTCAAAATATCTCTACTGACCCATGTACTCTGGTTTCTTTCAGGAAAAAAGCCGTGTGTGTGCACGCATGCGCGCACACATCTTTTGCCACATGTAAATTACATTATTTTTACATTTTTATTCTAAAGCTTACCCAGTAAGCTAGCTGCCAATTTCTGGAATAGATCCTCAGAATCATTTGCAAGTCAGCTGCTACCCAGCCCTTGGGCTTGGTAGCAGTTGAATATGCACTGAAGGTGGGTCAGAGAGGACAGATCAATAGTTGCTATGTTCTCCAAGCTGGATTTCCCAAAGACAGCAAGGCTCTTGCCTCTGGTTACAAACACAGGAATGGGCATGAATTCCAAAATGGTAAGATGTCCCTTTTATAACAAAAAGTCCAATCAAAACTGCCCAGGGCAGAAAGAAGAAATTGACAAAAACAGTTGTATAGTGAATAATTAACCTTACTGAAAGGGTGATCTGGCCTTTGCCACTGCCTTCTGGGAAGTGATCTCTAAGCTCCTGGAATATCATGCCTGAAGGAGTGTCATTGTTTGCCTGAGGCCTTGGGTCATCACATAGTCTAACATGATTTAGCGTACAGGCTGGCCATACTGAAAAGTCTTAGGGTGGGGACTGGCTACACCACAGAGACCAATAATATGACTTAGGATGGGGGCTTTGGGTCACAGAGTAATGGCAGACCTCTGGTGACAATCTGGAGATTGAGACCAGCCACATGGGCAGTCAACCATGTCTACACAATGGAGCCTCAGTAAAAACTGAACACCCAGGTTTGGGTGACCTTTCCTGGTTGGCAACACTCCATGCATATTATCACAAAATGATGTTGAGAATGTTAACGCTGTTCCAGCTCCACAGGGAGAGAACAATTAGAAGCTTCTTATTTGGCACTTTCTTGAGACTCTGCCCTGCATGTTTCTTCCTCTGGCTGATATTAATCTGTATCCTTCCCCTGTAATAAACTGTAACCATGATTATAACAGCTTTCTATGTGTTCTATTGAGTTCTAGTGAATTATCAAACCCTGAGGGTGGTCTTAGGGACACTGGACTGCAGTTGGTATCAGAAATTAGGATGGTCTAACTACTCTAATTCAGCAGTTGTCTAAACTCTTGCAACGACTGTCAGAGATAAGGGTGATCGTATGGACTACGTTCTCTCCAATTTCTTAGTTAGCAACAGTGCTTTTGTTCTCTCCTAGCATCTAGCATTATCACACTTTTATTTGGTAGAGCTATCTGGATACTTGCCTCAGCCCCATTACTGGCCTCTGAGCTTAGAGTGCTACCTGACCCCCAGTCTATATCTACCACACAACGGACCCATAGTTGCTGTCAGCATACACTGGCTGGGTTGAATAAATCATATATAGTATGATAAAATTAAAACAAGTTACTTTGATTCTTCCCATCCCATAATCATGAATTTAAAAGGTACTGGTGGTAACAGCACTAACATTGTTCAGGATTTACCTTTGTTCTGAAAGAGCATCTGCAGGAAATAACTGATGTACGAGAGCATGGTCCACAGTCTCCTTCATGGCACAGCTTTTCGCAGGTATGAATGAAATCTTTAATAAAAATGAAAAGAGCTAGGAATGAACACTGCAAGTACTCATTTTCAGACTCCCAAGTTCACTAGCCACACTGGTCTTCTACTTCTATTGCCTACAACTCCAGAAGCAGAGTTGAGGGAAGAAGGATGTAGTCAATGCCTCTTCCCCTATCTTCCCTTCATCTGGCAGGCTGGACCTTTTCCGGCAAAGACAGGGCCCAGAATTAGTCACTGGCATATCCTCTGGAGTGCATGATTCTTTGCCTAAGTCAAAAAACAGATCTTCTGACTTCTTTCTTTAGGCCTCAAGTCTCAAGGTTAGACTTGAACCTCCTTAAAATTGTAGCCATGGACGACTTTACTGAAGTACTCTTGACTCTGAAAATAATCTGGGGATCATAAACAATCAGAAATCATGATCCAGGGGCGCCTGGGTGGCGCAGTCGGTTAAGCGTCCGACTTCAGCCAGGTCACGATCTCGCGGTCCGTGAGTTCGAGCCCCGCGTCAGGCTCTGGGCTGATGGCTCGGAGCCTGGAGCCTGTTTCCGATTCTGTGTCTCCCTCTCTCTCTGCCCCTCCCCCGTTCATGCTCTGTCTCTCTCTGTCCCAAAAATAAAAATAAAAAACGTTGAAAAAAAAATTAAAAAAAAAAAAAAAATCATGATCCATAATCTCAATGACTCAAGCTCTGTGACCATGTGGTGATAAGAGACCTACCATTCATTCTGCTAAATACGTTTAGGACAAGTCCTGTTTTGAGGACCACTCAGAGATCAGCCACAAGTCTCTTGGGGCTGCTGTTTAAATGATGTATTTTTTCCATCCTTTTATTTTCAGTCTTATTTTATCTTTAACTCTAGTCTGTTTCCTGAAGATACCACATAGTTGAATCTTGTGTTTTAAAAAATTTGATTGGACAATCTCTGCTTTTTAAGAGTTTAATCCATTCACATTAATGCTATTATTGATACAGCTGTATTATATCTGTCATTTAACTTTTATTTTTCTGTATACCTCATGACTTTGTTAATCTAATCTTCCTTTACTGGTTTGTTTTGCATTAAGTTTCTAATTTAACATTTTTTTCCTTTAATTGTAGTTTTCACTGTATATTATATATATACGTGTGTGTATATATGTATATATACACACACGTATATATATAATATTTATTTTTGAGACAGAGAAACAGAGCATGAGTGGGGGAGGGGCAGAGAGAGGGAGACACAGAATCCCAAGCAGGCTCCAAGCTCTGAGCTGTCAGCATAGAGCCCAACACGGGGCTCAAACCCACCAACCATGAGATCGTGACCTGAGCCGAAGTCAGATGCTTAACTGACTGAGCCACCCAGGTGCCCCTTCACTGCATATTTTTAAATGTTTATTTTATTTATTAAAAAAATTTTTTTTTAAATTGATGAGATTTACTTTTTAATGTTTATTTATTTTTGAGAGACAGAGGGACAGAGCATGAATGGGGAAGAGCCAGAGAGAGAGGGAGACACAGAATCCAAAGCAGGCTCCAGGCTCTGAGCTGTCAGCACAGAGCCTGATGCAGGGCTCGAACCCACGAACCGTGAGATCATGACCTGAGCCAAAGTCAGAGGCTTAACCGACTGAGCCACCCAGGCGCCCCTATTTTTAAAAAATGTTTAATGTTTATTTATTTTTGAGAAAGACAGAGTGTGAGTAGGGGAGGGGCAGAGAGAGAGGGAGACACAGAATCTGAAGCAGGCTCCAGGCTAGCAAAGAGCCAGACGTGGGGCTTGAACTCACAAACCAGTTGAGATCATGACCTGAGCCGAAGTGGGCCACTTAACCAACTGAGCCACCTAGGTGCCCCCGTGTTTATTTCTTTTTTGAGAGTGTGTGTGCATGTGCGTGAACAGGGGAGGGACAGAAAAGGAGGGAGAGAGAGAATCCCAACCAAGGGCTCAATCCCATGAACCATGAGATCATGACCTGAGCTGAAATCAAGAGTCAGAGGCTCAACCAACTGAGACACTCAAGCACCCCATTTCACTATATTTATTTTTGGTTATTTTCTTTTTTTTTTTTTTTAATTTTTTTTTAACGTTTATTTATTTTTGAGACAGAGAGAGACAGAGCATGAACCGGGGAGGGTCAGAGAGAGAGGGAGACACAGAATCTGAAACAGGCTCCAGGCTCTGAGCTGTCAGCACAGAGCCCGACGCAGGGCTCGAACTCATGAACCGTGAGATCATGACCTGAGCCAAAGTCGGACGCTTAACCGACCAAGCCACCCAGGCGCCCCAATTTTTGGTTATTTTCTTAATGGGTGTTCTAGGACTTACGATATACATCTTTTTTTAAATTTTTTTTTTTAACGTTTATTTATTTTTGAGACAGAGAGAGACAGGGCATGAACGGGGGAGGGTCAGAGAGAGGGAGACACAGCATCCGAAACAGGCTCCAGGCTCTGAGCTGTCAGCACAGAGCCCGACGTGGGGCTTGAACTCACGGACCGCGAGATCATGACCTGAGCCAAAGTCAGCCGCTTAACCGACTGAGCCACCCAGGCGCCCCACTTACGATATACATCTTACCAGAATCCACTTCAGGTTTATACTAACCTAATTCCAGTGAGATAGAGAAACCTTACTCCTATGTAGTTCTATTCTCTCTTCTCTTTTATGCTATTATTACGTCTACATGTTACAAACCCAACAATACACTATTATGTAATGTTATGTCTATTAAAACAGAAAAGAAAAGAGCAAGCATACATTCATAGTTTGTTACATTTATCATCTTTACCATTTCTGATTTTCTTCATTTGTTGCTACAGATCTGAGTTACCACTTGGTGTCACTTCCTTACTTCCTTACTTTGATCTCACCCACCTCCTTTGTGCTCTTATTGTCAGATATATATCCACATGTTACAACCCTAATAATACAATTACATATTATCTTATACAACTACTTTTTAAGTCAGCTGCAAAAAGAATATGCTTTTATACTGTCTTTTATAATTATGCAATTACATTTACTCTTTGATTTTTCATATGGATATGAATTTATATCTGGGTTTACTTGCTTTCAGTCTGAAGAACTTACTACTTTAGTATTTATTGTGAAGTAGATCTGCTAGCAATAAATTGTGTTTCCTTCCTTCCTTCCTTCTCTTTTTCTTTTTTAAAGCAGGCTTCATGCCCAGCACGGAGCCCAACATGGGTCTTGAACTCACAACTCTGAGATCAAGACCTGAACTGAGATCAAGAGTCAGATACTTAACTGACTAAGCCACCCAGGTGCCCCTTTATTTTCATTTCTGAAAGATAGTTTTGCTGAATAAAAGCTTCTTGGATGGCAGTATATTTTCCCCAGCACTTTTGAACAGGTCATCTCAGTATCTTCTTGTTGTGATGTAGTGCTCTCCATTGTTTCTGATGAGAAGTCTGCTGCTAATCTTATAGGGGTTCCCTTGTATGTAAGGAGTCATATTTCTCTTGCTGCTTTCAAGATTTTCTCCTTATCCTTGGCTTTCGGCTTTTTACTTGTGTCTAGGTGTGGAACATTTTGAATTTGTCCTATTGGGAGTTGAGCTTCTTGGATATACAGATTAAAGGTTTTCAATAAATTTGAAAAGTTTTCAGTTATTCAAATATTTTTCTGCTTTCTACCATTCTGGTATTCCCATTACATATGTTTGTGTGCTTAAAAGTACTCCCATTTCTTTGAAGTGCTGTTCACTTTTTTTCATTCTACTTTCTCTCTGTTGGGCATAAATTGCTCAGCAGTCTGATCCAATGAAATTGGGTAAGGGTAATCTTTGAGGCAAGTCTGTGAAGTCTGTTCTGACCCCAGAGGGGCTCCTCTTAGCTACCTCTTTCCCTGGTTCTTTCTGCTGAACTAGCTGGCTTACAGTTTAGCTAGCTGCCCTTAATCAAGAAGAGCTATTATTTTCTGAAGGATTTTTAGGCCTGAACTTCTCTACATTATTTCAAATTAAAGTCCTTTCCTTTGGAGAGTACTTTGGAGCTCTCTTTTTTATGGACTACCTTTCTCCCTAGGAAAAGTCTCAGTTACTTACTTTTGGTGGTGAGTGGGACAGTAGCCTCTGGTTTTCTTGGCTTGTATCTTTCAGCATAGAGCCTCTGCTCTACAAATGAGCTGGGGTGAAGATGACTAGGGCCCCAATATTTTAACCTGCTGTGATTGGAGTAAAACTTCTGACTTACGGGTGGGCTGTATGGAAGGGAGCCTGCAACTCTCAGCTGTGTCTACCAGAAACGTAGCCTCTTTTTTTAAGATTTTATTTTTAAATAATCTCTACACCTAATGTGGGACTTGAACCTACACCCCCAACAAGAACTGCATGCTCTACCAATTGAGCCAGCCAGTGTCCCAGAAATTTAGCCTCTTCAATTTGGAGTTAGAGGGGATGAAAAATGCTGGCAGTGTGCTCCTCCCAGTGAGACTTGGTAACCCCTGACTGGGATCTTAGGGGTAGAGGAAGCTTCATCTTCTTGGCACACCTATCCTGAGTGGAGCTTTTGTTAAGCTGAGCTGGGGGTGGAAGGGAGGGAATGGACTGTGACTTAAACAACACAGACTCTTGCTGTTCTTACTGAGTTTCAGTAGATTTTCTTTAATAAATACTCATTTGAGGTATGCCCATCGGACAATTTCCAGAGACTTTAAATGATTCCTTTTCTCCAGTTTTGCTTGTTTTGCTGGGGAGTGGGTCCATGTAGCTCCTCATATTTCCACTGTGAAAGCAGAACTCTACCTAGTGTCTTGTACTAAAGCGATTTATCTAGGATAGAAATTCCTACTGAGTGAGACACTAAAAGACCTCAGCAAACTTTCTATGGATAAGCTAGATCTGAATAAACTTGAGAGCCACTGTTTTCACATGGGCTTGTCTTTGAGCTTCTCAATCCAACTCAGCCTAATTCCTTACAAATTTTTTATGATTAAAAACCTGATGAGGTACAGTGGTTACCCTCAAATCCCTTGATCTGTTCTTATCCTACCCCTGGGGCTGGTTTATACTGATAATTACTATTCTTCTCTTGCTCAAGTCCCCCTGTATTACCCATTTTGCATTTCGTCTTTCTCTCATTGCCAACATATTTTAGCCCCATGGTAGGATTTCTTGTGGTCATTGTATATAAAATTGTTATAAAACTGACCCATGAGCTTTCTGAAAGGGGAAGACTTTAACCATCCTTCTTGATTTTGAAGTCATTTGATCTTCACTTTACAGAGTTTATCTGAAGATACATTTTCACAGTTGGCAAAGAGAACCAATAGACAATTGATTTTTCTAATGCAGTTGAAACGTGTATTAAAATATGAGAAAAGATGGGGCGCCTGGGTGGCTCAGTTGGTTAAGCGGCCGACTTCGGCTCAGGTCACGATCTCGCGGTCTGTGAGTTCGAGCCCCGCGTCGGGCTCTGTGCTGACCGCTCAGAGCCTGGAGCCTGTTTCAGATTCTGTGTCTCCCTTTCTCTGACCCTCCCCTGTTCATGCTCTGTCTCTCTCTGTCTCAAAAATAAATAAACGCTAAAAAAAAAAAAAAAAAATATATATATATATATATATATATATGAGAAAAGAACATTCCTCCTCTATACACAATTTTAAAGTCAGACTGTAAAAAATACAGTAGGATGTACCTACTGGTTCCTGCTGGTGTTTGGAAGAAATATGAAATCTCTATTTTTGATAAACATGGAAACCAAACCTAAAGATTCTAGCTTTGCTGCAGTTATAGGAACACCTCTCTTAGACAAACTCAGTTGCCTACATCCATTCTTCTAAACACACAGCCTTTGAACACTCACCCAGGATAGAAGGTGCCAAGTCATTGCAAAACTATACCAGCACCTCCCCCAAGGAATGCCCCAGAACGTCTCAGAACTCAGACTATTACTTTATAGCCAATTCAAACAAATTTCTTCTGGTTTCTATATCCAAGTAATCAGAAGCCACACGTCAGAAGAAAGGGAGAGTCACTAATGCTAAAAGCATTGCCAGGAAAATAAACAACCGAAAGCTTTAACAAGTAGATAAACAATTCAAACTGCATACTAGTGTGGGGAAACTGCCTGAGAAACCTCAGCAGGCCCTGAGGGCACCAGTGTACCCAGCAGGATACGACAACTGAGGTTCAGGAAAATGATGACTCTGGGTCAACAAAGGGGAAAAACTTATCTCAATAAACTCTATTTAAAGAAAGAAGAAAATGTGAATTTTAGAAAACTGTCCATCCAAAGTGATGCTCAAGAGGTGTTACTCCTCAACTATATGGGAAAATTAGCTATAGAAAATATATTTCTTGAGTGACCCAAATGGCTAAAGTTTTATTATACTTAGAATTTTAGTTCTTAAACATCTGACCCAGTTATTTAACATGTTCCTATTACATGAAAATGCCTTTAAACACTCACTGAACCCTGGATTAGTAAAAGGATAGATCGTGTCCATACTAGTGTAGGCTAAGAGAAATCATAACCCCCTCATGGGATAGTATCTCACAACTGTCCTGAGTTAGCAATAAAATACCCAAAGCAGAAGGAGAAATCACTTGGGTAAATGTGAGTTTTCACATTTTGAAATTTTTGAGGAGGAAAGAAAAAGTACCCACACAAATTTCATCATTAATATTTTTAAAAGCCTCTGATATTATAACTAAAATTTAACGCTATTCTCCTTATAAAGTCACTGCTGCCAAACACTTCCACTCATATTTTTAAAGACAACTTTATGCCTACTAGTTACCTAAGGAACCACATGGCAGAGGCTTGCCGCACACTTTTCCACATGAAGGGACAGGATCCATGCATGTTTTCCGACCACTACTTCCAAGTTCTAGCAATTGGCTGAGAGGAGTTTGGCCACAAGGGCAACAGCGCACCAGCTGGGGGAGCCGTGGGCATGGCTGGCAGGGCTGAGGGTGGCACACTTGAGAACACGTATGGTTCCCACATTTCAAGTCCCTGTTAGGAAAAACAACAGACTATTACATAATTGTTGCATAAAATACAGCTTTATTCTAACTGAGAAAAACATAAAACCTTACTTGCCACATATCTTTAAACAGCCAAAGTCACCAAATCCATCAGACTTTCCTACATCTGTTCCACATAACACGTCTCGGGAAGTGTTGCCACAGTAGCATACTTGAGGACACAATTTAAAAAACAAAGGTTAGTAACCTGCATGGGTTCTTAAAATTTTCCAAACAATCTATAAGAAAGCACAAAATGCAACTCATTAATGTTGATCAGACCTGATGCAGAAATAAATGTGGCATATATAGCAGCTCTAAGACCCACCTGAGAAGCTTTAGCACAGAAGTAAAAAAGGCCTTGTAAGACTGTTGATATCCCATGGTGCCTCTGCAGCACATCCCCAAAGCAGCATTAAAGTGAAGCAATTCTCTAAATTTAGAGGCTACTATCCGGCCCATGAGGCCATAGCTGAGAGCCATTTACTGTGTGGCTCCCTGGGGTCCTCTGGAGATGTTACAGAAGATGGAAACTAAGCTGGTGATAGTCGTGGAGGAGTTGATGACTAAATCATTCCCATCTTCACTTCAACCCAAGCAGCAGAGATTTAGTACTTTATATACTGGGGCTCACAGAAAATGCTTGGAAAAACTCTCTACTGCTAAAAAGGAATAAAAAAACTGGTACAATATAAAATCTTCAATAATTTGTATTCTATTGTTGAATTTGAAGTAATCATGTTTAAGAATTGATACTGAGTAAGAAGTTCAAACAACTCAAGAGTTTTATTTGCTAGATAAAGAACCCAGCTTAACTTCTATAGATTTCCCAATGGGTTCAAGAAATAATGAGTTCTAATATGCCTACATTGGTAAAAGTAGAGGGTGAACCCAATCACTATAAATTTGTGACAGAACATCAGACTTCAGGCCCTAACTTAATTGCTCCTTTAAATGACTTCCATGGTCAGGAGGTGCTCTTTACAGTCAATCCTGTGTGGTTTTAGAGATGTTTCTTATTAATCATCATTAACGTCTTGCAAAATTTAGATCACTTTATTATTTAAGGCCACGAACTTCATACGTAAAAAAGAATATTTTAGTGATAGCCTCCGTCCTATGTCCATGGCTCTTTGTGGTGTTAGCAAAAAGCATTTACTGGGACTTTATAAAAATGGTAAACATTTTGAAATAAAAAATATGTTTTTAGACGCATTAATTAAATATGTTAATTAAATATAGCCTACAAACAACAACAACAAAAGAAGTAATGAGTTTCTTTATTTCTTGAGGGCAGGAATAAATATGTTTAAGGAGTTATGCTTCTGATGTATTAAAATGTAACAAAGTCTGATAAGAATTAATTTTCATCAACTTATATAATTTTTCTAAGTGTCATTTTACATTTTCTTTTTTTTCTTTTTAAGATATTTTTATTTATTTTTGAGACAGAGAGAGACAGAGCATGAGCAGGGGAGGGGCAGAGAGAGAGGGAGACACAGAATCCGAAGCAGGCTCCAGGCTCTGAGCTGTCAGCACAGAGCCCAATGTGGGGCTCAAACTCACAGACTGTGAGATCATGACCTGAGCCGAAGTCGGCCGCTCAACCGACTGAGCCACCCAGGCGCTCCTCATTTTACATTTTCAATTTACAATGAAAATTTATCTTGGGGAGCCTGGGTGGCTCAGACGGTTAAGCGTCTGACTTCAGGTCATGATCTCGCAGTTCATGAGTTTGAGCCCCTTATTAGGCTCTGTGCTCAGAGCCTAGAGCCTGTTTTAGATTCTGTGTCTCCTTCTCTCTCTGCCCCTCCACTTCTCATGCTCTTTCTCTCTAAAAAATAAATAAACATTAAAAAAAATTTTTTAGGGGCGCCTGGGTGGTTCAGTTGGATGAAAGTCTGACTTCGGCTCAGGTCATGATCTTGCGGTTCGTGAGTTCGAGCCCCGCGTCAGGCTTTGTGCTGACAGCTCAGAGCCTGGATCCTACTTCCAATCTGTGTATCCCCCCCCCCCCCCCCCCCGCCCCTCTCCCGCTCATACTCTCTCTCTCTCTCTCTCTAAAAAATAAACATTAAAAAAATTTTTTTAATAAATTTTTTTTAATAAAAAAAATTTTTTTAAAAGATAGTGAAAATTGATCTCATTAAAATCAATCTATGCAAATATGTCTGACCCTACATAATAAATGCAGACCAAAAGATTTCAATTTAGAAATCCTGCAGACCTAATGATGCTTTCCTTCTTTCTCAGTACAACTTAGATATCTACTTACACAGAAAAATCAACATTAGAATAAATGTAACATTATAAAAACATCAAATCATAAAATCACGTAGTAAAAATTAAAATAAATATTTCTAACTAAACATGAGACATAATGTTTGTAAAATAAAACACTGTACTGAACAGACCAAAAACTTTCAATGAAAAGAGGGAAAGCCTCAAATCAATGAAGACATAACCAAGACTCTTGATTTTTAAAATCTACTTTCCACCTTCTAGTAAGTACATGTGCAGTTTCATCTCCGGTTCTAAAATTGATTCACTTATCCAATAAAAACTTATTGGATGAATTAATATAGACGTAGGAAACACAACCAGCATTTATGAAATCAATGAATTCATAAACAAACCCTAGTAACTGGGAATTTCTACAAGCGAGCTTTTCTTTCCTAAGTTTCTGCTCAGACAGAACAGAGACTTTTTTTCTTTTTTTTTTTTTGAGGTATGAGCAGACAGCTGTGAACAAAAGAATCAAGGGTCAGAAATAAACCCACACCTATATGGCCAATTCACTTATAAAAAAGGAGGCAAGAATATATAATGAGTAGAAGACAGTCTTTTTAGTAAATGGTGCTAGAAAAATCAAACAGTTACATGCAAAAGAATGACACTGGACCATTTTCTTATATCACACATAAAAATAACCTCAGACTGGATTAAAGACATAAATGAGAGACCTGAAACCATTAAACTCCTAAAAGGAAACACAGGCAGTAATCTCTTGGACACTGCCCTTAGCAACATATTTATGGATAGGTCTCCTCAGGAAAGGGAGATAAAAGCAAAAATAAACTACTGGGGATTACATCAAATAAAAAGCTTTTGCAGGCACCTGGGTGACTCAGTAGGTTAAGCGTCTGACTTCTGCGCAGGTAATAATCTCACAGTCCATGAGTTCAAGCCCCACGTGAGGCTCTGTGCAGACAGCTCAGAGCCTATAGCCTGCTTCAGATACTGTGTCTCCCTCTCTCTCTGCTCCTCCCCTGCTAGTGCTCTCTCTCTCAAAAATAAAATTAAAACAAAAAAAATAAAATAAAAAAAAACACAACCTTTTGCACAGCAAAGGAAACCATCAACAAAACAAAAAGGCAACCTAAGGAATAGGAGAAGATATATGCAAATGAGATGCCTAATGAGGAGTTAATATCCAAAATATATAAAGAATTTATACAATTCGGGGCGCCTGGGTGGCTCAGTCGGTTAAGCATCTGACTTCGGATCAGGGCATGATCTTGTGGTCCATGAGTTCAAGACCCGTGTCAGGCTCTGTGCTGACAAGTCAGAGCCTGGGGCCTGCTTCAGATTCTGCATCTCCCTCTCTCTCTGCCCCTCCCCTGCATGTGCTCAGTCTCTCTTGCTCTCAAAAATAAGTAAGCATTAAAAAAATTTTTTTTTAAAGAAATAACAAACATTGATGAGGATGTAGAGAAAGAGGAACCCTTGTGCAATGCAGGTAGAAATAGAAATTGGTGCAACCACTGTGGAAAACAGTATGGAGGTTCCTCAAAAAATTAAAAACATAAATACCATGATCCAGCAATTCCACAACTAAGTATTTACCCAAAGAAAACAAAAACACTAATTCGAGAAGATACATGCACCTTATGCTTGTTGCAGCATTATTTGCAATAGCCAAGATATGGAAACAACCCAAGAACCCATCAATAGATGAATGGATAAAGATGTGGTATATATATATATATATATATATATATATATATATATATATATATACAATGGCATATTACTTAGTCATAAAAAAGAATGAGACATTGCCATTTACAACTATATAGATGGACCTCTCTAGGGTATTATGCTAAGTGAAATAAGTCTAACAGAGAAGGACAAATACCATATGATTTCACTTATATGTGAATCTAAAGAACAAAAGAATAAGCAAGCAAACAAAGAAACCTCAAGACTCTTAAATACAGAGAACAAACTGACAGTTGCCACAGGGAGGTGAGTGATGATGAGGAGGTGAGGATGGATGAAATAGATGAAGGGGATTAAGAGGTACAAACTGCCAGTTACAAGTCAAAGAGATGAAAAGTACAGCACAGAGAATACAGTCAATAATACTATAATAACATTATATGGTGACAGTGACTGCACTTATTGTGGAGAACACTGAGTCAAATGAGTATGTTGAAACTAATGAGTATGTGAAACTAATATGACACTGTATGTTAATTATAATTCAATTAAAACCACAAAAGAATCAAAGGTCAGAAAACTGTGACAATAAAAACAAAATGGAGGGGTGCCTGGGTGGCTCAGTCAGTTAGCATCCAACTTTGGCTCAGGTCATGATCTCACTGCTCGTGAGTTCAAGCCCCACATTGTGCTCTGTGCTAACCGCTTGGAGCCTGGAGCCTGCTTCAGATTCTGTCTCTGTCTCTCTGCACCTCCCCTGCTCTCTCTGTGTCTCTGTCTCTCTCTCTCAAATATAAAATAAAAACCAAAAAAATTAAAAACCAAAAAAGCCAAAATGGAGCCCCTGATCAATTAGGGAATAATCGGAGTACAATACTAAAAAGCCCCACTATGCTTAGGCACAAGAGACAGCAATATGAGCTGGTGACAGAAGACTTGGATGGAGTCACCGCTGGCTGAAGAATATGGAACCAGAGGAGTCTGGAAGGTCTCTGCTGCCAGCTTTAGCCTATTCAGCATTTTTATCAACACATGAATGAACCCCCAGAAGGAATGCTTATTAAATCTCTAGATAAGGCTGAAAGGGATCCTAGGAGAATTACAAATAGAGAAGAGAAACAAACTGTACTCATGGCCATAACAGTCCCCTAGATATTTACTGTGGACAAACAAAAAGCCTTCCACTGGGTTTGAAAAATCAACTACACAGCAACACAAAGGCAGAGACGGGAATCCATACAAATTTGTACAAAAAAGATCTGGTTGAATTAGGTGAGTAAAAGCACAATATGAATTAAGAACTATAAATGGTCCACATCAAAGGGACTCTCACACCACAATCTATATTGTTAAGACCAAACTGCCAGCATATACTTAACTCCTGCCTTATCTCAAAATGGATTTGAGGCAACACGTAAGAATATATGAAATATAACAAAAGAACATAAAATTAAAGATGTGAAAAGTGGAACAATGGTAGAGACATAGAAAAAAATCATAGCTTAAAAAGAAATACACTATAAAGACAAACATTAGGTCAATCATACGAGGCTTCTAAGATAAAAAGATCAATAGTCTTTGAGGAAAAACAACCAGTCTTGGAACTAAAGCCAGACAGGAATTTCTCCCAGGAGGACCCATAAAGAGAAATTGAGTATTACATGGCACAGTTCCTTACATGAAATTCTTACAGTACACAACACAAAACATTTCATAGGGCTGTTACTTATTTTAGGTGCCAACACAGATCAACAGCATCACACCAAGGTAAAATTTAATAAAATAAAACTCTATAAGGCATCAATACACTGTAGCCTGGGATCCCTGCAGATCAGGGACTATTGTAAAAACAGAGGAATCACACAGTATGTGTTTCTTTGTGACTTGTTTCTTTCCCTTAACGTAGTGTTTGGGAGGTTCATCTACTTCATAGCATGTATTGATACTACATTCTTTTCATGGATGAGTAATAATCCAATGTATGGTCATACCACATTTGTTTATCCATTCCTCAAGTGACAGTCATTTGAATTGCTTCCACATTTTGACTACGATGACTAGTACTGCTATGCACATGCATTTACAAGTTTTTTTGTGGACATATATTTCCATCTCTTTTGGATATGTGCCCAGGAATGGAATTACTGGGTCATATGATAAAAGTCTACATTTAACCTTTTAAGAAAATGCCAGACTGTTTTCTAAAGTGGTTATACTATATTACTTATTGTGGTTTTAACTTACATTTCCTTAGTATTTAAAGGTTTAAGCACCTTTTGTGTGTTTGTTGGCTATTTATAGGTTTTCTTTTACGAAGTATCTGTTCAAGTCTTTTGCTCATTGTTTAAGTTGTTCATCTTTTTTATAGGTACTTTTTTTTTTTAATTTTTTTTAACTTTTATTTATTTTTGAGACAGAGAGGGACAGAGCATGAATAGGGGATGGGCAGAGAGAGAGAGAAGGAGACACAGAATCTGAAACAGGCTCCAGGCTCTGAGCTGTCAGCACAGAGCCCGATGCGGGGCTTGAACTCATGGACCGTGAGATCATGACCTGAGCCGAAGTCAGACGCTTAACCACTGAGCTACCCAGGCGCCCCACTGTTCATCTTTAATTACTTTGTAAGAGTACTTCAAAATTTCTGGATACAATATGCAATTGATTTATTCATTTTTTTTTTAAATTTTTTTTTTTTAACGTTTATTTATTTTTGAGACAGAGAGAGACAGAGCATGAACAGGGGAGGGTCAGAGAGAGGGAGACACAGAATCCGAAACAGGCTCCAAGCTCTGAGCTGTCAGCACAGAGCCTGACGCGGGGCTCGAACTCACGGACCGTGAGATCATGACCTGAGCTGAAGTTGGACGCTTAACCGACGAGCCACCCAGGCGCCCCTGATTTATTCATTTTCTTAATGGTATCTTCTGATGAAGAGAAGCTTTTAATTTTGATAAAGTTCAATGTATCAATTTTTTCTTTTATGGTTAGTATTTTTGTTGTTCTGTCCAAGAAATCTTTACCTAACCCCAAAGTCATGAAAATATTCTCTTATAGTTTATTCTGGAAGATAACTTTATGTTTCTGGGTTTTACATTTAAGTCTGTGATCCATGTAGAATTAATTTTGTGAAAAGAGTAAATTAGGGGTTGAGGTTTGTTTTTTCTTATGTATACATCCAGTTGTTCTAGCAACATCTGTAAAAAGACTTCTTTTCCCATTGAATTAACTTAACATTGTGGTTGAAAATCAACTAACTGTATATATGTGGGTCTGTTTCTGGACCTTAGTCTCTTCCATGCATCTAGTAGTCTACCTTTAACAGCAACAACTCAATGTCATGATTACTGGAACTTTAAATGTCTTGAAATCAGATAGTTTAATCCTTTCAAGTTCATTCTTTTCAAGATTTTTTTGGCCTTTCTAGATCCTTTACAGTTACTTTTTATTTATTTTTTTAATTTCCCAAGTAGTTATTTTTAAACAGCATTTTAAAATCTACTGTTCAAATTCTACAGGACAATGACTTATAGTGGTATTGTGTAACTAAACTAATGAAAACCAACTAAGCATTAATTTATCTCCAATTCTTCCTACCCAAGGTACAACGCTAGAGGCCTTGTCATCAACACAACTATAAATAAGGTTCTAGAAAAGTACACAAGTATTGCTAGTTGGTGTGCCCACCACTTACCCTGGTTCAATATGATCCGACAAGGCTGGCACTGACCCCCATGACATAGCTCAGCACAATGGTGCTGACCACAATTCAAAAGATTCTCACATGGATTGGAACAGTGGACTGAAACAGCCTGACCACAGCGAACTGTGTGCCTGGAAAGAAAACAGATGTAAAGGCAGAATTAGTCAACACTGGACAAGTTCCTGTTGGACAGCTAAACAACGAAGCACAAACTTCCTCCCCAAAACTATGAAACCTTTCTCTTGGCCCCATTTTCCCACTCTTCTGTTTCCCTCCTCCAGTCTTTATTTCCTCAATCACCCTCCTCTTCTCCACTCTTTCTTTTCTCCTGCTTTGTTTTCCTTATTTCCCACCCTGCCTTTCTCTCTCCCCTATATTCTGACCAGTGAAGTGAAGTTCCTCTCTGTGGATTTCTTCTGAGTTCCCACGAGGTAGGGGAACTCCCCCTCCCAGACAGGAGGGGAAGAGCCTGGAGCTCCTACAATGTCTTACAGATGGAGGTAGGAAAGTTGCAGGGTGGGTGGGGTAGTTATAATGTACATACTCAGATTGGAAGTACAATGGTATTCTCCTGGGACCCAGTACTCTGGCATTTTATGCAGTTATAATACTTAAGGACATACTGTATGTGACTTTGATTTCAGATGGGAAAATCATTCTGGCTTTGTTCTAATGAGCACCTTAATTTTGCTGACTTATTGGCTAGGGAAGGATATGAGATCAGTGCTTTTAGACAACTGTCTTCAGGTCTCTTGCAGGGTAATGGTTTAGAGCTTGGAGTCTACTCTCCTGCAAGGAGTTTAAGTTATTTATTTTGAGAGAGAGAAAGAGAGTGAGTGAGAGAGGGGCAGAAAGAGGGAGAGAGAGAATCCCAAGCAGGCTCTGTGCTGACAGCACAGAGGTCGACACAGGGCTCAATCCCATGAACCATGAGATCATGACCTGAGCCAAACCAAGAATCGGACACTTAACCAACTGAGCCACCCTGGCGCCCCAACAAAAAGAGTTGTATTCTGTCCCCTACTTTGTTTTAAAAACTCACTGTTATATACACAAATAATCAGTTTCAGGGCTCAGCATCATGTCTAATAAAACTCCTGGAAGTGAACACTATTATTTCTATTTTATAAGTAAAATGAGGCTTAAGCAACTTGCCCATGTCAATAACCAATTAGTGGCAGAGCCTAGATCTGACCTGGTCTTTCTGACCCAGAGCTCTTGCATGTGACTCTCAGGCCGCATTACTATCCTTTTAAGTTCAGTAAATGCTAAACAAATGAGATTCACTGAAAATTGGCTCAATCCCATTTTGTCTTGTGGTTCAGAAATTATTTCAGGGTCTTACTGGGCCTCAGAGACCTTCCATAACTACCACTGATCCTTGCCCTGATGATGGAGAACTTGTTATTATAATGAAAAGAGGGTGGGCTCTGGGGTCACTTATTCTTTCATTCAACAATATTCACTGAAAACCTCCTAGATGTCAGATATTATGCTAGGTACAGGTAAATGGCCCCTGTGTCCTGAACCTTAACAAGCCTGGGTTCAATCCTGGTTCTTTCACCCACTAGAAAGGTTAAGATAAAAGTCCTTGTCACCTCGGCATTTCACCTGAAATGGGCAATCTCACCATGCATATAACTTCTTAATCACTTATAAGACTGCAAAACAGGATTGGGCCAGCAGAACAAATACTTTTTACAAAAAAGTACTATTTACGCTTACCACTTATTTATATGT
Source organism: Panthera leo (assembly GCF_018350215.1). Classification (NCBI taxonomy): domain Eukaryota; kingdom Metazoa; phylum Chordata; class Mammalia; order Carnivora; family Felidae; genus Panthera; species Panthera leo. The sequence continues at coordinate 55,432,625 of NC_056691.1, read as the reverse complement.
ACCTACTAATTCTTAATTTAGAAATTCACAGATAAATCATCAATGTAGAAACTGAAGTCTTTAGAGTACAGTTCTAACTTTACCTTGTCCGTCCACATTCACATGTTTTAGTCATAAAGGCAGGGCAGGGTGGGCAAGGTCCTGGATGGCAGAGACTAAAAGAGAAGGGCTTAGATGAATAAATCATACTCATGTATCCAAACCTGAACAAAGCTGCCCCTACTGGGTCTTATTGTGAATGTGGCAACAAATAAACCTACTACAAAATGTTTTAGCCTTTGTCTAAAGTTGATTAAACTATTTAAACAAAGATACCAACAATGTTTTCATATAGAAGGAACTGATGGCATTATCATCTTAGAATATTTAACCAGAAAAATAGAGCCCAAGTCAAAATACTGGTTTTATTTGGGTCTGACAAAGATGACATGTCCATAGATGGTCTTAGCCCACTTAGTGAGATGTGTAGGGATAAAAATAGCTTGCCACTCAGATGAATGGCAGAATGGGCGATGGAATCTCTTAGAAGATCAGAACCTGAGTGAAGCAATAAAGCATAAATCCAGTAGGTCCATGAGAAGTACAGACATTTATATCAGCTAGTATATAATCAGGTGATGGGCTAACAATGGGATCTGTGAAAAGGCGGCTGACATGAGGGAAGGCATGCTAGTAAGTAATGCAAAGAGAGAACAAAGGAAAAAGGGATTCATGGAAAGAACTGGAATTAGAGATATGCGATAGGTCAGAATTAGACTTCTGAACAGAATGCTTCTTCTAGGAGTGATGATATAAAGAAACCAAAAAAATTAGAAAATGGAATTTATATATTCAAATAGATACTATTCTCTTCAAAAGAGATACCCTGGTAACTTACACACTAATTTAGAAATACAACCATTTAAAAAATATTTTGGGAACTTCTTTGGAAACGTTTGTGGGGGGCATTCTATGTGATGGCAAATCACAATCCTTTGGGAATTATAGGCCAATTACAACCAAGTTTAATAAATCAAGTCGGTAAAAGAATTTGGTATAAAAAACCAGGTGTGCCTATACAGTGGTCTGGCTGGATTTTTTAATATGACTCCTACACCAGCTCTGATAATTCTTAAATAAGTTTTAAACACTAAAAACAATCCAGGAACAAGTGCCTAATTTTCTAGGGTGACCCATTTCAACAGACAGAAACCACATGAGACTTAAGTTTAAGCATTTCTTTAAAGATGACTATTATCATTCAACAGTTATACTTCACATGATATGCTGCAACCCTGTCAGGTGAAATGATTTTCATGGCTGCACATTTAAATAACTTTAAATTGACAAGATACATTGCTGGTCAGGTGTGGATGACTCCAGGTTATTTCAAATATCCCTCAGACCTAGACTCAATCCCAGGTAGGTGTGTGTGTGTCTGTGTGTGTGTGTATGTGTGTGTGTGTGTGTGTGTTAAAGTTCATTCATTTTTGAGAGAGACAGCAGGGGAGGGATAGAGAGAGAGAGACGGAGACAGAGAATCCCCCAAGCAGGATCCACACAGCCAGTGCAGAGCCTGACTTGGGGCTCGATCCCACAAACCACGAGATCATGACCTAAGCCAAAATCAAGAGTCAAACACCTAACCAAATGAGCCACCCAGGCGCCCCTCAATCCCAGGTTTTTATAACCTTTAGAGCAGTGGTTCACAACACTGGCTCTTTATTAGAATCATAGGGAAAGACCCACCCCCCAAAAGACTGATTCAATTGCTACAAGGTAGAGACAGGGCACTGGTGTTTTAAAATGCTCCTTAATGACTCTAATGTGTAAAGAGGGTTGAGAATAACTCCTCCAGAGAATTTTACAATCTATGAAACAACCCAAAATAGAGACACAAAGGGGCCAACTGTGGCTTCTGAGTCCTGATACATATAAATGAGAGAAACTCAATGTTTTCTTTTGAAAGGAAGGTGCTGTCAGGGAATAGGATTTGGCAACCTCTAGGGGCCTGACAGGAGTAACAGGACAGCTGTCAAGAGAAGGATTTCCAAAGCCACAAAAGAGCAAGTTTTAGGGACTCCTTTCCCTTCAGCCATGGTATTGACCACCTGATCTGCATCACTTTTGATGTTTTCTGGTAGTCATGACAGGGCCATTTCTGCTAAAGGCTTCAGAATGATAGTTCATGCAGAGGGTTAACTTATTATTATTGAATTTACTTAAAATGCCAACTGAGGGATGGAATAGTTTAAACAGATGAGTCCCTGGGTTCTGAGGAAGGACCTATGGAAGCAGTAAAAGGAGAGGGGCCTACTACCTGGCAGGTAGCAGGCCAAGCTGCGTAGCCCCATCTGGACAGCTCTCCCACCACAGACAATTCTCCAGCATCACCCCCACATCTTAACCACAATGCCTCTGGCCCAACATTTACCCCTGCTCCAAGTAGCAGAAGTACCAAGATAATAGTTTGATGTCTGTTTTACTCTTAGATTTGGGTAATAAAAGCAAGTTACCATTACTTGACCATTTACCATGTGCCAGACTCTGTACCAAGCCTCTTAGATGCATTGAATTAATATTCATAAACATCTATAAGTGTTGTTGCTCATATCATTACTATTTTATAGATGCAGAAAATGAAGCTTAAAGAAGTAACTTATCCAAGGTCATACAACTGTTGAGTGACTTGAACCCAGGAATTAAAAATTTGTCTTAAGTTAAAGCTGTAGAATTTTGTCATTTGTAACTGATCAACTGTTAGTATTAGGTATTCCTCTTATTATTTACTTATTAAAAACATTTTTTAAAATATTTATTTATTTTGAAAGAGAGAAAGAGAGCACACATGAGGGTGGGAGGGGCAGAGAGAGAGGGAGAAGGAGAGAATCCCAAGCAGGCTCTGGGCTGTCAGCAGAGGCTGACATGGGGCTCTATCTCACAAACTGTGAGACCATGACCCAAGCCGAAATCAAGAGTTGGATGCTTAACCAACTGAGCCACCCAGGCACTCCTATTCGTCTTATTACTAAGAAGCTGACTGGATATATTGTCAAGTTGGCTACTTATTATACAGAAGGGATTCACATCCTAAAAACACTGTGCAACAGGACTCTACAGACAGAAGTTTGTCCTATATACTCTTCTGGACCTGGATATCATGGGGGAATATTTCTTCTTAGAAGCCAGCAGTATAATGTAGTGGTAGGAGCACTGGCTTTGGAAATCCCAGCTCCACCATGTCTTAGCACTATGACCTTGGACAAGATGCTTGGCCTTGCTGAGCCTCATCAGTAAAATGGAGATGATAAATATCTATACATCACTGGATTGTTATAAGGATTTGATGAGTTAACTCTTGCAGAGTGCCTGGCACAGTGTAAGTGCTTAGCAAATGGTACCATATTGCCCTTCACCCCACCCTGTTACATGGTAACCACCAGATACATAGAGTCAGAGCCACAAGCAAAGTGTATCTACCCCCAGAGGTCTCGTGTTCCAACTTACAGGTTACAGGAATGTGGACAGTCCTGGCCGGGCTGTTTCTTTCTACAAACCTCACCACAACTATGTGGAATTTCATTTCTGCTCCATTCCGGATTCTTTACCTTGCCTAAAACATATCAGATCAGAGAGTCAATGGTATAAACTTCAACTGCATCCTAGAGTTTAATGAAACAGTACAATATAGCTAGACAGCATGAAACTTCAGTATGGTTTCCATTAGTCTGACAAACACATGATCCCACATCCTAAAATTTAAAAAATGACTATAATGCTAATCATCAAAACCTTCACTAAGTATGATAAATCCTAAAAGATTTAGGAAAAGAGAAATAAAAAAGAGAAATAAAAGAGAAATAAAAAGTCACTTTTACTTATGAAAATGCCACTTTGACTAATGGACACATTTAATCTAAAATTAAAAAAACACTACAAGATCTATTTTTTGTAAATGGGCCCTTGAATGTATATGGGAATATCTGTTGTAAGGATCAGAAAGAAGAAATAAGGGATGAGAACAATGGGGTGGCAGATGGGGAAGGAGCAGGAAGAGATAGAAAGGACATAAATTCCCTGTACAGCAGGAAATTGCCAATTCTAAAGCTATGAGGTAGGCACAAACGGTCAATAATTTATAATTAGTGTCACTTTGCAAATCTTTAGTAAATATCTTTCATGAACTTAGCACAGACGCAGGAAGAGTAAAACTGAGGCACAGGACTCCTCCATGCCCTTGAGGAACTTATCCTTACTTGGGCAATTTACACCCTAAATTGATGGCCTGTTCCCAGTCTTTGGCCTCTGCTTTTCTATCTTGTTTCTTTCAGAAATATTCATGTTGAGAGGTTTAATACACCTAAAGGCCCATGATTCCCAATACTACACTTTCTTCTTTTCTTTCCCCCAAATCTGTATTTTCTGCATTGTCCTAAATCCTCAGTTCCAGCCATCCCTGTCCAACCATCTGCCAAACATCTCTGCTTGGGGTGTCACAGTCACCCCAAACTGTCTACATTTACAACCAAAGTTAGCATCTTCCCTCTTAAACCCCTTTGTGTGTTCCCTATTTCTATCAGTGATATCATCACCATTGGAGTCAAACTCAAAAACTAGAGTCATCCCTGACTCCTCTTTTTCTTTCCATATTCTTTTTTTTTAATGTTTATTTTTGAGAGAGAGAGAGCTGCAGAGTACAAGTGGGGGAGAAGCAGAGAGAGAGGGAGACACAGAATCTGAAGCAGGCTCCAGGCTCTGAGCTGTCAGCACAGAGCCCGACACGGGGCTCAAACTTGTCAGTCATGAGATCATGACCTGAGTCGAAGTCGGACACTTAACCGACTGAGCCACCCAGGAGCCCCCCTTTCCACATTCTACTTAATCTTCTCAATTTCCGTACATAGTGTGCCTCACCTCATCTCCCCTGCTACTTCTACTCTTGCCTCTCTGTTAGCCAGAACCTCACCTTCAGACTATTAGAAAAGCTTCCCTGCCTCTGTACTTTTTTGCTCCAATACAGTGGCCTGGTTTTCCCCTACCATCTTTCAATGGCTCAACCTCTTTTCCCTGACTCTAAATGATGTCTTATTTTTCTTCTTCCTGCCAGGGTTCTGCATTAGACATTTTTTACCCCTTACCCTTTCATCCACTAGGGTCTCTACTACTCTCAAATGCAACTATCATCCCCGAGTCCTGATCTCTCTTTAAATGTATATTTTTTTAATTTTTAAAAAATGTTCATTTATTTTTGAGTGAGAAAGACAGAGTGCAAGCAGGGCAGGGGCAGAGGCAGAGAGAGACAGAATCCAAAGCAGGCTCCAGGCTCTGAGCTATCAACACAGAACCCGATGCGGGCCTCGAACTCACACACCATGAGATCATGACCTGAGCCGAAGTCAGCCACTTAACTGACAGCCACCCAGGTGCCCCTTAAATATTCTTAACTCCTTGTTGGACACCTCTCACTGGATGTGTTGTTCACTCCTCCAACTCAACATTTCTAAACTGAACTCACTGTCCCATCAGTCCTGGTTCTCTTGACCTCCCCTTTTCTGTCCTTGGTATCATCATTTCCAAAATGATACTTCAGAGCCACATTTGGGTTCTTCCCTTTCCCATTCCCATTCCCTTTCCTATTGCTGTTAATTCCTGTTTACTTTGAAATCCTCCTTTCTGCCCCACTCTAACACCCACTGTAGACTTATTATTCTTCATCTGGGTTCTTACAAGTCCCCAAAATGTTTAGGCTCCCAAATTCTCTATTCACTCCCACTAGACTAATCTTCATAAAGAATCACATTGATGCCCTTGGTGGCTTCCCACAGCCTGAAAAATGAAATCCTTACATGTAAGCCTGACATCAAGAAGTCAGCCCTGACCTTTCTAGTCATTTCCCACATCTCTGCCTTCACAGATCCTGCTCCATAACCAATGACTCTCCCTTCTGAAAAAAAGTCTTATTTTTAAACTTCTGCTTAAGCTATTCTCTTCAACAAATCTTTTCTCCTACGAAAATTTTACATATTTTCAAGCCCAGTTGAATTCTATCTCCTTTTTAAGGTTTCCCTTAATCATATAGCCCAACATCATAATTCACGCCAAAGATCTCCCACAGCACCTTGGACTTATAGAACATAAAGTTAATTGTGTCTTAGCTCTTAGACTGTAAGCTCTGGGAAGTTAATAAACAGTTTTAGTCCCCTCTGTTTCTTCATAGTGCTTGCTGCATTAATAAGTGCTCAATAAAGTATGTTAATGGTTTCCTGAAAGAACTAAGTGAGGCAAAGTCATTAGGTAAAATAAGGCCATTATTTGTATTCCTACACCATTTTACCTTGCTCAGATCATCCTGACCTCCACCCCACATTCTTCTACCTTCTTAGGGTCTCATATCTACTTTGTCGGTGAGGGTAAAGATTTTTCATTCCACTGTGGTGCGTTATGTTTAAAATTCCTTTAGGAGTGCCTGGGTAGTTCAGTAGGTTGTTAAGCCTCTGATTTTTGGCTCAGGTCATGATCTCACAGTTCATGAATTCGAGCCCCACGTTGGGCTCTGTGCCGACTGCTCAGAGCCTGGAGCCTGCTTCGGATTCTCTGTCTCCCTCTTTCTCTGCCCCTCCCCAACTCGTGCTTTGTCTCTGTTTATCTAGGATAAACTTAAAAAAATTTTTTTTAATCCTTTAAAATAAGGTAATTAAGCCTTGGTATTGGTCCTATTTGCACAGTTTTACATGGATGTCTTGCTTCCAGTTTCATGTTGCCTTTCTTTTTTTTTTTTAATTTTTATTTTAAGTAGGCTCCATGCCCAACATGGGGCTTGAACTCATGACCCTGAGATCAAGAGTTGCATGCTTGGGGCGCCTGGGTGGCTCAGTCGGTTGAGCGTCCGACTTCGGCTCAGGTCACGATCTCGCAGTTCGTGAGTTTGAGCCCCGCGTCGGGCTCTGTGCTGACAGCTCAGAGCCTGGAGCCTGCTTCCGATTCTGTGTCTCCCTCTCTCTCTGCCCCTCCCCCATTCATGCTCTGTCTCTCTCTGTCCCAAAAATAAATAAACGTTAAAAAAAAAAAAAAAAAAAAAGAGTTGCATGCTCTACTGACTGAGCCAGCCAGGCATTTCTCACATTGCCTTTCCAATAGTACATTCCCAAATATTCATTCCTTCAACAAATATTATTTTATTACCTCTTAAGGTTCAAATTTTGGCAATAAAACATACCAGACCAGCAGATTCCAAATAAAAGAGTGGCCAAAGTGAAGAAGGCATAAGAAAGTGAGGCCTCCTTTGGAAGAGAATGTGGTCAGAACTTGAATGGATAAGGAGTCAGTGACAAGGATTTAAAGAAAATATGAGGAAGAACATTCTATATAGGTGAGTTCACCAAGAGATTTAGTCTAGAAGTTGAAGAGCTGATAGTCAATGGCCAACTCTTTGTGAAAGCTATTTAAATAATGGGAAAAAAGAAATACCAACAAATTAAAGTATACAGAAATAAATAGGAAGTACTAGTTACTTCAAAAAAAGGAATGGCCAAAATAAGGGTTGTTGTGCTACCAAAAAGGTTAAGAACTTCTAAATCAGCCCTGGATTTGGTCAGGAAGGGGTTACTGATGACTTCTGAATAGTTTCAGCAAGGTGACAAGGAAAGAAGCAAAAATGCAATGGTTCAAGAAGGGAGACAGATGGTTAAGAAGCAAAATTTGCAAAATCAACAAGCAGATGAAGGTCAGCCATTAAAAGACAGGGAGGGAAGAAAAAAAAAAAACAAACAAAAAAAAGACATGCAGAAAATAGACTAGCAATAGGAATGGCTTCTGGATTGCAGGAAGTTTTTACTAACACATAGGGGAATTGAGTTATTCAAAAACAGGAAGAAGTATTCCACAAAGAGGGAGAATAGAGTTTGTAATGCTGGTTTATAGAAAATCTTGCTTTACTATAAAGACCCCAATGACTGATTTCTTGGATTAAAATAAAATACATTTCAACACTACTCTTTTCTCATAGGGCTCAAATCTAGAATATCAAAGCTGTAACAGTTAAGGGAGTCCATGTCTATACCTGCCTCTACCATCTGGTCAGCTCTGGTCTAAAGCTAAGATCAAGGAGACTAGCGCTACAGCTCAGAAGTAGTATGCGCCTGGTGGGCACTATGAGAAGGCCCATGTCCAGAACGGCCTGCCAAGAGTACAAAGGCCTGGGTGGGACTCCAGCTGTGTGATAGACTACATGCAGATGATGTGTGTAGACTCCTGTAACTTTGAAGTCTTATGAGTATTAGTAACTTCTAAAACATATCTGGTACCTCACTTCTTCTGGGCTGGAAAATGAGTTACAATGCATGAAATGGAAGAGACTCAAGTGAAAGCAAAAAAACTCACCACAGAAACAGGTGTAAGAATTAGGAACATGTGCAGAAACATTCTGACAGGCAGGGCACCTCCAACCACTCTGGCCATCTGTTAAGAAAAATAAGAGGAAACCAAAATAACTTCCTTACAAAAAGCACATGTAATTTTTAAAAATTTAAATCTAAAGGAAGTCATAATATTGAAGCAACAGTAGTTGTTTCATGTTATCAAATCAGGCATTTAAGAAACAAAATCAGGGTGTCTGGGTGGCTCAGTCAGTTGAGAGTCCGACTTCAGCTCAGGTCATGTGATCTCATAGCTTGTGAATTTGAGCCCTGCATTGGGCTTGCTACTCTCAGCATGGAGCCAGCTTCAGATCCTGTCTCCGCCCCCCATCCCGCACCCCCCCCCCCCCCGCTCATGCTCTCTCTCAAAAATGAATAAATATTAAAAAGAAACAAAATGAAAATACTGAATGCTTTGCTTAAATACTGCATTTGGGCTTATATTTATAAGGACTTTAGATACGGTAATCAAATGGGTATCCATTTTTTTAAATGTCAATTGAGATATAATTGACATATAGCCCTGTTTAAGATATACAACATGTTGATTTGATACATTTATATACTACAATATGATTACCATCATAGCATTACCTAATACCTGTATCATTTCACATAATTATCATTTCATTATGTGGTAAAAATGTAGCACTATTTTTTTTTTAACTTTAAAAAATTTTTATTTATCTATTTATTTATTTATAAAGGAGAGAGAGAGACAGAGCGTGAACAGGGGAGGGGCAGAGAGAATGGGAGACACAAAATCCAAAGCAGGCTCCAGGCTCCGAGCCGTCAGCATAGAGCCTGATGTGGGCTTGAACTCACGAACCGCGAGATCATGACCTAAGCTGAAGTCAGACACTTAATTGACTGAGCCACCCAGACACCCCACCCTTTTTTAAGCAATACTTTTAGTATTAAGGTAAACATTATCTAAATCTTGGCTTGAGAAAAAAGATAAAATATTTCAGTACATGCAGGAAAACCCAGATATCTTTTTTTTTTATTAGATTTTATTTTTAAGTAATCTCTATATACCACATGGGGCTTGAACCCACAACCCCTGCAATCAAGAGCTGTATGGTCTACCGACTGAGCCAGCCAGGTACCTCGAGATGTCTTAAATTATAGAAGAGTCACAAATCAGAAAACATGTTATTAACAACATTTACACTATCCACAAATAGCAGTATACTTTGGGAAAAACCCACAAAATACTATGGAGAAGATCTGTTAAAGATAATGCAACTTTAACACCCTAGGGGTAAACTAAACCACTGCTTCCAAAACAAAACAAAACAAAACAAAACAAAGCCCAACAACTGCTTTCTACAAATTTTCTAAAGCAAACTATACAGGAAATGTTTTCTATAGTTGCTACTTGGATAAGTTTTCAGTTAATGTGACTGATTTTGTTCTATTCCAAATATATTTTAATATTGTTATGTTAGCTGGTTTTAAAAATGTCTTTCCTTTTTTAAAATTTTATTTTTATTTTTTAAGTAAGCTCTCCACCCAACATTGGGCTTGAATTCATGACCCCAGGATCAAGAGTTGCATGCTCTACCGACTGAGCCGGCCAAGCACTCCTTAGCCATTTAAGATCTATAGCTTAATACTGGTCATCTGAAACATGTTCAAGGCAACATAGTAGATAAAATATTCAAGAGGAATTAAATAGCTAGGTTAAAGGGGCGCCTGGCTGGCTCAGTCAGTGGAGCATGTGACTCTTGATCGTGAGGCTGTAAGTTCGAGCCCCATATTGGATGTACTTAAAAATAAAACCTTAAAAAAAAAAAAAGGCTAAGTTTTAAACCTGAATATATCAAATAAGTGAGAATATTCAGAAGAGAGAAATGACTGACCTGCTTGAGAGGCTGGAGACCTTGCCCATTTCTTTATGCAGTTCAAATGAAACACATGATAACAGCTCTGACAACTCCACACTGGCGCTGTGACGCGAACCAATTCACAGCACACCATACACTCATATTTTTCTGTAGTTAGCTGTTCAATTAGAGAACCTGTTTAAAAAACCAAACAAATTAATTCAAACATAGAAAAACATTCCTTACTTTAGTCAACCAAGGATGAGAAAGGGATTTGAGAGAAGAATCCAAACAGAGAGGTTTTAAGTATCTTGTCTGATTCTGAGTAAGGTGGTTGTTCAGTGTTTGGGGCCAAGAAAGAATAGGAATATACTGAGGGAGAAGACTTAGGAAGTAGACATTCAGGTGGGGATTCCCAAAACTGAGGAAACGTTCCCAAGAAACTGCTCAGGAACCGATGGAGTATCCAAATGCCCCTCATGACACAGTTTAAGAAGCCAATGCATTGCAGCACCTTACCTTGCCTCCTCTGAATCTGATCCAGATCCATGGATTCGGGCTAGGAAGGGGCTCATGAAGGTGCAGTGGTCAGCTGAAAGATACCTAAGCCTGCACAGGTTCCAAGAACCCAGGGTGGTAACATCTCTTCTAGCAGTTGCCATGAAAGTCTTCAGTTGATCTACTCAACAAAGGTATTATTGGTGTTTACCACAACCCTATGGTAGGGTTACTAGACTAAAGGAGACACAGAACTTGGCTTCAGAAGCCCAACATCTGCTGAGAGAGAGCAGTATCATGGAATCCTCCTACATGTTTTCCTTAATACCATCACCCACTTCCAGACTTTTCCTTAAACACGATCTCAGCAAAGCCTTTCTAGATCCCAAGTATAGTCAGGTGCTCTTGGAGAGGTGTGTGTGTGTGTGTGTGTGTGTGTGTGTGTGTGTGTGTGAAAGAGAGAGAGAGAGAGAGAGAGAGAGAGAGTGTGAGAGAGAGAGAGAAAGAGAGAGAGAATTTCCTTTTCAGTCCATATTTTTAGCATTTACTTCATAACACTATTTTATTTGTTATCGGGTCCAAATAGGTTATAAGAATAAAATAACTAACCTTGAATGCACCATGCCAAGTGCTGTGCTAAAGCACTTTATGCATAAAGTGCACAAGGAGGGGAGGGACAGAGGGAGAGAGAGAGAATCCCAAGCAGGTTCCATGCTCAGCGCAGAGCCCAACGTGGGGCTTAGTCCCACAACCCTGGGATCATGACCTGAGCTGAAACCAAGAGTCTGACACTCAACTGACTGAGCCACCAGGCACTCCACAAATTTGCATTTTAATCACTCCATAATTTTAGCCCTCCTCAGATTACTTTGTCCGATTTAACGTCAAAAGAAATATAGAACTGGGGCGCCTGGGTGGCTCAGTCGGTTAAGTGGCCGACTTCGGCTCAGGTCATGATCTCACGGTCCGTGGGTTCAAGCCCCGCGTCGGGCTCTGTGCTGAAAGTTCAGAGCCTGGAGCCTGTTTCGGATTCTGTGTCTCCCTCTCTCTGACCCTCCCCCATTCATGCTCTGTCTCTCTCTGTCTCAAAAATAAATAAATGTTAAAAAAAATTAAAAAAGAAAAAAAGAAATATAGAACATGGGGACTTTAAGGTCTGTGAGGCAAGGCCAGGGCCTTGCTCACTGTTGTATTTCCAGTGCCTGGCCTTTAGCAGGTGCTCAGTAAATATTTATTAAATGAATGGATGAAGAAATAAATGAGTATCACCTACTCTGTTCTACAACTTCTCTCCCTTAAAAGTTTCAGTAAAGTTTCTGGGATAGTTCTTTTGCTGTCAGGAAAGTCTGGAATAAAGATTTTATGTAGCTGATAAAGGAGAATCTACTTGCTTTAAATAACATATAAACATTAACATAAAACTTAATTATATTATAAAAACTGAGGAACCAGACTTAGATTCTTTCTTAAAAGCAGGAATACCCTATCCTGCATAGGTAACATCTGTGAATAACAAAGTTAATTATATTTTCTACCAGTTAGCACAGTATGTGTGGAAGATTCTTAAGGGTAAGTTAAGTAAGAGCTCATTAGAAAGTGAGATTACATTTGAGTCATCTATATACAAGAGCCTGACTGGGGCAGAGGAATAGTTTGTAAGAATTACACTGGAGATACATTTTGTAGAAAATGCCTATTGACTATTCCAGAGCAGAACTGAGAGAGAAGTAAAGGACACAGGGGTACCTGGATGGCTCAGTTGGTTAAGCATCCAACTTTTGATTTTGGCTCAGGTCAGTGCAGAAGCTGTTTGGGATTCTCTCCCTCTCTCTGCCCCTCCCCTGCTTGTGCTCTCTCTCTCAAAATAAACAAACAAACAAACAAAAAAAAGTAAAGGACACAAAAAAGTAAGTGAAGTTTGGAACATACACGAAAGCCCTATGAGAGACTATTGTTTTGATTTTTACCCTGAAGGTTGTCTTTTTATTTTACTGTTTCTCTTATTCATTAAGTTTATGGCTTGTTAATAAATAATTATTGTTTTATATGTGATGTTTCTAAATCTAGCCACAGTGAAATTGACCACTAGGATGCACACACATATAGTGGTGTGGGAACAACTGCCAACTTTGAGTAACCCACAAAGCTCTACCAAGCCCTTTCTAAAGGCTGTCTCTCTCATATCCCATGTTCAATCTGACAGTAAATCCTTCTGGCTCTACCTTCAAAATAGATCCAGAATCCAACCCCTTATTAGTATGGCCCAAAACACTATCCATTCACCTGGGATTATTAAAATGGCCTCCTAACTAGTCTCCCCTATTTCTGTCCTTGCTCTACTTGTCTATTCTCAACACAGCAGCCGGAGGGAGCCTGTTAAAATGCAAATTAGATGATGCCACTCATGCCCAGAACTTGCCAATGGTTCCTCCATCACATGCTTGTAAAAGCCAAAGTCCTTACAACGGCCTTCATCACTTCTGGGTCCTTATGGCTATTCTTCCTTCCCTCTGAGAACACAATGGCTGCCTTCCTAGGCCCAGACTGGCAGGCATATTTCTGCCTGAGGATCTTTACAGTTTGTTGTTCCCTCTGCCTAGAATACTTTTCCCTAGACATCAACATAGCTCAGTCCCTTAGTGCCTTCAGGTGTTTACTCAAAATGTGATCTTCACAATGAGGCAGTCTCTGGCCATACTTTAAAAATTTGAAACCCACTTCCTCAACATTCCCTATCTATTTTCCATACTATTTATTTTTTCTCCACACCACTTGAACCTTATAGATCATATATTTTACTTATTTCACCTTACTTATGTCCTAACTCTGTACATAGAATGTACACTCCCTCAAGGGCTGAGGTTTTTACCTATAGCGCTGCCTGGGACATAGTGAGCACTCAATAATACTTGTATGAATGGGGGCGCCTGGGTGGCTCAGTTGGTTAAGCAACCGACTTCAGCTCAGGTCATGATCTCACACTCCATGAGATCGAGCCCCGCTTCAGGCTATGCTGACAGCTCAGAGCCTGAAGCCTACTTCAGATTCTGTGTCTTGCCCTCTCTCTACCCCTCCCCTGCTCATGCTCCGTGTCTCTCTGTCTCTCAATAATAAATAAATGAAAAAAAAAAAACTTGTATGAGTGAATGAAAAGAAAAAAAAATATAGCAAAAGGTTCCAGAAAGATCTAGAAACAGTATAATCCTTTCACTAACAATACTGCGGTTTTATCCAAACATGTTTAACATATGTAAAATATGGTAGTGTCCTAGAACAGCTCTGTGCTGATCAACTATTACATTTCAGGTCCAAGGCTTTTGTCTGCTGGATACCAGCCCTGGTCTGACCACTGGCTCTTTTTCAATCTAAACCCTCTCCCACTAGGGCTTCCCCATAATTTCTCAGCCATAACTGTGTCTACTCTATAATTCTACTTTGAGAGCATATCAGTAAAGATTATTTCCCATTGAAATAATTGGAAGAACAAAGAGACCTGATTGAAGTGTTAACTGACTACAAACTTTTCAGATGCACCAATAAATAACTTAAAAAAAAAAAAAAAAGGTCTAAAACAATACTAATTTGAAAAATCCAAGAATACACTGTGATTACATAAAAATAATAATCATATATATATGGCATTTTAAAAAACAGATGCACAGTGAAAATATATAGGGGTAAAATAATATCTGGAATTTACTTTAAAATATATCTGCAAAAATAAAAAGGAACAGATAAAACAAATGAGAGGGGCACCTGGGTGGCTCAGTTGGTTGAGAGTCCAACTCTTGATCTCGGCTCAGGTCACGATCCCAGGGTCGTGGGATTGAGCCCCATACCTTGGCTCCACACTGATCATGGAGCTTGCTTGAGATATTCTCTCTCTCTCTCCCCCTCCCTCCACCCCTCTCCCCCACTCACCCCTCTCAAAAGAAAGACAGAAAGAAAGAAAGAAAGAAAGAAAAGGAAAATAGAACAAAAGTTTAAAACTGATTAAACCTAGATCTTCAGACTAAAGGTGAGTTACCTACTAAAGCAACTTTATTAAGTTACCTCATTAAATGTGAGGCAGCTGTTTTTAAAACTCTCATACAATATAAGCATGGTCAACATGTTCAAGGTGGTTTTGCTGAGTCTGAAGCGTATGTCAGATACCATGTTTATTTATGTGAGTCTGAAGCTTGTGGCAGAGCTTAGGATCTGGAGGTAAGAGTTTAGAAGCCAGCACAGCACAGAGGCAGTGGTTGAGAGAGCAGTTGTCGTCTCCCAATGAGACATTATCAAGTAAGAACAGAGGGCTGAGACAAAGTCCTAGGAAATGCCAACATTTAAGAAAGAGGTGGAGGAAGAGAAACTTGAAGGACACACGCAGGAACAGCCAAGAACAAGGAGGACCAGAAGTGTGTGGTATCAAAAAAGTAACACTTCAACAAAGACTCCTTCACATCAAACTCAAACGGAAGCCAGGATAATGAGGACTGAAATACATCTGTCTGCTGGCTGTGGCAAATAGGAAGGCATTAATGACCCTACCAGTAGCTCTCTGAGTCAGTGGTGATGATGGCAGAGGACTGAGAAGTGAATCAAAACAGGGAAAAGGAAACAGGGTTGGTGACTCTTTTTTTTTTTTTTTTTAATTTTTTAAATGTTTTTATTTATTTCTGAGACAGAGAGAGACAGAGCATGAGTAGGGGAGGGGCAGAGAGAGGGGGAGACACAGAATCCAAAGCAGGCTCCAGGCTCTGAGCTGTCAGCACAGAGCCTGACATGGGGCTCCAACTCACGGAGTGTGAGATCGTGACCTGAGCTGAAGTCGGACGCTTAAACGACTGAGCCACCCAGGCGGCCCAGAGTGATTGATTAGACTGGAATGGAAGGAAAGGAAACACTACCAGGAGGCCACATGACGGGAGTTTTTCTTTTAGAGCATAGGACAGACTTAAGAAGAGCTTTAGGCTGAGAACTTGCAATAGCAGATGTGAAAGGCTGATGGAAGGAAATAAAGGAGAGTTCAAAATGAAAGAAAAGAATAGGCAGATTTCTCTGAGTTTGCCTAAAGGGAGCAAAAAGTTGAGAAAATTATGCCTGATGATCTCCCCTTTCTCTGAATAGGAGGCAAGGAGGTCCACTGAGACTGAGGTAGATGAATGGCAGGAAGATCTGAACAAGACTGGAAAAGATTTGGGAGTACTCTTAGATGAAAATGGGAAGGACAGCTGACCAAGGTCATATAAGGGGAAAATAGGCAGTATGGAAAGTCAACTGAAGTTGGAGAAATCACTAAACAAAAATATTTACTGAGAACCTACTATGTGCCAGGCATTGTTTAAACACTACGGATATACAGTGAACAAAACAGACAAAACTTTTCTGCTCTCAGGAAGTTATTATCTAGTAGGGGAATATGATAAACAATGAAAAAGAAGTAGCATCATCAAACAGTGGGAAGTGCTTTGGAGAAAAATAAACCAGTAAGGGATGGGGAATGCTAGTAGTGGGGGGAATATTATAGATCTAAACAGGATGATCAGGAAGACTTCCCTGAGAAGGTGAGAGAATCTTCCACAGCACCAAATCTGTACTACTGTATGATTTCCTGGAACAGCATCCTGTTATCCAGATGGAGCAGAAAAGGTAGACTGCAGCATCAATCCAGGGTGGGGATTCTGCCAAATGCCTTCTCAGAAGGATAATACTTCAAAAGTACAATAAGGCCCAGCCTGAAGAGGGAATAAAGAAGGATAGATGGCTGACAATACAGTTAGTGGGTGTAAGAGACTGAGAGAACCAGAAGGACAGGAGGTTATGGTCAGAAAGTAGTAGCGGGTGTAGAAGTATAATGAAGGCAAAGGTCACTGTGGTTGAGAAGATCAAAGAATATGAGGATGGTATAATCCATATGATCACTATAGTCACCCAGACAAACAGCAGGATTTATAGTAAATCAGTAGTTCTCCAATCAGAGTTACCAGGAGGCTTGTTAAAAAATAAGATTGCTGGGCCCTATTCCTAGAACTTCTGTTTGGTAAGTCTAAGGTGAGGCACAGGAATATGCTTTTCTAACAAGCTCCCTGGCGTTGCTGAGGACTGCTGCTCTGCAACACTTTGAGAACCATTGGGCAAGAGGAAAGATATAGGCTGGAGGCATTAATAAATGAGGGCTGGGGCTGGGAGATTTGGAGGCTAATACATGACAACAATAAAGAGACAGGAAGGTGATGTAGCCAAAAGGTGATATAGCATTAAGTTCAAAGGAGCAGGGATTTTGATACAAAGGTAGAAAAATAATGGTTCACAAATGACACTGAGGGAGGAGCACACTCCTCTCATCTTCCAGAAACTAAGGCAAGTGGGATAAGGAAATACAGCAGGCACTGAAAGGCCGTAAGGAAACGTGGTGAACTTACAGAAGGCCACAGATTAATTAGGAGCCGGAGGAGAAACTTACTAAGGATACAGGGGATCTTGCTACCACAGAATGAGGGCTACAGACAGCCTGGAAGAATAGAAGCAGTGCTAGTTTCTCTCAGTACAGAATGCGAGTTAGCAAAGACCACTTGCAAGCAGCCATAGAGACTTTAATCCTTTCTTTCCATTCCAATCAAGTTTTTATATCCACCACTCCACCAAAACTGCTCTTATCAAGACCAATAACTCTCAGTGCCAAATCCACCAGTCAATATGCAGTTGTCATCTTTCTGGACCCATCAGTAGCATTTGGCACAACTGATCACTCCCTCCTTGAATTTCATTTTTAGTTTGGCATTTAAAACATGGTTCACTTCCTAGTTCAATTGCTACTTATTCTCTGTCTCCTTTGCTGGGTCCTTACCTTCCAACCTTTAAACACTGAGTTACAGGAAGGCTCCATCCTCAAACTTTTCTTCTCTAACTACACTCACATTTTAGGTGACCTCCTTTAGTCTGTTAGAGGACTCCATGCTGAAAGTTCCCAAGTTTACATCTCCAGTCCAGATCTCTGCTCGAATTCTTAACTCCCTACTTAACCAAATTATCTATCTTTCCTGAACGAGGAGTGGACAAAACATATCCAAACTTTTCCAACAAGAAAGACCAAGAAAACTTTTCCAACAAGAAGACTAAGACTAAAAGGAGACTAAGGAGACATGATGACTAAATGCAATGTGGTATCCTGGACTGGATCCTGGAACAAAATAAGGATGTTAGTGGAAAAAAATGGTGAAATCCAAATAAAGTCTACAGTTTAGTTTATACTACTGTACCAGTGTTAATTTCCTAGTTTTGACAAAGGACCAGAGTTGGTTATGTAAGATATTAACATTAGACAAAGCTGTGAAAGATATATGGGTATTCTCTGTACTATTTTGCAACTTTTCTATAAATCTAAAATTATCTCAAACTAAAAAGTTTTGAAAACAAACAACACCCTTTCCTCTCCCAGGCTCATACTCCAGTACATGGCAATTCTATTCGTTTTTTTTTTTTTTTTTTTTAAGATTTTATTTTTAAGTAATCTCTATACCAAAGGTGGGGCTAAAGCCTACAACCCAGAGATCAAGAGTGACTTACTCCACTGAATGAGCCAGTCAGGTGCCCTGGCAATTCTATTCTTTTATGTGATTCAGACACAAAAGTGTTGGCTTCATCTTTGACTCCTCTCATTCTCCTGGAGCAAACATCTAGTCTCTCTGCAAATCCTGTCAGTTTTATCTTCCAAATACATCCAAAGTCTAACACTCTTACCTTTACCAACACTACCACCCTAGTCCAAGTCTCCATCATCAACTACGTCAATTGCTCCAACAACTCCTAACTTATCCCCTTGCTTCCTTACAGACAATTCTCCACACAGCTGCTAGGAAGATCATGTCATCCCTTTTCCCAAAACCTTCCAGCTGCTTCTGATCTTCTTAATCAGAACCACATCCAAGGGCCTCACATGATCCAGCCCCTGTGATTTCTCTGACCTCCTCTGCTGCCTGCTTCTCTGTTGTTCACACCCTAATCTAAACTTGCTTCTTCCTCTGCTGGGTACACTTTTCAGAAAGCCACATGGTGTACTTGTCTCATCAAACAAACCAACATATCTAAACTAGCGCCCCCCCCTTACTCTGTCCTCTTAAACTGCTTTATATTTCTTTTTTAGCACTTACCCACAACCGACATACTAAATATTGGTTTAAGTGCTCTCTGCCTGCCTTCCCTACCAGAATGTAAATCTCACTAGTAGTGTATTCCCAGTACCTAGAACAGTGCTTGGTACATAGTATTTATTCTATAAATATGAATAAAGTGTTCTCAAGAATATGTGGGGATGTGAGGCCAAGAGAGATTTGTTAGGCAAAACGCTAAGATGGCCTCTAAGATTCCCACATGCATACAGGTGTGCATGCCCTATATAATCTCCTCCCCTTGAGTCTCAGTGGGCCTGATATAATCAGGTGAACACTTTAAAAAGAGTCTAGGGATCAGAGAAAGAAGTCAGAGAGATCTGAAGAATCTCTAGCAGATGTTTTCCTATAGACCTCGAAGAAGATAAGTGCCATGTTGTGTAGAGGGCAATGTGGTAGGGAATTGCAGGTGACCTCTAAGAGCTGAGAGTGACCCTCAGCCAATAGTCAACGAGAATAGGGGACCTCACCCTACAACCATAAAGAACTAAATCCTACCAAACCAGTGAGCATGAAAAACCCCATGCCTCAGATGAGGTTTCTCCCTGGCCAAATTTTAGACCTGTGAGGCTCTGAGTAGAGAACTAGGCTAACAGATAAACAAACTCCCGACCCAAAGAAACTGTGACATAATAAATTTGTGTTATCTCAAACCACTACATTTTTGTGATAATTTGTTATGAAGCAAAAGGAAACTATTAACCAGCCTTAAGAATTCAAAGACAACTCTAGTATAATGCTACCTTTGTTCATAACACAAGTTGAGGTCCCAAGAGGAAGGACTGCCTAGGGGAGCAAAAGAGAACTAGAAGTACTATAAGCCAGGGTAAAAACAGTCCTGGGTAGGTGGTGACTTCACGTGTTGGGCTGGGCTACGTACATTAAACTGGAGGGAGTCCAGATGGTAAAGGTCCACAAGGACAGCTACAAGAACGAAACTGTTTAGCCTGTACGAAATACATACACACTCAAGGCAAAATGAGAGGTGTCTTCAAATACTGCAAAAAAGCTGATTTGCAATGAGGAGGTGGGAAACTGGTGAGAGAGACTAGTTGCTGTGTTGCTTCAGAGGACAGAACCTGAACCAGGGGATAGAGTATTTACTGGAAAGAAGTTTTTAGTTCAAAATAAAGAAGAACCTTCCAACAGAGTGGAATACCTATTATGTTCTAAGAGCTATGTTAAGCAATAGGGATATAAAAAACAGTCTTTGCTTTCAGGAAGCTTACAGATTAGTGGTGGGCATCGACATATAAACAATGATGGCTTCCAGTGCTAACTGCTATAACGGAAACGTGTATGTTTAAGGGGAAGACATCATAGGGCTATTGAAGATTAATGCCATCTGTGGAAGTAAGAAAGGTTTCCTGGACATGTGGCTAAACTAGCTATTAAAAAATGAGTAAGAGGAGTGCTGGGTGGCTTAGTCAGTTGAGCATCCGACTCTTGATTTCAGCTCAGGTCATGATCCCAGGGTCGTGGGATCAAGCACTGTGTCAGGCTTTGCACTGAGCATGAAGCCTGCTTGGGAGTCTCTCTTCCCCTCCTTTTGCACCCCCCTCCCTAATGTGTGCACTCTCTCACTCTCAAAAAAATAAATATTTTTTAAAAGAGCAATTTAAAAAGAGTAAGGATTCATTAGTGAATCAAATGGCAGACATTCTAGAAGAAGAGAGCCATATATACAACAGTAGGGAAAGATGAAACAACATAGAGTACAGAGAATACAATGTGGTGGGGGGGGCTGATGCAGCATAAGGTGGGGTGGCTGGGTAAGGAAGAAGCCAGAATCTGCATGTGGTGAAAACAAGTGAACAGAAATAAACAGGGGAGTGACACAGTTCAACATGTATTTTAGAAAGATCATTCTCTGATGCTGGTGTAAGAGATGGACTGAAAGAGAGAAAATGAAGATGGCAAGAATGGTTAGGACATTTTGCAGATGAGCAGACAAGAGACGATGCAGGCTGGAATAAGGAAAGGCAGTGGAGATGTTACCATCCCTTACCTGTGCTTTTATATTAAAAAAAAAAAATCTTGTAACCAAACATCTATAAGACCCACATCTGCATTTTAAAAATCCCTTACTAGAATTCTTTGTTGAGAAAAAAAGTTCTGTATTTGTATTTGCTTATAATATAGAAAAACTAAGTAAGTGGTTACTTACTGGGGAGGGGAGCAAGTGGTGGTAAGACCCAGGCAGGCAGATGATGAACAAAGATAGAAACAGATGTTTCATTTCATACCTTTTTTTTTTTTTTTTAAGTTTATTTTGAGAGTGTGGGGGACAGGGGCAGAGAGAGAGATGGGGGTAGAGAGAGAATCCCAAACAGGCTCTGCACTGTTAGTTTGGAGTCCAACGCAAGGCTCAAACTCACAAACCGAGATCATGACCTGAGCCGAAATCAAGAGTCAGACACTTTGACTGAGCTACCCAGGCATCCCTCACTGTATACCTTTTAATATTTTCTAGCTCCTAAATTGCATGAATTTATTATCTATCAAAACAAAACAAGACAAAACATTTCCACTATCTAGGTAGATTTACCTGTGTGCGTTTCCACATTCTTTAGCAAGTGGTTCTGTTTGCCTCGGGGGAAAGATGCTACTTGAGGATCCTGCCTCCTTACAGCGCATTTCTCTGGGTCAATCCTTCTGGAAGACTTGTTGACAACTGCCAAATTCCCATCGTCGCAGGCAGATTTTGCTGGCCTTTCATTAAGATTATCCTTTGGAATGGGTGCCATGTTGTTTCTGGGTCCGGCATTTGTATGTCGTTGGCCCTCTTGTTTTAGTGGATTCCTACCTGGTCGTGGCCTAGCCCCCTCCACTTCCCAGGGAGGCCTTTTCTGTGGGTATCTTCTTTGCTCACTGCGTCTGGCCCCATACCCATCCAATACTCCTTTCCTGAAGGATGTGTCCAAAGAGTCAGAGTGGATAACCCCCACAGGTTTGGTATTTTCAGGTCCAGCATCCTCAGATTTTGTAGTCATTCTGTTACCCCACTCACATTTGAGTTTTCCCTTGACTTTTGGTCCTCTACCATAGCTGTATATAAATTGGGCTGCTTTTTTGGGTTTTGCTCCTCTGGGATCTGCACCGACAATTTCCTTCTCACTCTCAGAAGGGCTGTGCTCTCTGGGGTTTGTCCCACTCTCTGGCCTGGCCACATTTTCTAAGCTAGCTGCATCTGAGGACTGGTCAGTGAGATTCTGTACTTTCTTGACCTTGATATGTTGCTTTTCACTCCTCAATTTCTGCCAAGGTTGATTCTGAAGGCCATGGCTCTTGAGTAATTTGTTAGAAGTAGAGGACTGGAAAGAAGTTTGTTGACTCTTAGGTTTGCTTCCCAAAAGATAACTGTGCTGATGAATACCAGAGATATCATCATAAGAGACTTGCCTGGAAAGGTGACAAGGAGGTGGTGAACTGTAATTTCTTCTACCAATCCTATTAGAATCTAGTCTCCTTTGACTCCCACAATTTAGACCAGAATTTTTTCTCTCCTGAGGAATGAACTCAGCAGCATCCGTATTGAATTTAAAAGTACCTAGGACATAAAAAAATAGACACGCCAGTAAAGAAATTAATTGTCACCCATGAAACCCAGAAGTCCCTAGGCCATATCTAAAAGTTATTTTCCTAAGGACTATATAAAACAGGCCCTTATTAAGGCCTACTTTTCCTGTGACTGTGATAGGTTCAAGGTGCTTGTGGAAGACTGACCATTCCATGACCAGTAGCTTCACCAATAGCCACTGTTAAGAATTGCTAAGTAAACGGGGCACGTGGGTGGCTCAGTCAGTTAAGCCTCTGACTTTGGCTCAGGTCATGATCTCGCGGTTCGTGGGTTTGAGCCCCAAGTTGGGCTCTGTGCTGACAGCCTGGAGCCTGCTTCGGATTCTGTGTCTCCCTCTCTCTCTGCCCCTTCCCTGCTCATGCTCTCTTTCTCTCTCAAAAAATAAGTAAACATTAAAAAAAAAAAAAAAAAAAAAAAGAACTGCTAAGTAAAACCGCTCATCTGAGTGATCAGGCATTATTATTATTATTATTTTTTGAGAGAGAGGGAAAGAGCAAGAGCAAGAGAGAGAGAGAGCAGGAACAAGCAGGGGAGAGGCAGAGGGAGAGAGAGAATCTTAAGCAGATCCCACAGACATGGGGTTCGATCTCACAACTGTGAGATCATGACTGAAATCAAAAGTCAGATGCTTAACTGAATGAGCCACCCAGGCATCCCTAGTATTATTATTTTTATTGTTATTATTATTATTTTTAATGTAAGTTCTCTGCTTTATGTGGAGCTTGAACTCACAACCCCAAGATCAAGAGTTGCATGCTGAGCCAACTGAGCCAGTCAGGCACCCTGATAGGCATGATTTATACCTGCATTTGTTTTATAAAAAATTTCAGGTCAGCATACAGTTCAGGGGTGAGAATCAAACAGCAGGTTCCATGTGGTCTTTCAAAACTCTAAGACAGCATTGTATAATATCAAGCAAACAGGCTTTGGAGTCAGCCAAAATCAGTTTGAAGTATGGTCCTCCAGATGATGGTATGAGCTTAGGGATACTGCTTTTAGCCTTCATTTCCTCACCCATGACGAAAGATGACAATACTATTTCAAAGAGTAATTGTGAAATTTAATCAAAATTTCATATTGATAGTACTTAACACAGTGAGTACATTAGTTCCCATCTGTTCCCTCCAGGAATGTATTTTAGGTTTTCCATACATAACCTTTATGATATGGTCCAGAATCTGAGTCTCAAAAATTAAGCATATACCTCTTCAACCCACTCATTTTTTTCCCTCAAGATGCTTCTTTGTCCCTGAAGCCCAAAGACTAAATGATTTGCCTAAAGATACAAAACTAGTTAGTAGAAAAGCCAGAATGAGGGGCGCCTGGGTGGCTTAGTTGGTTGAGCATCCAACATCAGCTCAGGTCATGATCTCACGGTTTGTGGGTTTGAGCCCAGCATTGGGCTCTGTGCTGACTGCTCAGAGCCTGGAGCCTGCTTCATATTCTGTGTCTCCCTCTCTCTCTGCCCCTCCCCTGCTCACACTCTGTCTCTCTCTCAAAAATAAACATTAAAAAAAATTAAAAAGCCAGAATGATGTGTAGCTTATAGATCATACAGCCGACCCTTGAACAACACAGCTTTGAACTACAGAAGTCCACTTATACATGAATTGTTTACAGTACAGTACTGTAGATGTATTTTCTCTTCCTCATTTTTTTCATAACATTTTCTTTACTTTATTGCAAGAGTATGTAAGTATATAATACATATATCATGTAAAATCTGTGTTAATCAAATGTTTATGTCATTGGTAAGGTTTCTGGTCAACAGTAGGCTGATAGTAGTTAAGTTTCCGGGGAGTCATAAGTTATATGTGGATTTTCCACTGCGCAGGGGGGTTGCCATCCCTAACCCCCACATAGTTCAAGAGTCAACTGTACTATGAATCAACAAAGCCTGGAAGACATGGGTTTATGTACTTGCCCATCACTTATGTCTGTATGCAAGTAACTTAATCCTAATTTTTTTTATAAGGAATGGAGACACTAATAATCCCTACATCCAAGAGTTGCTATGAAGAATAAAGCAAGTTAGTAACATACATACAGTGATTAAAATAGTGCTTTATTGTTGCTGTTAGGGCTACCGACTATCTAAAATACACAGACCTTGGGGCGCCTGGGTGGCTCAGTCGGTTGAGCGGCCGACTTCGGCTCAGGTCATGATCTCACGGTCCGTGAGTTCAAGCCCCGCGTCAGGCTCTGTGCTGACAACTCAGAGCCTGGAGCCTGTTTTGGATTCTGTGTCTCCCTCTCTCTGACCCTCCCCCGTTCATGCTCTGTCTCTCTCTGTCTCAAAAATAAATAAACGTTAAAAAAAAAAAAATTAAAAAAAAAAAACACAGACCTGACCACAAATGGGTACAGTACTGAGCCTGTGGGTTTCAGGTTTAATAATAAACCCTAACATTTATTAGGTAATTAACATGCACCAGGCACTATTCTAAGCACTTTGTATCTGTTGACTCATTTAATTCTTACATTTCTGATGAGAAAACTGAGACTGAAAAAGTTACTTGTCAAAGACCACAGATGTGTTCCAAAGCAGACTCAAGATTCCACCCCTGGCTATATGGCCCTAGAGACCACACTCTTACACTACACTGTCAGAGTTTGGGCAGTGGATACCATAGAATCACATACTCAAGAACTGAATGAGATCATAAAGGTCATAGCGTAACCTTTCACTCAATCCAGGATTTGTCCTGATGGCTTTCACACAGGCAATTCTGGGGGTGGGGTGGAAGGCCTTACAAAACAAAAAGGGGATTAGACAAATTCATAAGGTGGTGAAGGAGATGTTTCACAAACATAAGAGAAAACATAAAGGTAAGAATGGGAAGATTAGACCAAATGGGTGTTGTATAGTCCTCTCCTTCTTGAAGAAACAAAGTGGGAGAGGGGCAAAAGAAGCCAGTAAAGTTGTGCAGAATAGCTTGGTAAAGGATGGGAGGAAGGTGTTCCATGTTAAGCTGTAAGGAGTTGATGCAACTACAGAGTCTAGATAGGGCAGCACCTATTCATATACAGTATGTGTTCCATTAGACATGAGGTAGTAGGTAATGTCCTCAGAGAGACCCTTAAGAGACAGGAGGAAGGGGAAAAGGGCACATGAATCAGTAAACTGCACCCAAGACACAAAGAACTGAGACACTACCCCTTTTTTTTCTTAGTATTTTAAGTAGCTAGAAGTTACTTGGTAAAGAGGATACAAGTGGTACACTACATTCAAGATAACATAGCAGAATAGTTAAGTGTCCAGCAGATGAGTGGAGAAGAGTAAGGGGAAATCCAATAGATTATGAAGTCCAGAAACAAAACAGACATTGGAGAGTCTGCCCATGGCAGAAATATATCCCTGAACTGCTCTGCTATTTGAGGACAGAAGTGGGCAAGAGAACTAAACACTGAGTGGAGATGGGGGTGTGGGCTAGAGATGATGCTAAAATAAGAACATGGGATAGTTCTTTGGACTAGGGGACTTTGCCACAGTAGATGGGGAGGAGGTTGTAACCTGGGGCACAATACAGGAGGCCAAAACTGTAACTCACAACAAATCCCACCCATTCTGGCCTCAAACACTGACAGGTGTAGAAATGGGCCAGAAGTGAGCCTGAGGATGGGAAGATCAATGGATTCAGTTGAGGATCTGGGGGGAAAAAAACGTGTGGGAGAATGACAAAACACCAGCCTAAGAAGGTTCCTATCCCCTAAGATGACTCAATACCTAAATCAGGACTAGGGTTTGGAAAACACAATTTTTTTTTTTTTTTTTTTTTTTTTTACCGAGACCCACAGTAACAAGTACATTTTACCTGCCACCCAGTACACAAATACATATATATTCTTCCTAGTGCCCCAACATTGGTTAAGTGGCAGTGACTCACTCAAATCAGCGAGTCTTGAACTAAGACTACAAACCACATGCTGCAAATTGCTGTCCTGTTTTTCATTAAGAGTGGGTCCTGAAATCAAACCATTGTAGTGGGTGTGACAGGTATTTTTTTCAAATGAAACAGAAAATAGAGCGTACTGCAGACAGTAAGGAAAAACATTACTTTCTGAAACTTTTGGTTCGCTTTTGTATTTACACGTGTGCACTGAGTCGCGATGTAAAGTTTGGACAACAAAGACCTAAAGTACACCTTGAAGGAAATGGAAATGGATGTTACATTTACAGCCAAATGAGGGTGTTTTACACACAGAGCTAACTCCAGGAGAAGCGAGCTAACAATTACGGAACAGGTACAGTACAGGGCGGGAGCCTTCACAGGAATTAACATATTCACTCCCAACTGATAGATGAGGAAACGGAGACTCAGTCACATTGCGAGTCTGTAGCAGTCTGAGATTGGAAACCACTGATGTCCGGGTCGAGCCCGCTCCGCTGCCCCAGGAAGCGCCAACCCGCTACGCATGGAGAGCCCGCCATCGTCACTGGCGGTGACTGGGCCGCCGCCCGCCTTCTGGAGATCAGGGCGGCCTCTGCCCCAGTAGGGCCGGGCTGAAGGCGGGACGCCCACATCGATTCGCTTGGCGCTGGGACAAACCCGCTCTCCCTGGAGACCCAGCTGCGGGGACTTCACAGACCAGTGGTGAACGGGCAAGGTCTCGATACCCACGACGCGCGTGGCTTGGCCCTTCCGAGCCACTATCCCCAGCCCTAGTACGCGCCACTCTCGCGATATGAATGGCCGGGCCCCTAGGACTCGTCACTGACCCAATTTCCGCTCCCTGAGAGGGGCCCAGTCCCGCGCGGGCCGGGACAGTACCTGAGACAGGAGGCGCCTCCGCCATCCCGTGCCGCAACACCTAAAGCGAGCCCTGCAACCTAGAGAGGGCTGTCACCCGGTCACGTGCCCTCGACTTCCGGCGCCGCAAGACTAGTCGCCTCTGCGCGCGCGGTGGACAGCCACGGAGGTTGCGCTGCCTGAGTGAACTGTGCGGTACGTCGGTGACGTCAGACATAAGCGCCAGGCGCCGGCCTACAGTACTGGCTGTAGGTGGTAAAGCTCGCGCTGGGTGTGGGAGCGTGCAGGAATTTGCGTAGTCATTGTTTTTCTTTTTGAGATTCGCGGTGCTCTCTTGCTACCATGCTCTGTTGCCCTGGCACCCAACCAACTTCACATGGCCTGCTGGAGTCAACTCAAACGTCACCTTCTTACCTAGAGTAGTTCAGGTTTGAAGTTAAAAAACGAAACCCTGCTAAGTAGTCGCAAGGGAATGTGGGGGAAAATAACGTGCAAAACAAACGATAACAAGGCTAATATACAGAGAACTCTTACAAAGAAGTTAGATAACTTCTAAGCCAAAAAGCGATATAAAAACCATGTGTTAGAAATGGTAAAGGACTTGAACCGGCAGATGACAATAAAACAAATACAGATGGATACTGAACATAAAGGGGAAAGTATGGAGGCGCTGATAATTTGTAAAGTAACAGCATTAAAAAAATTTTTTTTAATGTTTATTTTTGAGAGACAGACAGAATCTGAAGCAGGCTTCAGGCTCTGAGCTATCAGCACAGAGCCAGTTGCGGGGCTCAAAACTCATGACCTGAGCCTAAGTTGGATGCTCGGATGCTCAACGGACTGAGACACTCAGGGGGTCCGAAAGTAACAGAATTTTAAATGAGCGTGTGGAGTTTGTTTTGTTGTTGCATTACTAAATAGAACATAACATTTAAGTGTGAAGCAGCTGCATTTGTAAAGAAAACATGAAATAGATTAATTCACATGTGGGTTTTTCTGTTTGCTTTTTTACACTTGATCTTAGCCAAAAGACAAGAAACGATTTTTAAATTTTATTTTAGAGAGAGAGTGTGCTAGTGGGGGAGAGAAACAGAGGGAGAGAGAGGATCTTACCAGCATGGAGCTGACCCGGGGCTGGATCCCATGACCCTGGAATCATGACCTGAGCTGAAATCAAGAGTGGGACCCTAAACCCACTGAGCTACCCAGGAGCCTTTCATGTGTTTTAATGCGTCCTCTCTTAGGCATTGCTTTAAGTGCTGGAAGTAAATGGTGAAAAAGACGAACATGGTCCCCACCCTCATGAAGTGCATTATCTAGTAGAGGAAATTAAAAACTAAATAATTTATAAATTAATAACTTGTAGAATAATTTCAAATTATGTTAGCATTGTGAAAGAAATAGGCAGGGTAACAGTGATAGAGACTTAATGGGATCTGCTCCAGAAAAGGTGGCCAGGATCTTTGAGGAGAAAGAAAGATGAGAAGGAGCTAGCTAGCTACAAGAGGATTCAGAGAGAAGGAATAGTATGTGCAGAGGGTATGAAAAAGGAAAGACCCTGAAGTGTTCAAGATGTTGAAGTATCTGCTGGAGAATAGTAAGCAAGAAGAGTGGCACAGTATGAAATTGAAGAGTTAGGTAATGAGATCACTCAGATCACCTGCAGGCCATGATAAAGGATTTTATTCCAAGTGCAGTAAGAAGTTATTGAAGGGTTCTAAGCAAAGAAGTGGTATCTGAGCTACACTTAGATTTCTCTTCCACCCAAGGAAACGGTGAATTGTGGGGGGAGAAAGCATAGAAGTGGGTAGATCAGTTACATTTTTGTATTACACTAATGCAGAAGATGATGGTGGCCTTGGGCTAGAGTGACAGCAAATGAGATGGAGAGAAGAGGACAGATCTGAGGTTTATATGAAATATAATCAGTGTCCAGCTTCCAAACTTTTTCCATACCGACAGGTGTGATGTGATATCTTATTGTAGTTTTAATTTGCACTTGATTACTAATGAATCTGAACATTTCTTAATGATCTTTTTAGTTTCTTCTTTTTAAATTTATATCTGTTGGCCATTTTTCTTTTCTTTCTTTCTTTTTTTGATTTTTGAGAGAGAGTGAGTGCAAGTAGGGGAGGAGCAGAGAGAGGGAGACAGAAGAACCGAAGCAGGCTCCACGCTGGCAGCAGCTAGCCTGATTCAGGGCTTGAACTCATGAACCCTGAGATCATGACCTGAGCTGAAGTTGGATGCTTAACTGACTGACCCACCCAGGTGCCCCCATTGCCCATTTTACTATTGGGGTTGCTTTATTTTTCTTGCTGATGGTTTCTTATATATTGCAGATATCAATTCCTTATCATTTTTAGACATTTCAGTTGTTTTCTCTTCCATTGTCTATTAATTTTGTACTTTACTGAACATAAATCCTTAATTTTGACACATCGGCTCATCAAACAAACAAACTATATTGTCACCTTTAGAAATTGCCTGATGTTGGTGGCTCAGTAGGTTAAACGTCTGACTTTGACTCAGGTTGTGATCGTGCGGTTTGTGAGTTTGAGCCCTGCATCAGGCTCTGCTGACAGCTCTGAGCCTGGAGCCTGCTTCAGATTCTGTGTCTCCCTCTCTCACTGCCCCTCCCCTGCTTGTGCTCTGTCTCTGTCTCTCAAAAATGAATAAATGCAAAAAAAAATTTTTTTTTAATTACCTGATGTTTCAGTCTGGGTCCAGTTCAGAGAGAAACCACACAGTCATTTGAACAGAGAAGGTTTTATTTATTTAAAGACTTATCAACTATAACAGAGGATTGGAGAAATAAGGAATTGACTAGTAAAGAAGTAAAAAAAACAACTCTAAAATAATAAAGGATTAGCAATATAAGGAACAGCCACTACCTCTATGCTTGAGATAGACTACCCACTGAAGATCGCCTCAGAGCTGAGGTGCGGACCTTCTCAGAGAGGATGTGTCTGTGGCTCACTAGATGGCAAGGAAGCAGTGTGGTGCTACAATGGCAGAAGCTGCTAGAAATCTACCATGTAGGATGCTAGGGAAAGTAAATCATGGGGAGATGTCTCAGAAAAGGCACTCTACTATAAACCACCTGAGGTGGTGCCAAGAGCAGTTTCTGGCTGTTGGCCACCATAAACTGAAAAGGCCGGGGGCTGAAGAAGCTCTGTACGTTGCAGGAGCCAAACACTGGAGAAGCTGCCTATAGCACAGAAGCCTGCCTAACTCAAGCTGTAGAAACAGGAAACAAAACCTTTTCTTCCTGTGATATCTCTCTGGTGCCCTCTACTGACAAATTTTAGTATCTGCCAGCTGATAAAGGATATATTTTTTTAAATGTTTGTTTATTTTTTAGAAAGCACAAGCGGGGGGGGGGGGGGGGGTGGAGGCAGAGAGAGGGGGACAGAGGATCTGAAGCAGGTTCTGCGTTGAGAGCAATGAGCCCTATGCAGGGCTTGAACTCACGAACCACGAGATCATGACTTGAGCCAAAGTTGGATGCTCAACTGACTGAGCCACCTGGGCACCCCTTGGATAAACATTTAAAAGGGTCCACATCATTTCACGGAGCAAGCAAAAAGGATAAATTTGGAACTGAATAGCAATAATTCATAACTGGCATACTAGGGAAAATGTTCATTATTTTCAAAACTTGTAAATGAAGTAAGTAAACAATTATCTTGCCCTCCCTATACAAACACTATTTCATACAACATACCAAAATGTATGACAAGCAATAAAAGTGGTATTCAGATGGAAATTTATAGCTATAACTACTTGCATTTAAAAAGTCCAGGGGCACCTGGGTGGCTCAGTTGGTTAAGTGTCTGACTCTTGGTTTCAGCTCAGGTCGTGATCTCACGGTTTGTGGGTTCAAGCCCCATGTAAGGCTCTGTGCTGACAGAGGGGATTCTGGGATCCTCTTGGGATTCTTGGGATTCTCTGCCCCTTTCCTGCTCTCACTCTTTCTCAAAATAAATAAACATTAAAAAACAAAGTCCAGACACTGGAATATTATTCGGTACTGAAAAGAAATGAGCTGTCAAGCCATGAATAATAAATACATGGAGGAAACAAATGCATATCACTAAGTGAAAGAAACCAATCTGAAAGGCTATATTCTGTATGATTCCAACTATACGACATTCTGGAAAATGCAAAACTGTGGAGACAATTGCTAGGGCTTAGGGGACGGGAAAGAAAAATAGGCAGAGAACAGAGGCTTTTTAGGGCAGTGCAACTGTTCTCTATGATACAGTGGTGGATACATTGTCAAAACCCATAAAATGTACACCAAAAGTAAACTCTACTGTAAACTATGGACTTTGGGTGATACTAATGTATCAATGTAGGTTCATGTATTACAACAAATGTACCACTGTGGTGTGGAATGTCAATAATGGGGGAGGCTGTGCATGTGTGAGGACACGGTATATGTGGGAATTCTCTGTACCTTCTTAATTCTGCTGTGAATCTAAACCTGCTCCAAAAAATAAAGTTTATTAATAAAAAGAGACAGACCTCAAATCAGTAGCTTTAGCTTAGTCTTCTACCTTAAGAAACTAGAAAAAGAAAAGCAAACTAAACCAAAACAAGTAGAAGGAAACAATAAAGGTTAGAGCAGAAATAAAATAAAAATAAGAAAATTAAAAAAATCCAAGAAAACAAAGTGATTCATCAAACAAAAAGAAAAAATTGTCTTTTAGCTTAGATTGACAAGAAAAAAGAAAGAAAAAAATTATTATAATTAGGAATTGAAGAGGGGGACATTACTATGAACTTTAAAGAAGTAAAAAGTGGGGTGCCTGGGTGGCTCAGTTGATTGAGCGTCTGACTTCGACTCAGGTAATGATCTCACAGTTCGTGGGTTCGAGCCCCACATCAGGGTCTCTGCTGCCAGTGCAGAGCCTGCTTCAGGTCCTCTGGTCTCCTCTCTCTCTGCCCCTCCCCGTGTGCTCTCTCTCTCAAAATAATAATAATAATAATAATAATAATAATAATAATAATAATAAACATTAAAGAAAAAATTCTCTCCCTCTGCTCCATCCCCCCCCCCAAAAAAAAGAAAGAAAAAGAATTATAAGGGAATACTATGAAAAGCTTTGTACTAAGAAATTAAATTACTAAGATGACATGGGAAAATTCCTAGAAATATACAAACTACCAAAATGGACTCAAGAAAAACAGAAAATCTGAATAAACCTATATAGCAAGTAAAGAGATTTAACTAGTAATAAGAAAGCTTCCAACAAAACCCAGGCCCAGATGGCTTCACTGGTGAATTCTACCATACATTCAAAGAATTGACACCAATCCTTCACAAACTCTCCCCAAAAATAGACGAGGAGGGACCACTTCCCAACTTTTTCTCTGGATGAAAACTCTGCCTTAGGGCAATCAATGCCTATCTTCCCGTTGCAGAAATTGATGGCAACAGCCCAGACTGTCCATGAAAACAGACCGAGACTGATTAGGCATTCTAGGGCAGTGGTTGTTAGCTCTGGCTACATATAAGAACTACCTGGGGAGCTTTTAAAAATCCAAGTGCCCACACCATATTCAGATTCATTATATTAGAATCTATGGGGGGGGGGGTAGGAAAATATAAAAGGAAAGCTATAGTATATGGATAATACAGGTTGAAGTGCCAAACTTTTACGTTCTTTCAAATTCTGTGTCTCCCTCTCTCTGTGCCCCTCCCCACTTGTGCTCTGTCTCTGTCTCTGAAAAATAAACATTAAAATACAAGTCTGACCTGCTTTTAACTCTACATGTTTCTCAAGTCCAACCCCTCCTCTCCTTTCCTCTTTCAACTCTGGATCTTTCCAATCTCCTTTGGAGATGATATCATTGGATCATTCCAATCTCCTTTGACCTTGCTAAACTTCCAGGGCTGATAGATTACAACCTAAGGATACCACCAGTACTCAATTCAGCTTCTAATGGTTAACAGGTGAGATACTGAACAGAGATACTGACTGGTGGCAGCTACTGGTGGAGTGATTATCAGAGGCTATGTTGTGCCTGGGACTTTGCCACAGGACTCATCTTCTCCATTTTCCTTAAATTCACTAAGATTGACATAGACCAAGTCCTGGCTTTAGTTCTTTTCCCAGTACAGCAAGAATTAGCAGAATGATAAAAGTGTTAAGGAGTCTTCAGGAAAAGGAAAACTGGTCAGAAGCAGAAAATCGACTTTGTGGTGCATGTGTGGGGAGTGGAAGCAATTATTACAGCATTTAACATTGAAAAGCGGGACAGAGCAAAGAGAGAGGCTGCAGAGAAATTTCTGGGATTCTTATTGGCAAGTGACAGGAACCCAACTCCAACTAGTTTAAGCAGATAAAGGGGTTTACTGGCAGAATTCTCAGTTCACAGAATTAAAGGAAGAGTTGCCGAGACTTGGAGCACTCTGGGAATCTCAAGGATCAGAGGTTTGGCTCAGTGCCATTAGGATTCTTTCATTCAGCCTCTCATCTTGGCTCCCCTCCAGCCTCAGTATCTCAAGCTTCTCATACTGACAAAGAATTTAGGGGGTGGGGGAAGAAAGCATTTCCCCTAGTTTGCATTTAGTAAATTCAAGGGAAGAACTTCAACAGGCACAGCCTGGTCTCTAATTGGTATTTTTGCAATAATCACACAGTTATAATTGGGGAGGCAGTTCTGTAAAAAAAAAAAAAAAAAAAAAGAATGTTCTGAAAGGACTAAGCAATAAACCATTATAGAGAGGCAAGGACCAAGTCACAGGCAGCTTTGTATGCCTTGCTGGAGGTGTCAGGGAACCATGAAAGACATTAAGTAGTGACTAGGTCAGATTTGTATTTTAATGTTGATTTATTTTTGAGAGAGAGAGACAGAGGGGGTGGGGGTGGGGGGCAGTGCAGAGAGAGAGAGGGAGACATAGAATCTGAATCAGGCTCCAGGCTCTGAGCTGTCAGCACAGAGCCTGACATGGGGCTCGAACTGGGGAACGGTGGGATCACGACCTGAGCCGAAGTCAGTGCTCAACCGACTGAGCCACCCAGGTGCCTCCAGATTTGTATTTTAGAAAGAGAAGTATAGCTGTGATGAATGGACTCAAGGAAGCGAAACTGCATGAAGAGATAACAAGTCATTAATTCCAAAAGACTATGGGATGGATGTCTAGGTTAAGGAAAATTGAAAGAGGAAAGGAGGGAAGGGGTTGGATTTGAGAAACATGTAGAGTTAAAAGCAGGGTTTGATGATTAACTGTGCAGAGTGAGGCAAAATGTAGGCATTAAGGACAACTCAAGAGCTTTCTGTTTTGGATGGAGGATGATTCCATGACCTGAGACAGGGAAAACAGGAGGAGGAGATTCAGGTCTAAGGGAAAGGTAATGGCTACCTTGGCCACTTGAATGCGAAGTGTTTGTGGGCTTCTGGAACATCCAAATAATTCTTAGGCAAAAAGCTGGATATGAATAGGATTCTGAAACTCAGGGGCAAGATCTGGGATAGAAGTATAGATTTAGTGGTCAGTAAAGTCATGAGAATAGTTGAGTTCAGTAAATATAAGTGATCAAAGAAAGAAGTATGATAGCTAAAAGTTAGAATCCTAAGAACACTAACATTACAGTTAGTGTTTCAGAGTGATGAGGATTTCAGAAAGGAGTCTTAGAATAGTCAGAAGAACAGGAAAACCAGAGAGCATTGTCACAAAAACCAAGGGAGTAGAGATTGTTAGAATGATTGATCACAGGTATCTGATGCACTAAAAAGGTCTAGTTGGAAGACTATCAACCATTACAATTGGCTATATATAGGGCACTGATAACATTGGCAAGAAAGAAAGCAGGAATATTTGCTGAGAGTGAATCCCAAGAAAATAAGCTCAATTTAGGTATCAGATTTTAGGTAATGGTGGGACATTTCATTGGGAATGCCCAGTACTGAAAATAAGAATGAAGAGGTCTAGACTAGTGACAATTATTTTGAGTCTTTAGCAATAGGTAATACATAAAATGTTGGGTGTGACATGTTTCAAAGAGAATATAAAGGGTGAGAGGAAGTCCAAGATTGAAACTATAATGAAAGAAATATTTAAAGAGCTGAATGAGAAATTATAGAGAGGCCAAGGAAGATTTCAAGAAGGTAATGATGAATAGTACAAAGGCTTCTTGAGAGGGTGAGATTAGTCTGCACGAATGAATCATTAAAGACCCTGCAATTAGGCAGGAGTTTGGACTCCTGGCACCTTCCAAGAAAAGAATGAAGCCTCTGTTTTTGTTGTTAATAATCCTTCATAAGAGAATAGCAGGCTGCAAAGTATAGTTAACCCTTGAACAACATGGGGAATAGGGCACAGTTGAAAATCTGCATCTAACTTTTAACTCCCCCCAAACTTAACTACTAACAGCCTACTATTGACCAAAAGTCTTACCAATAACATAAACAATTAACTCATATTTTGTACATGTATTAGAAACAATAAAGTGAGGAAAAAGAAAATATTATAAGAAAATCATAAGGAGAAAATACATTTACAATACTGTACTGAAAAAAGTCCATGTAGAAGTAGATCGTGTTCAAACCTGTATTGTGTAAGTGTCAACTGTACTCACGACCATTACCTCAATGATTCATCACAAAAGCCTTGTGAAGTGAGCATGATTTTACTAATAAGGAAGGTTAGTGAAGTGACTAGGCTACATAGTAGTTATTAGACAGTAGATGAGGGCCCAGGCCTGGATTGTTCTTTATTCTTTCCTCTGATGCTAGCAGTTAAGTTTGATTTCTAGACTGAATCAACATTAAAATTATATTATTCCTGTACTAGAGGTTTTAGGCTGTAGTGATATTAAAATTGTATCCTTTTGAAAAATATTTATTGAGTATAAATAAATGTCCTGTACACATTAAATATCAAGAAATATTCATTATTGATTACAAGTCAGGCTGTAATACTGAGGGAACCACAGAATCAAAATATCCACTCATGATATAGTAGTGATAATTCCATTCCAATATCAGACATAGTAATGAATTACTCACAAGACACAATAAAACCCATCAAAAAGGCTACCACTTTAACCAACCTATAATACCACAATAGAAAATGGTTTTGAATCATAGTATAAGCAGTCCCAATAATCTCATCTTTGTCTTATCAATTTATCAATTTGAGATTGTGGAGTTAACACTATCTTAGAATGTAAAGATTCCACTTCCTTGGTTTTATTTCAAATTATTATTAATAAATGAAAACAAGTCATACATAGCCACTGATACTTTTAAGTACATTAGTCTTAAGAAAAAAGACATAAAAATTTAGTATGAAGAAAGCATCCCCCAAACAATGAGTCTCTTAACGGAAAAAAAATAAAAGAGCACTATAATTAACCTTTCCTTCAAAGAAAGGAAAGAAACATAAATCTGTTATGGTAAATTCGGAAAGATAAATATTTCCTAGTCCCACAATATGTGTTTATTTTACACGATGTATTTGAATGATGCAAGTCTATGAAGCAGGGATCTGTGGTAATCCAAATTCATCCACCAGGACTCCATCCTGTGAAAAGAAAGCAATGTGTAGTGCCACTGTTTTTCAGTTGATAAAACAAATGATCACAAGTATTCAGTAGTCAAAATTCATTTCCCAGTGTTTAATCAGTGAACACCAAAATCCCACTGAGAAGATTAGAAAGCATTTTCATGAAAGATAAAGGGTGTAGTGATAAGATAAGACAAGACTGGAAAAGCTCAGGGTGGTTCTTTGCAGCACAAAGGAAGAGTGAAAGAGCAAGAGACACTTACGAGTAAACTAGGAAGGGTCTGGGTGGAAAGGATGAGGAGTCAGTCCTTGCCTCCAGATTCCCATTTTCACTCTGATGTCTTTTTTTTTTTTTAATTTTTTTTTTTTAACGTTTATTTATTTTTGAGACAGAGAGAGACAGAGCATGAATGGGGAAGGGGCAGAGAGAGGGAGACACAGAATCTGAAACAGGCTCCAGGCTCTGAGCGGTCAGCACAGAGCCCGATGCGGGGCTCGAACTCACAGACTGCGAGATCATGACCTGAGCTGAAGCCGGCCATTCAACCCACTGAGCCACCCAGGCGCCTCTCACTCTGATTTCTAAAGTGAACCATTATCTTTTGTAGCTTCCCAATCCTTAAAGGAGCAGTGCCCCAGGACAGGCAGTTATTTCCATATCATACTTTTCTACAAACTTAGAGACAGCAATACTACTATCCATTAAGAAACCATATCTCAACGGCACATTTAACACAGGAATCTGTGACCTTCTAAAAGTAGAAATAACATAGATGCTTCAGGGTACTGAAAAGGTAAGCTGTGGTGGTAGCGTTAATAAAAATCATTTCAGGTAGGGGCAACTGGGTGGCTCAATCGGTTGAGTGACTTCAACTCAGGTCATGATCTCATGGTTCATGAGTAAGCCCTGCTCACTGGCTGTCAGGCTCACTGCTGTCAGTGCAGAGCCTGCTTTGGATCCTCTGTACCCCCCGCCC
Source organism: Panthera leo (assembly GCF_018350215.1). NCBI lineage: Eukaryota > Metazoa > Chordata > Mammalia > Carnivora > Felidae > Panthera > Panthera leo. Next base: position 55,394,924 of record NC_056691.1, on the reverse strand, counting down.
CTCCTTGCTTACACATGTACTCTCTCTCAAAAATAAATAAAAGATTAAAAAAAAATTATTTCAGGGGTGCCTGGATGGCTCAGTCGGTTAAACGGCTGACTCTTGGTTTTGGCTCAGGTCATGATTTCGTATTTCATGAGTTTGAGCCCTGTTTTGGGCTCTGCGCTGACAGTGCAGAGTCTGCTTGGGATTCTCTCTCTCTCCCTCTCTCTCTCTGCCCCCTCCTGCTCACACTGTCCCTCTCGAAATGAATAAACTTAAAAAAATTAAAAAAAAAATAATTTTAGGTAAGCTGAGAAAAAGCAACCTATAAACCTGGAACCCTGAAATGACCAGAGACAGGGGTGGGGTGGAATGAGCAGTAGAGAAAAGTAAGATTACTCTAGACTCAAGGAAGAAGGGAGGGTATGGTAGGGGGAAGATGCACATTCATAGAAATTAGCTATAAGGGACCTTGGAAATGATCTACTTCCCACCTTTTGCTCCCCACATTTCACATGCAGGAAAAACTGATAAGGTTCTGAGAGAAAATAAGAATTTCTAATTTGCTCCAAGTCATACAGTAAACAAAGGCAGAGCTGAAACTGGCTCTCACTCAAGGACTGTGCACACTGAACGTGCACATTGGGAGATAAAGCAAACACCAAGGAGATAAAGCAAACAGAAAAAATGGCAAGAGAAAAAAATGACACATTACACCAGGAACTAAGATGGAGTGAACAGGATTTCATAAGCAACAAAATTTTATCTGTTTATAATAATGACAACTGTATAGCTTTGGACGGGGCTTTCAGTGCGAAGTCCTTTTACATACAAGATCTAACTTGTTCTACACAACAATTATGTAAGATAATTGTAATTATCTGCATTTTACAGATGTAAGGATCAGAAAAGTTCACAACAATTAAGTGATTTGTCAAGGTCTCATAGGGAGTTAGTGGCAGGACTGAGACTTAAACCCAGGTGTCCTGATTCTTTACCTTGTTAATGAGAAACTTTCAACATTAAGTTTTATACTTAAATTATTAATCCCTATTTAAAAAAAATCCACCTGGAGCATTCCCTTTTGAATATACTCTCTCTGTAAAGAGAGCTTTCATACTATTCTTCCTTTCTGATTTTAGACTCTAATAAACTTTTGCCTGCTGCTCAAAAAGAAAAAAAAAAGTCCACCCTACAATTAAGCAGTGTGTATGGAAGATAGAACTTTCTTTCACACTGCTGCCCAGCATGGTTCATGAATGTGTTGATAATGCTTTTCCAGGAAATACTGTCTGAAACCTAGAAATGGCACCCAGTGCAAGCTCACAAGGGTAATTCCTGGGCCTCAGTGACACTACGTACACAGCCTGTCCACAGTCCAATGCAAGAAAACTAGACTTTCAAGGGGTCCCAAAACAATGACTAGCACGGTCTTTCCCCGTTCAAACTTAAGACTACCTTGTAGATTCCCAAATTGGGATCAAGCAAAAAACCTTAACCATTTTGCATAGCAAACATAAAGAGAAAAAGCTTTCACCTTATTCTTTGTGTCAGTGGGAACGCCTTCTGGAATTGCAGGTGCAGATGCCGCTTCATCCAAGTAAGAACTGTCTTCATCAGCCAGAAGCTCATCACCCAGTGCATCCAACTCTGAGATTGAAACAGTTGACATTTCAAAAACAGTTATGCAAGAAAACTGGCAGCTAATGTTAAGAAAGTTAGCCAAATTATTATGAGACATGAATTTCAAAACAAAGGGAAAAGGATTTTTAATTTTTAAAAAATATTTTATTTATTTTTGACAGAATACAAGCAGGGGAGGGGCAGAGAGAAAGGGACAGAGGATTTGAAGCAGGCTGTGAGCTGACAGTAGTGAGCCCAATGAGGGGCTCAAATTCAAGAACTGTGAGATCATGACTGGAGCCAAAGTTGGACTCAATGGACTGAGCCACCCAGGTGCCTGGGGGGAAAGGATTATTAATCTCTATTTTCAAAATAAAAGATGACCATCTTAAGAAATTTTCAAGGGAACTGATGTGGTAGAATCTATGAAAAACACAAATCAAAGTAAAACAAAACAACCATTCCCCACAGGTTTACAAAGCCCTAGTCTTCATGAGAAGAGTCTATATATAGCTATCAGTTGGCCAATTCAAATTAGAAAATCTGGACAATAACAAATGCAAAAAATTCTCTCTCAGTTATTGATGAGCTTGAGAGAAGGCAGTGAAAGGCATGAAACTGTTGCATACTGAGTGACCATCACATGAAATCAAGCTTTAAAAATATGTCTATGGTAAAGTGAGTTGGAAGTGACCAGGAAGAATGACAATAGCAGATAGAGACATAGCAGGAAACTCAGGATGGGAAATAAAATAAAGAAATGAATGTGAAAAAAAAAAGGTTCTAGGCAAAAACAGAATGGGAGAAAGAAGGGAGGGGGTGAGAGGAAGGGAGGGGGGAGAGAGAGGAGGAGAAGAAGAGAAGAACTGAGATGGGAATCATGTGACAGAAAATCCTGTGTGAGGTGGTTCTGCCATCTACCTAGTTACTCATGCTAGACACTGACATTTTTTTTTAATGTTTTATTTATTTATTTTGAGAGAGAGAGAAGTGGGGGAGGGGCAGAGAGACGGAGAGACAGAATCTCAAGCAGGTTCCACACCATCAGTTCAAGGCCTGATGCGGGGCTGGATCTCACAAACCGCAAGATCATGACCTGAGCCGAGATCAAGAGTCAGACACTTAGCTGACTGCGCTGCCCAGGTGCCCCCGACAAACATTCTTGACCTCCCCTCCTTCCACATCCACTTTTCTGTTTCTGCTACTATCACCTTAGTCGCTATCATCTTTTCTTTAAAATTTTATTTATCTTTTAAATTCCAGTATAATTAACACACAGTGTTATATTCACTTCAGGTGTACAATATAGTAATTCAATAATTCTGTACATTACTCAGGCTCATCATGATAAATGTACTCTTACTCCCATCACCAATTTTGCCTGTCCCCCACCTACCTCCCCTCTAGCAGTTTGTTCTCTATAGTTAATAGTCTGTTTCTTTACCTCTTTTTTCTTGGTTTTGTTTCTTTTTTTTTTTTTTTTAATTTTTTTTTTTAATGTTTATTTATTTTTGAGACAGAGAGAGACAGAGCATGAACGGGGGAGGGTCAGAGAGAGACGGAGACACAGAATCTGAAACAGGCTCCAGGCTCTGAGCTGTCAGCACAGAGCGTGACGCGGGGCTCGAACTCACGGACTCCAAGATCATGACCTGAGCCGAAGTCGGCCGCTTAACCGACTGAGCCTCCCAGGCGCCCCTTGGTTTTGTTTCTTAAATTCCACATATAAGTGAAATCATATGGTATTTGTCTTTCTCTGACTTATTTCACTTAGCATAATACCCTCTAGTTCCATCCATATTGTTGCAAATGCTAAGATTTCACTCTTTTTGATGGTAATATTCCATTGTGTGTGTGTGTGTGTGTGTATCTACATCTTTATCCATTCATCTATGGATGGACACTTGGGACTGCTTCCATATCTTGGCTATTAAAAGTAGTGCTGCAAGAAATATAAAGGTGCACGTATTTTTTTCAAATTAGTGTTTTCATTTCTTTGGGCAAAGGCTCCTCTCCCTGAGGCCAGGCAACAACCCCTCCCATTTTTTTCCTATTATCCCCTGCTCATTCTTCAGGACCCATGCCTGTGCCCACTCCCAACTAGGATAGATTCCCCAGCTATGTGCTCCATGGTACCCCACACTTCTCCTTCCCAACAGTTTGTGCTCTTGTAATTAATCACTTGAAGTAAGTTTCTTACCCCTGGTGATGGAAGCTTCATAAATGCAGGGACCATATTTGCCTTCTTCAATGTTGAATTCCTAGCACCTAACATAGTACCTGGCCTATGGTAGATGCACACGAAGTACTTGCCAGTGACTGTTTCTTGATCTGCTTTGTTGTTCTGAGGGAGAGGACTCCAAAAATAGGGAGAGCAAAATCAAAAGGAAAATGGCAGGGAAACACAGTGCTTAGATACCAAGCACCAGGTCAGCAGACACTTTTGCCCATATTTTCCTCCAGAGCTTATCTGTCCAAGAGTTGTTAGTGGATCATGCACATCTGACATGCCAGCTTCATAAGCTCTTTGCCCAGAGGCCGTACCATAAACTAACTCTCACAGAACCTTCACTGGAATTTTCTCTAGCATTTGGGAAAAGGTCCCAGGAAGTTGCTCCTTTCAGACTCTAAAACTTTTTTTTCCCAACTGCTTTTCCCATAACATACCTGCTTCCAGGTCATCTTCGTCTAACTCTGGGGTGCCATAACTACGGCTCAGTGCTTCTTGGATTTCACTGGCATCTTCCATCATATCTTCTAGCTGGTCTTGTAAATCCTTGTAGAAATGTATATGACAGTTTTCATTAATTTTTTACTATTTTCCTCTAACTAACCCTCACTCCACTCTCTCCTCTGAATCTCAGAAGCAAGTGATTTTTATTTATTTATTTATTTTTTTTAATTTTTTAACGTTTATTTTTGAGACAGAGAGAGACAGAGCATGAACAGGGGAGGGTCAGAGAGAGGGAGACACAGAATCTGAAACAGGCTCCAGGCTCTGAGCTGTCAGCCCAGAGCCCGACGCGGGGCTTGAACTCACTGACCGCGAGATCATGACCTGAGTCGAAGTCGGCCGCCCAACCGACTGAGCCACCCAGGCGCCCCAGCAAGCGATTTTTAAAAAGATAACGTATGCAAAATGGTGAGCACATACCAGTTTTCAACAATTGTTAGTTCCCTACCCTTAACTCAGTCCTTGCCTACTGACTGCTTTTAGTCAACAACTGACCAGGTGCTCCTGTAAAGTACAGGTCTGAATAACTCCTGAATGCCCCTTCCAATTAAAAGTATAAAAGAGCTTAATGAATTATTTAAAAATCACAAAACTGAAGAGTCCCATAACAATAACCGTGAATGCCAATGGCCACATAATCCTCCTTTTTGGTGATAAAATGTAAACTCAAAATTAAGGAAGAATTAAATTGGGGCACCTGGCTGGTTCAGTCTGAAGAGCATGTGACTCTTGATCTTGGGGTCATGGGCTTGAGCCCCATGCTAGGTGTAAAGATAACTGAAAAAAAAAAAACCTTAAAAAAAAAGAAAAGAGGGGCACCTGGGTGGCTCGGTCGGTTGAGCGTCTGACTTCAGCTGAGGTCATGATCTCACAGTCTGTGGGTTCGAGCCCCACATCGGGCTCTGTGCTGACAGCTCAGAGCCTGGAGCCTGCTTCCGACCCTGTATCTCCCTCTCTCTCTGCCCCTCCCCCACTCTCACTTTGTCTCACTCTCTCAAAAATAAATAAATGTAAAAAATTAAAAAAAAAGAAAAGAATTAAATTGGTGATCTTGCATTTGAATTTAAGGTGCTTCAGGGAAGTCCAAAGTCCTACTGCAAGAACAGATGCCCATTAGTCTGTCATTACAGAAAGTTTACCTAAAACACTAAATTCAGCCTCCATACTATCAACATTTTTCTAGTTTATGGAGAAAAGGAGGTAATAGAGACAAGCAAATTAATCTTCTTAAGTCAGCCAAAGATGGACTATACTGTGTAGGGAAAAAAGACAACAGTGGAAACAACTGGGTGGTACAAAAAGTTGTACTGAGCCAACCCTGGATGGAGAAACAGAAATGGAATCAGGATAGGCTTGATATCCGAGACCAGGCTGGTGAAAATAATTGACTGAGAGCATAAGTCATCTGTGAATGATCTACCTGTGATTAGCTAGAAGACTACAAAGCCAGGAATAATGTAAAAAGCAATCTGAGAAGTGCTACAGCATAATAAAGGGCAGCTAATATAATGGCTAGGAGCACAGACTCTGAAGCTCAAATCTTGCCTTACTCAATGAGAAATAAAGCCTCTAAGCCTTAATGTCCTTGTCCATAAAATAAGATTATTAATAGGCATACCTCATAGGATTATTAAAGGATTTATCACAGTAATACATGTAAAACACTAAGCACTTAATACTATATATCTTCCATTGTGTTAAGGATGTGCAGAGCAACAATATGCTCGTTATATGCTGAAAATTCCACAGAGAGGAAAGAGAGTATTGTTGATAATGCAGAAAGTCCAAACCAGCACCATTTATCCTTCAGAATTTTTTTAAATTTGTTTTAATGTTTATTTATTTTTGAGAGAGACAGAGTGAGTGGGGGAGGGGCAGAGAGAGACAGACACACAGACACACAGACACACAGACACACACACACAGAATCCAAAGCAGGGTCCCGGCTCCGAGCCGTCAGCACAGAGCCTGATGCGGGGCTCGAACCCACAAACCACGAGATCATGACCTGAGCTGAAGTTGGACACAACCAACTGAGCCATCCAGGCACCCCTATCCTTCAGAATTTTTAAAGCAATGCAAAACATTTGAAAAACTCCTCTTGGCCCACAAATTGGAGGTTTGTTTTTCCATTTAAAGGTGAGGGAGACAGGGGCACCTGGGTGCCTCAGTAGGTTAGGTGTCCGACTTCAGCTCAGCTCATGATCTTGGGGTTCATGGGTTCGAGCCCTGTGTTGGGCTCTGAGCTCAGAGCTCAGAGACTGGAGCCCGCTTCAGATTCGGTGTCTCCCTCTCTCTCTGCCCCTCCCCTGCTTGTGCTTGCTCTCTCTCTCTCTCTCTCTCTCTCTCATAAACATTAAAAGAAAAAAAAGGTGACGGGGCACCTGGGTGGCTCCATTGGTTAAGCGTCTGACTTCGGCTCAGGTCATGATCTCACAGTTTGTGAGTTCAAGCCCCGCGTCAGGCTCTGTGCTGACAGCTCAGAGCCTGGAGCCTGCTTCATGTTCTATGTCTCTCTCTCTGCCCCTCCCCTGCTCATGCAGTCTCTATCTCTCAAAAATAAATAAACATTAAAAAAAAAAAAAAAAAGGTGAGGGAGACAGTAAAATGAAAAACACTTAAAAAATTTTTTTTAAATATTTATTTATTTGAGAGAGAGAGAGAGAGAGAGAGAGAGAGAAAGAGCATGATCATGACCTAAGCCAAAATTAATAGTTGGACGTTCAACTGGCTGAACCACCCAAGTGCCCCAAAAAAACTTTTTTAAAAAAGAAAGCACTATGCTGTATTTTCAAGTGCCAAACTACTATGCTGTACACATGTAACATTCTGCTGTACAGAGAAGCGCTGGCTGAAATTAAAAAGAGTGAAAACACAGAGTAAGTAGTTAGGTCAAGCTCTGCCATGCTATCACATATCAACACAAGTCTCCTCAAGTCATTTATGAATAGGATTCCTAGCAATAGACTTTATGAAAGACACACACACACTAATTAGCACACAAAGAATTAACAGGCTTAATATTGGATAAGAAACACAAAAATAATACAAATATAAGCACTAGACTTGACATGCAGAAACTGAAAAATAGGAAGGCTAGAAACAGAGGAACATACATACACATGGGTAAAATACTAAAGAATGAGTGAGAGCTATCAAACAGTGAAAATGTTTTATAAAGTATTTTAGGAAAACAAATGGAATTCAAAATATATAGTCCAGCCAGAGACAGACACAGACAGAGGCACACACCAAAAGGGAGAGAAAGGAGTTCTCTACCTGCCATGTGGGCAAATCTACTAGGAGACAGGAAAAGGATAATTAGATAGGGAACGAGACAGGCAACTACAAGTAAAAGATGGAGAGACAAAACAAAACAGAAAACAAAACAAAAACAACAACAGAAAAATTCCAGTTTCTATTTTGTTTATAGTAAAGAGCTCTCATTAAAACATAAGGAACCCTGTAAACGGAAAATAAAATTCAACTGCATTATATTACCAAATAGCATTGTACAAATAAGACAAACATACATGGAACACTTTTCTTAGTAAATGTCTGGGAAGATTTCACTGAGCTTAACTCTGTAAGCAGAGACTGGTGGAGGATTAGAGAGAAAGCCACAGGCAGTGTAAGGAGGGGTGCTTGAAAAAAGAGGAGGAATGTCCTTACTTGTACTGTAGATCAGCACTCTCAGAGAATACCTCTTCAGATGTAGCAAGATGTCAGGAAGTCAGTAAGTACTCAACCAACAAATATTGCTTGAATCGGGCAACTGCTTTAGCTCCTTTAATAGTCTCTTGTTCATTTGCTCAGCAATCATAGAAACTTTCTGAACACCAACTACAGCCAGGCATTGTTCAAGGTATGGGATATAACAGTGAAAAAATCATGTCCCTGCTCTCATACAAAGAGACATTCTACTCAGGGATAGAAGTAAAGACCACCACTGTACTTGCAGAAAGGTAGCCTCTTTCCTCTGGTCAGTCACCACTCACTCCCTCTGCTATCCCTACTTGCCATCTGGGCTGTTCCCCTGAAAGAAGTGAGAGGAGTGCTTAGGGCTCACCTCCCAGCCAAAGCACGATCTCAAAAGACATGTTAATTTTAAGAGCCTAATGACATTATTATTAAAAATCTAAAGAGAGTTACTAGCAAAAGGAACCAGCTCTACTCCAGAAAGTGTGTTAAGCACCTGACTTATATAGCCTCATTAACACTTGTGACCATCCTGGGGGATGGACAGCAACATCACTACTTTACAATTGTGGAAACAGACTCAAAATCATTAAGTGAGTCAGAAGTAACAGGAAACTGGGGGCTTATTTACTGAGTGCCTATTATATTCTAGATATTATGTATGTAGACACACCAGCTCATTTATTTCATCCTCATAATAACTGTATATGGCATTAGGATCCTGGTGTTAACAAGGAAACAGACACATTTGGTACCCTACCCTAAAGTTACTCTATTAGTAAATGGCAAGCCCAAGATTCAATCTGTCTTCTGTGTTCTTCCCATTACATTCACATTCATTTGGATTCTTTCCAAATCTACTATACTACATTCTTACAGAAACTAGCATACATCTCACCTCAATCTGGTCAATTTTCACTTGCTTGTATGCTTTCTTCATTTCCTTTACTCCCAGTTTCATAGCATCAACCTAAAAAAGGGTAAGAGAGAACACCATGTTTTAAAAAGCCATGCTAGTGAAATGGTCTTTTAAATACTATGGGAAAAGAACACAACAGTTAAAAAAAAAATCATGGGAAAAGGTGCTATGGAAGTACCGTGGTCTTGGTGTCCTTCAATGACTGGATGGTGTAATTGGCTTGTTCCATGTTAAATGACTGTTGGGCGAGATTGTCCCGCTGCTGCTCATACCTTTTCAGAATCAATTAAGAATGGTAAATGTGAGCCAGACAGAAATCCTCTGGAAGAAAGTATCTCTAACACTATATAAGTATTTCCTTTAAAAAAAAACAAAAAACTTTAGGGGCATCTGGGTGGCTCAGTTTAGCGTCCGACTCTTGGTTTCAGCTCAGGTCATGATCTCACAAAGCTCAGGTCATGATCTCACAAAGCTCAGGTCATGATCTCACTATCATGGGACTGAGCCTCGTGTTGGGCTCTGTGCTGGCGGCACAGGGCCTGCTTGGGATTCTCTCTCCTTCTTTCTCTCTGCCCTTTCCCCATGTGCGCTCTGTCTCTCTCTCAAAATAAATAAATAGACTTTAAAAAAATTACAAAAAATTAAATACACAGAAAAATTGGCAAAAACCATTTAATCACTCTAACACAAGCATCATGATGTACCCCTCCAGTCTTCTGTCTTTGTATCTTAGTTATAAGACTAATTTTCCCCTTAATATTACAGCCTTTGCTGTTTTCTATGCTACTATATACTATTTAATGTCTCTTTACAATGTTTCAAATGATTTCCTGTGATAAATTCCCAGAAGGAGAACTCTTGGGGCAAAGGGGGAGACTATTTTTAAGCTCTTCATACATATAACTAAACTGTTTTTCTAGTAGACTGAACTCCTTGAGGATAGGTATTGTATTTGACTAATCTTATATCCATGATTAGGTAATCCATCTGGCCTGATATAATGCCTGGTGCTCAAAATATGTTCTTTTTTTTAAAAATAAAGTTTTATATCAAAGTATAATACTACTTCAAAGACTTATGTCACTATGGTCTTTATACAACATCAGGAAACCATCTAACTATCCAACCAGCAGAAAATTGGTCAATTCATGGTGTGGGCAAATGGTGGTGGAATATCACCAGCCTGTTAAAAAGTATATCATTCTTAAAAAACGTTTAAAAGGAGAGAACTGCTCATGATGGAGAAGGACAACCTATATATACACAATTTTTCTTCTAAAAAGCCATATGCACATATACCATGCATGCACGAGCAGAGAAAAGAAACTAAGAAATCATCATTCTAAAAATGGTTAATTCTGATAGTAGGAATCTATGTAAATGTTCTTTTCTTCTGTTCATGTTTTTGTATTTTTCAAGCATGTATAATGAATATGTATTACTTAAACACTGCAGGCTACCTAAGAAGGGAATAGTTTTTACCACTCTCACTACCATGTTAGGCATTATAATTTCTTTTTCCAATTTTGTCTAATCTAAAAGGTGGTATCTGATAAAAAGGCATTTTAAAAATAAAAACAGAGATATCAACAACCTTTCTAGTTCCTTATTAGCTAATTACATCTGACCCCTACAATCCTGCAGAAGGTCTCATCAGTTGGACAGCCCACAAGGGTAAGCATCAAAGATGCTATCTGGCTTCTGCTCAGACATGGAGACATAGTCACCTAAAATAAATCCAGGACCCTTAAATCTATTCTAGTGGGAGGGAACAAATATTCAGGATCTTCAATTTTACAAAAAATAAATAAATAAAAAGGCATACTCTAATTAAATACATAATGGGAGAACCCTATAGATCTGGGTAGTCCAATACAGAAGCCATTTAGCCACATATAGCTACCTAAATTGTTAAAATTAAATAAAATTAAAACTTCAATTCCTTGGTCACACTAGCCACATTTCAAGCGCTCAATAGCCACATGTGGCTAAGAGCTACTGTACTGAACAGCGCATATATAGAACATCTACCATAGCAAAAAACTCTGTCTAGATGGACAGTGCTGGAGGAAAGGAGGTTACACTTATAACTTACATCCGCTTTTGCTTTAAAACCCTCAAGGCTTTCTGTTTGACCATATTCTGGGGAGAGAAACAGATATTAATGAAAAGAAGAAGAAAACACACATACAGTAAAAGAAATCTCCCATATCCTCAGACTTACATATCTACTTACTCTCTTCTTCAAAGTTGCAGACATGGTGGCTCCTGGACTCTTCCTCACTTCCCAAGCAGTCTTTAAGTCTCAACTCATCTGTCTTTGCATCCCACATCTCAGGGTACAGAATTATATTCCCTTTTCCTACTGCATATTATCTCCATGGCCATCCCCAATAGTGCCTATTTTGTATACCCAGTTGCCTTATGGAGATTCCCAACTTGGACATCCTGCTATCCATTCAAACTCAACATGCCCAAACTCCTCAACCTGTTCTCACCTTGGAAATAACTAACAATGGTCCCACCAATCCCTCACTTCTCTAGATTAAGAATCTTTAAATCAACCTTACCTTTCCTCTCTGTTGTCTCTACATGCAGTCATCTTGTTACTGATTTTCAGAACTTACTTTCCAACTGATTACTTTCCTGTCATTTTCATGACTGCCACCAGGGCTTAGGCTTTCATCTCAAGTCCAGATGAGCTTCCCTGCCTCTGGTCACTCTTCATTCCATGCCATCCAACTAAGATGGCTGAGAAAAGCCTCTTGTCACTTTCCTTTCTATACTGCTTCATAAATCTTTTTGTTCCTCCAGTGAAGAAGGAAAAGCAGATATTATCTCACAAATAATGTTTCTATGTAGGAGAAACAGTGCTATGTAGGTCACACCAATTACTTCGTGAGTACACAAAATGCTCACACTATAAAGTATATTATCCCCATTTTACAGACAGAGAAACTGAGGTTCAGTAACACTAAATAACTTGTCCTAGCTCAAATAGTTAATAAGTTACAGAAACGGGAAAAAAGTAGGTAGTTCTATATCCACAGTCCAAACACTTAAATATAGTAATCTATGTTTCTAACAATAGAAGAGGAAAACAAGATATTAAGTGACTTTATGACGGTCACAGCTAGTAGATAGTGATGGTGTTACTAATAGAACACTGGTCTCCAGATGCCTAGTTCAGTACTTTTTCCCAGCATACCATTCCTTAACCAGTCTATTATACACACCTAACTTGACCAGCATGGCTCATAGTTCTGAGCATGTCCCAGCTCTACTCTCCAGATTGCCACCTTCTCAGAATATGTTAATTCCCATGTACATGATTCTGGACATGTGGTCAGCACTTTCTCTCCACCAGGCTAAACCCCAGCCTTCCTCTCCTATCAGGCTGCAAACTCCCCTCCCTGAAGGATACACTGTCACATATTTTCTCTTTACCAGATTGTGAGCATCTCTTCTCTATCTCTCACCAGCCCTTACTGCTGGGCCCTATTTCCACAGGTGCTCAAATTAATCTGTCACAGCGCCTTTTGCAGCTGCCACCTCCCTTACCTTGGCAGGACCCTCTCTCATCTTCTTGATCTGATCCTTATACTTCACTAGCTCAGCATCCAGTCGAGAAATCTTCTTGTCAATAGATTCTGCCCTGCTGTCCACCTTAAAGAAACAGTGGTAATTATCACAATATACTTACATGAGAAGAGGCAGGAGAGGAAAGAAGGGTGGGAAACAGTGGTTCCTGACCAGGCGGACATTTCCAGTCAGAAACACTGGGGGCGGGGGGGGGGGGCTTTTATAAACTATACTCCACCCCTCAGATTCACATATTCCAGGACCCCTGAAAATCACTGGGTTGAGTTGACATTCCCCTACAATTGGAGACTAGTCAGGCTGGGAGCTCAACCAGAAGGTGTGTGAAACAGGCCAGGGCTGTAGCGCTAATGCTATTTGCTTAGATAAAGGGAGGTGGCTTAATGTGAGAGGCCAGAGTTCTGAATTTGCTGTTATTAAAATCCAGGATCGGGGTAAAGATATGTGGACCCAGGATATCACGTTGAGGGTCCTGATGTGGGAGAGGGATGAGGATAAATGAGGGGTAAAGGTTAGGACTGAAGTGGGAAGGATGTGGGCCTAATGGCTGGTTGGGGTAGGAGGAGAAGGAAAGAGCAAGTAAACACGGCAGTGGGCCTCAGAAGGAGTTGGGTGCAAGTAGGGGGAGACACTGATAGCTTAGGAATCCCTGGTTTGTGGCGTCAGGAATGACCCTGGGTAACAGCAATGAAGGTGCGGTGGTGAGGGCCGAGGTGTCCGGAACCAGGAACGCAATGGAGGAGTAGGAGCCGGGAGCCCAGGGTGGGCGGGGTCGGGAATGTCAGAGTCCCTCAGCCTAGTTATGCGTGGTCGAGTGCCCACCGTGCCAATGCAGTCAGTCAGGCTGGGCGGCGGAGCCTTGGGTTTCGCTTTTCCGAAGAATCGGTTCATCTTGGGCGGCCGCGAAGAAAACCCAAACACTGGAGCAAAACTAGAAACGGAAGTAGAATCACCTCCGCCTCCGCCTTGACTTCCTGCCCCCCTCGCGCAAGCGCAATGTGCCTATTGCAGTTTCCCCGATCCTTTTTCCGGGTTTTCAGCTCGGCCTTCCGGGGAAGGAGAGCTCCCGGAGGTTGGAGGGTGCAGAGTCAGCAGGGGCGTGGCCTCGGTGAAGGGCGTGGGCGTGGCTTCAAGTGAGTGGGGCGGGACCTCGGCTGAGTGGGTGGGGCCGAAGCTGCTTTGGCCGAATTCAACCGGGCTTGCTCCAGGGGGCGGGGCCGGTAGGCCCGCTGGGCCGGGCCGGGCCGGGCCGGGCTGGGGCGGGGCAGGGAAGCAGCCGCGCGGGGTTGCAAGGCGCCAAGTTCCTCTCCCACCGCTGGGTGGTCAACTAGCGCGGGTCTGGCGGAGCGCGGTGGCGCGCGGAGACCGCGAGGCGACCGGGAGCGGCTGGGTCCCCGGCGGCGCGCCCCTCGGCCGGGCCGGGAGCCGCGCCAGTCGGTGCCCCCGGCCGAGCGCGGTCCGCCTCCCTCTTAGCGATCATCCGTCCGGAGTGCGGCCCGCGGGCATGCCGGATCCACCAGGGGCGCCGCCACCGGCGCTCGCAGGCCGCGGGTGAAGAAAGTGCGGACTCGCTCGGCCCGGAGCGAAGAGGTGACCCGGTGCGAAGAGGTGGCCCGGAGCGAAGAGGTGGCCCGGAGCGAAGAGGGGGCCGGGAGTGAAGAGGTGGCCGGGAGCGAAGAGGTGGCCGGGAGCGAGGAAATGGCGACAGGAGGCCTCAGCGTGACCGTCACCCACAGTGAGCGCAGACGGCCGGGTGGGCTTCGTGCCGGCTGGGCTCCGTGCCGGTCCACCAAAGCCTGGTGGGGGTCTGGCCACGTGTCCTCCAAAGGCGTGTGTTCTTGTGCTGGTCCTAGCGTCTGGAAATGTGAGGTCTTGTTTGTGTTTGGGACCGGCTTTTTGTGCGGGTCTTGTATCTGCACACCTTTCCAGGGGCCAGTGTATTTTGTCTCAAGCCATTTGCCTTTTGTCTTATCGTCCATGTACGTGCTTCACGTCGTCGTCCTGGTTATATGTCTTAGTGTGTGCCTGGGCAATCCTTGTGAGTCTTTGTATCAGCATTGTGTTTGGCCGTGTCGTATATGACTGCTGTGTGCCTGGATACCTGTGTGTGTGCTGAGTTTAAACCTACGTCCGTTGTTTGAGTGGGATGTGGCTACAAGCGTAAGCCCTGGGAACCCTTAGGGTCTGTCTACTGTTGGAGGTGATAGCCAAACAAAGTAAGTCCACCCAAGAGCTGAACCTATGAAGTCTCCTCAGGACTAGAGGAGACCCCAGGGCCTCAGAATCTGGGGACCAGTATTCTAGATCCTTCAGTTTTGAGTGACCTTGGGATGTCTCTTTTCTAGGCATCTGGTTTCTTCCCTGTGAAGTAGAATTGGTAGCACCTGTCCTGCTGACTTCATGTGGCTGTTGTGCAGGCTCAAGGCTTGGCATATGCCCAGGACATGGGCTACCTCCTTACTGTGCACATACCTGGAAAAAAATTGGCATATCTGGTTCAAAAAGAAGTTTTCTGCTGTTTGAGTTTACTCACTCATTGTCTATTTGCTGAGCACCAGCCATGTTTGTGCCCAGATGTGCCCAGTAGAAGAGACCTGGAGGAAAAATAATTCCTTACCCATTACAGCAAAGGAGACAAGAACAGTACAGTAGAGTACAGGGTAGTCAGGCCACAGGAAGCAGATAGCTTGTGATGAAAAGCATGCCCTTGGAAATCAGATAGATGTGAAGTCAAGCTCTGACTTCACAGTTGGGTATCAATAGGCAGGTCTTTTAACTTAGGTCCTGAACTTAGTTTGCTTATCTGTAAAATGGGGATTAATAGGTAGTACCTCCTTAATGGGGTTGTTCTGAGGATTAAATAAGATAATGTATGAAGTGAGCCTAGTCAGTCCTTTATGCATATTAAGTGTGTAAAATGCTACCTGATATCACTAGATTGCTAGTTATTATCATAGAGGACACAAAAATCCTTGAGAAGGTTACCAGACAAAGCTGGGCAGATGGGGGGACAGACAGGCTATTTGGAGTAGGTGGCAAATGAACTGGGCCTTGAAGGCTGAGTAAATAAATATAATAAAGTGTCACCCTTTTTTGGTTTATGTGAAAGAGTTTTCTTCATCAAACACTCTTCTCTGTCCCCAGGCAATGAGAAGCATGATCTTCACGTTATCCCACAACAGGGCTGGAGTGAGCCAGTTGTCCAAGACCTGGCCCAGGTTGTTGAGGAGGCCACAGGGGTTCCACTGCCTTTTCAGAAACTTATATTTAAGGGTAGGCATTTCTCTTCCAGCTTTGAGTCCTTATGGCTAATGGGCCTACTTAAAACAGCTTAGCCTTACCTAGTGGTAACTCTTAGTTTTCAAACTGGGATAATTCTTATTTGCTTGTTTAGTCATCCATTCCTTAGACATGTATTTTACTGAGGCCCTTCTATATACTGGACACTTTGAAACATTTGGACAGATGTTAGAGTTGAAGTCCCATGAGGGTGGCAGAAATCTTAACCATTTTTGGTGAAAGTGCACAGGCAGTATTCCCTGGCTAAGCTAGATTCTCTTCCCATCATATGCGTATGTGGCTCTCCTGACCACTTCTGCAAGTTACTATTAAGTAATTGTTTTCATAGTTGCTGAACATCTGATTTCTCTGTTAGGGATAACTAACTTTAAGGGAAGACACTACTGTGTCCAATGCTCAGCATAGTGCTGACACAGAGATGTTGAACAAACTTACTAGGGGCCTGGATATGGCAGGCCCAGTAGATGATACTGATTTCTGCCAGGACCCACCTCCCCCTCCTATTCCCATATCTCCCATATCTATTCCATATCTCCCATACCTCCCTCCCCATCTCCTGAGAGATCCCATATTTGTGGTATCTGATGGGGCTAGATTTATCCCATTTGGTGCCAGTCTTAAATAATTTAGTGATGGGAACCATTTTTATTTATACTTCATAGTGTAACTCCTTGTCTTTTTTTATTTTTTAAACATTTTATCATGGAATTATAAAAGGCAATAGAAATCCATGTTTCAGGGGTGCCTGGGTGGCTCCATTGGTTTAGCGTCCCTGTCTTGATTTTGGCTCAGGTCATGATCCCAGGGTTGTGGGATTGAGCCCTGCCTCAGGCTCCACACTAAGCATGGAGCCCGCTTAAGTCTCTCTCTCCCTCTGCCCTTCTCTTCTGCTCTCTCTCTCTCTCAAAAACAAACAAACAAACAAACAAACAAACCATATTTCAAAATGGAGGAAAGCACAAAGAAAATGCTCTATGTTCTTCTGGATAAAACCCCTCATATTTCAGAATGTTTCTTATATTATTTTTATTTTTTAAAAATAAAATTTTTTAATGTTTTATTTATTTTTGAGAGACAGTACACGTGGAGGAGGGGCTGAGAGAGAGGGAGACACGGAATCCAAAGCAGGCTCCAGGTTCTGAGCTGTCAGCACAGAACCTGATGCAGGGCTTGAACTTACAAACCGTGAGATCATGACCTAAGTTGAAGTTGGACATTTAACTGGCTGAGCCACCCAGGCACCCCTCATATATATACACATACGCATATATACATACGTATGTGTATATATATATATATATATATATATATGTATGTGTATATACACATATATACACACATATATCTATACATGCATATATGTATACGTATACTACTTTTAAAAATATACATACATGTATATATACATATATATGTGTGTGTATATATATAATATATATATACATATATATATATACATATATATATATATATATATATATATATTTTTTTTTTTTTTTTTTTTTTTTAAGTAGTTTTCACACCCAGCTCAGATCCCAGTGCAGGGCTTGAACTCATGACCCTGAGATCAAGACCTGAAGCTGAGATCAAAAGTTGGGCACTTAACCTACTGAGCCACCCAGGCGCCCCTCATTTCAGCATATTTCTATCCAACTATTTGTTTGTTTGTTCAGGCATCCTGAAGTGTGGGTTCTTATTTATGTATGTGTTTTTAGTTGACGAAACTGAGATTATATTGACTATATAGTTTTTATAACATTTTTCTTTTTTTTTTTATTTTTTTTTTTTTTTATTTTTTTTTATTTTTTATTTTTTTTTTAAAATTTTTTTTTTTCAACATTTATTTATTTTTGGGACAGAGAGAGACAGAGCATGAACGGGGGAGGGGCAGAGAGAGAGGGAGACACAGAATCGGAAACAGGCTCCAGGCTCTGAGCCATCAGCCCAGAGCCTGACGCGGGGCTCGAACTCACGGACCGCGAGATCGTGACCTGGCTGAAGTTGGACGCCCAACCGACTGCGCCACCCAGGCGCCCCTATAACATTTTTCTTATAATGCTGAGCCATCAGCATTTATTGTGGCATTCAGGTTTCCTAAAAAAAATTACCTTTAGGGGCGCCTGGGTGGCTCAGTTGGTTAAGCGTCCAACTTCGGCTCAGGTCATCATCTCACAGTTTGTGAGTTCAAGCCCTGCGTCGGACTCTGTGCTGACAGCTCAGAGCCTGCAGCCTGCTTCAGATTCTGTCTCCCTCTCTCTCTCTCTCTGCCCCCCCCTGCTCATGCTCTGTCTCTCTCTCAAAAATAAATAAAACATTAAAAAAAAATTTTTTTTTAATTAGTTTAATGCCTACAAAGTCTTCTGTACTGATGTATAGCTAATCAATCCCCTATTCCTAAATGTTTGTTTTTCCAGTTTCTCACTATTATGATTAAGGTTGCATTGAAGATTATCTTGTAACACTTATTGTGTAGGCACATGTCCCATTACTTGTTTAGGATAAAATCTGAAGTGAAATTTCTGGGTCAAGACACTGTCTGAAAAGGTTATTACCAATTTATCCTCTTCTCATTAGTGAACACACTTGTCTGTTTCCTGTACCCTTGCTGAAATCTGTTTTCAGTGTTGTACAATTGTTACCACTTGGCATAACTTCTCTTTTCAGGAAAATCTCTGAAGGAAATGGAGAAGCCATTGTCAGCACTTGGAATACAAAATGGTTGCCGAGTCATGTTAATTGGGAAGAAGGTAAATTGCTTTTTCTGCCAGAATACCTGAGAATCAAATGACCAAGTTCTTTTATACACATTTCTATTTAAAAGGCCAAACTGGGGACCCAGATTCTGCATTAATAAAATAGGTCTCTCTAAATACATGTAGTTCCATTCATTTGATAGGATTACTAGTTTTGTTATTCTCAGGCCCTCCCACTCCTGTTGGTTATGGTTTTTACTCTGGGAATTAGGAACAGTTATGCTGCTTCAATAACAGCTCTTGTGTTGGTGGTGGGATCTCAATCTGGTTAAAATGGGGCCTGAGTCAGGACTTACTTACTTGCAGGGGATTTGCAAGAGAATGTTTTATTAAAATAAGCCTATAGATTTTTAAAATAAGTACTCTGCAAATTTCATCAGTCTCTCTCCCTTTAAACACCCCTTTTACTAAAATCTCCCACAAGGGAAAAACCCTCTTTGGCCAGAAAGAAAAGTTCAGAATAAAGAACTGAAAGAGGAAAAGAGCCAGTTTGTGAGGACAGTAGCTCCTGGGGTGATGAGTGAGGTTTATGGCCAGCCCTGCATTGTGGCACACTGGAATTGTTGGTCATAAGAAGCTTTCTATTTTGTGTGAGGTAGCTGATTCAGAGAGATGGAGAGAGGGCAGAGATTAGCAAAGTGGAGGCAAAAAAAAAAAAAGTCCAGCTGCAGAACGCCGAGAGATTGGCACTTAGGATTTCCCCACAAAGAAGAATGTGATCAATTTGAGATAGTGTAAAAGCAGGAAGCTACTGGCCCTGACTACTGATTGTTTAGATGAGAGAAGGGGAAATATTCTAGGTTTCTTGCTCAAGGGTCAGGGGAATAGTTCTGAGCAATGGGCAGAACATAAGGGTTGAGTTTGAAGAAGCTATAGGACCCCTAATTGGGGCTGTCCTGGGATATATGGAGCCAAGTCTCATTCAAGTCCGTTTCTACCTCTTTTGGGCTGTGTGATCTAAGATTACTTTACATTAAACCTCAGTTTCATCATCAAAAACACTAGATTGTTCACTGGGATGTGGTAAGGCTTAAAATAATAATACAGGTAAAGTGTTTAGTGCCTGGCAGGGAGGAAATGCTCAACAAAAGTATTCATCATTGTCATCATCATCGTATTAAGTGGGAGAGCTCAGTTGGTGGGTGACACTTAGGAATTCATTTAAAGGAATGGTAGAATTCTACCTGTCTCACCATTCTGGACTCCTTACAGGTAGTCACTATAATTTGTTCCCTCTTGAGGTTTCAGTCTGGAGTCTGCTATGGATCAGCCCCAAGTTTAGGTTGAATCTGGCACTTGGATTGGCTCCATCCTCCCAACCCAAGCTGTCCGGGGCCTGGCCAAATGTTTACTTAGTATCTTCTCTCTAGTCTAGAGTCTTTGTGGGTAGAAAACCCTAATGTGTAATCCTCCTGCTTGCTTTCCAAGAAGCAGCAGAGTTAAGGCTATTTTTTTCTAGGAGAGTGGTTTAGTCCAGTTGTGGTCAGATTTTTTTCTTGCCAGACAAAAGCTACCTTTCTTGGTGATTATTGACTTCATTTTATTTTTAAACATTTTATTTATTTATTTTTTTTTCTTTTTTTCTTTTTTTCTTTTTAAACGTTTTAGAACAGTCCAGAGGAAGAGGTTGAACTAAAGAAGTTGAAAGATTTGGAGAAGTCTGTGGAGAAGACAGCTGACCAACTGGAAGAGTTGAATAAAGAGCTTACTGGAATCCAGCAGGTCACTCTCTTTGTGGAGATGCAAATGTGTGGTCACCGGGCAGCCTCTCTAGTCAGATGCCCTGGGTTCAGATCCTGGCTTTACACTTTCTATTACTTTGGGCAAGTTTGCCTTGTCTCAAGTTCCTCACCTGTAAAAATAGACTAATGACAATACCTCCCTCCTCTTAGGGTTGGTGTGAGGATTAAACGATGCAGTTTGAGGGGCACCTGACTGGCTCAGTTGGTAGAGCAGGCCACTCTTGATCTTGGGGTTGTGAGTTCAAGCCCCACATTGGGCATAGATCTTACTTTAAAACAAAAGTTGTAAAATAAAATGATGTACTTTGAGTCTGACACATACTAAGTGCTTTATAAGTATTACTGTCACTGTTATTTTCAAACCCTAGCCAGCATCCATTTGTGCTCCTAGGAGAGCACCTGCCATGCCAGGATCATGTATTATCTGAAAATAGAACAGGTAGCTTCTCTCAGTCCAGTCTGTTATAATGTGTTTAGCAAGGCAAAGAACATTTTGTTGAGCCATAAAAGGTCCAAGTTGAGCTTGATCTTAGAGGATGGTATCCTGTTCATTTCCTTCTATTAGAGAAGGGGTACAGAGACCAAGTAAGGATTGTGAACAGCCCCAAATCACATCTTCCCTCCCTCCCCTCAGTTTATAACATTAATAGATGTATCTTTTGGTTTTAATTACAAAAGTAATACATGCTGATTGTACAGAACTTTTAGGTAAAGATAGGGGCACTAATACCTGTAAGCCCCTGACTCAAAAGATAACCAATACTGGGGCACCTGGGGGGTTCAGTCAGTTAAGTGTCTGACTCCTGATTTCAGCTCAGGTCATGATCTCAGAGTTTGTGAGATTGAGCCCTGCATTGGGCTATGTGCTGACAGTGTGGAGCTGGCTTGGGATTCTCTTTTTCCCTTTCTCTCTGCCCCTCTTTCCCTTGCTCTCTCTCTCTGAAAATAAATAAACTTAAAAAAAAAAAGACAACCAATACTAAAGACTGGAATATATTTTTGCATCTTAAATTGATACAATGTTGTGTACACTTTGTAAATTGTTCTATTAGATAAAAGATTGAACATTTTCCTATGTCATTAAAAATTATCATACTTATTGGGGTGCCTGCCTGGCTTAGTCGGTAGAGCATGTGACTCTTGAGCCCCATGTTGGGTGTAGAAAGTACTTAAAACAAAAATAAAATCTTAAAAAAATAATGATCATGTATTTCAAAACTTGCAGAATGTTGCCACATATATGAATATGTTATGGTTTAGCCAACCAATTCTTTATTGTTCATCAACCTAATGTTATTTTATCATTATGCATTAATGCTTTTCTGAACATCCTTGGATGTAAATCTTTTTTGACCATTTCTGACTTCTTTGGTAGCATAAATTCTCTCACTTGGAATTGCTGGTTAATGTTTAAAGCCTTTACTACAAGTGGTCAAATCTGCATCTTCAATAAACATTCTTAGAGATCCCCGCTGTCCATCTGTTGTCACCAGCTAATTGGTGACTGGGCCAAGCAATGTGAATAAACAGCAAGACAGTTTAGTAAAAATAATGTAAATTCTGCCATTTGTTTACACAGGTCTATGTCAGGAATTATTTTAAGGGTCTCCATATATTCCTCTTTATCCTCATAGTAACTCTCAGGGGTGAGGTATCATAATCTCCATATTAAAAATGAGGACATTAAGTCTCAGATAGGTTAAGTAACTTGCTCAAGATCACAAGCCAGTAAAGGGCAGTCAGAATTCAAGCCTGGGCCCATCAGGCTCTACACCTCGTGTTCCTAATGTCTGCCTCTTGTGTGTGGGTATACACTGGTGACTGGAGGCTGCACTCGGGAGGCATTTGCAGCCCTAGTGGGCCATGTGAGACAGAGTGGCCTGCAGCCTATCACAGTGCATGGGGTGACCCTGGGCCAGGTTTTCTGTTTTTTAGCAAGAGATGAAGTTGTGGGTCTGAGGTGTGGCCCAGCCTTTTGGGGGGATGTAGGCTCAGGGTGTGGCTGCTTCATCAGTGTCTTGGCATGGAGTTTTCTGTCAGCCTCAAGGAACCCTTGCGATAATGCATTATTCCTGCACAGGGCTTTCTGGCCAAGGATTTGCAAGCTGAAGCTCTCTGCAAACTTGATAGGAGAGTAAAAGCCACAATTGAGCAATTTATGAAGATCTTGGAAGAGATTGACACGCTGGTAAGTAAATATTCAGCTGGTGGGGCGCCTGGGTGGCTTGGTCGGTTAAGCGTCCGACTTGGGCTCAGGTCATGATCTCATGGTCCTTGGGTTCGAGCCCCGCGTCGAGTTCTGTGCTGACAGCTCAGAGCCTGGAGCCTGTTTCAGATTCTGTGTCTCCCTCTCTCTGACCCTCCCCCGTTCATGCTCTGTCTCTCTCTGTCTCAAAAATAAATAAACGTTAAAAAAATTTTTTTTAAATATTCAGCTGAGAAGAACTAGTTTCCTTTGACTATGTTTCAGTCAGTTTCAGTCTTTCAGTAATGCACTCTTACTGTATGAGTATATTGAGCACCTGCTGTGTGTCAGACACTGCTAGTCCTTGATGGATACACAAAAAGATAAGACAGTTCCTGATTTTTAGTCAGTCACATCACACTAACATAAGGCTTTTGTCATTTTTATTTATGTATACTAATAGCATCCAGTTCTCACAAAGTTGGAACCCAAACGGACTCTGATTTTATGGTCAGAGAAACACAGGGCTTCGCTTTCCTGATATTCATGTGACTGATATTCCACTGGGCTCATTAGTTGGACGGAATTCAGTTAGACTCATGAGTAGCTCTTATGAGACAATTGGGGCTCATCGACTCCATGTTCCCTTCTGCAGAGGGATGGTAATGGTATTTCTAGCCTGATGCCTCATGTTTTTAAAATTAAAAAAAAAATTTTCTTTATTTATTTTTTTTGAGAATGAGAGACAGAGAGTGAGGGGGGTGGGGCAGAGAGACAGGGAGACACAGAATCCGAAGCAGGCTCCAGGCTCTGAACTGTGAGCACAGAGCCCAATGCAGGCTAGAACTCGTGAAACCGCGAGATCATTACTTGAACTGAAATTGGACGCTTAATGGACTGAGCCACCCAGGTGCCCCTGATGCCTCATTTTTGAGGGTGAATTTCTCTGCTTGGGATTCTAGGGGAGTGAGAGGGGTTTGTAAAGAAGAGGCACAGTGAGCTCATGGTGTGGCCAGGACATAGTATCTGTACATAGGACACAGAGAAAGAACAAAGTCTTTGTTACAGATCAGTGTCTATGGCCCAGACATTGAGAACAAAGGGAACTTTTATAGAGGCGAGAGCCATGGGAAGAGCCATGTAAGATAAGATACAGACCAAGGGAAATCATTCCTGAAAATCCATGTCTCATTGACACTGGTGACTTAAGATGCATTTGGTATACTGTAGTGTTCTATCATGTTGTTATGCCATTTTTACTGAGATTATTTATGTGTCAATGTGTTCTTCCACAGATTCTGCCAGAAAATTTCAAAGACAGTAGACTGAAAAGGAAGGGTTTGGTGAAAAGGGTTCAGGTGAGTTGTGTGGTCAGAGATTACAAAGTTTAATGTGTTTACCTGCGTGTGTGTTTACCTGCTCAAAGTAGGGTAGGATAGAAGTGTGATGTGTGGTGTGGACTTTTTTTTTTTTTTTTGGTTGTTATTTCATGAGCCCAGAACATAAGAGAAAAGCTCCTTTCATGTCCCTGTAATTATATTTGAATTTACTAACTGGGAAGGAAGATCACACAATTCTAGGAGACACTATTCAGGTGAACACTGCTCCCTGAAATTGTACATTCACAGTGGCAAGGTTTCCTGTCCTCACCACCTGCTGGGGGTTGTCGTCAGAAACCCTAGTCCTATGCTGCCTCTGCCCCTGCCCTGCTTGCCTTAGAGCCAGGCCAGCTCCATCCCTACACAGCCTGTTTTGAGTCAGTCACCCACGGGTTCTGCACAATGGCTAAGCAAAGAGCCTTGCACGGGCAGGGATTGGCCAGCCCGGGATGGTCCCTCACTGCCCTGTATTTATGTATTAGGCATTCCTAGCTGAATGTGACACCGTGGAACAGAACATCTGCCAGGAGACAGAGCGGCTACGGTCCACAAACTTAGCTCTTGCCGACTGAGGTGAGGCAAAGAGAGCATGTGCTGCCTTGAAGAACAGTGCCACCACCTCTGTCCTCTCTG
This sequence comes from Panthera leo, assembly GCF_018350215.1. Lineage (NCBI taxonomy): Eukaryota > Metazoa > Chordata > Mammalia > Carnivora > Felidae > Panthera > Panthera leo. Next base: position 55,370,375 of record NC_056691.1, on the reverse strand, counting down.
GAATAGAAGTGACCTGATTTCTTCAGGGCCGCTGGGGACAATTGGCCGGTTGCCTGTTTTCTTGCCCCTCTACCTGTTCTCAATGAACAAGTGTTGTCTGCAATCTTCAGTAGAGCTCCTGTCTGTTTTCTCATTCTGTCTCTGTATGGCTGTGCTGTCCTGCAGCCCACCTTGTCTGGAGAGGGCCTCCCCTGCCCAAGTCTTCCCAGCTCTTTTGAGCTTTGGGTGCTTTCTTTGGGCTGGAGAGACCTCCTATTTGGGTTTATAGGCCACCCCCATCTTCAGATACATGAGGCCTTTTTGCCCTTGTGATTCTATAGCCTATAGATGTAACCTAGAACCACCAGGAGGTTACATCTAGTCAGGAATGTCGGGAGTAGCTCAGAACAGGTGTTTGGCAACGTGGGGTAGTCCAAACATCCCTCATTGTAACCTAATTCTGGCACAGCTGGCCGGATTGTTGGTTCACAGACCCTGACCTCACCTCCCAGTGACCCTGCCCAGCCTTGGGCCTTGAGATCTCAGAAGCCCATTTCTGGGTGGGGCTTGTATTGATGCTTAGACTTCCTTGTCCTCAGGTAAATCTCTAGTAGGTTAAGGCTGGTATTGACTGAATCTCTGCTTGAAACCAGGCCACAAGTATGGCTTAGTGGGGGCAAAGAGAAGAGTCACAGTGAGGCAGGTAGTGAAGGCAACTGTAAACTTCTCAGGAGTTCTTTCAAAGGCATTTCTGTTTCATTGTACCCTTCTGAGGTCAGTGTTTCCCTCAAGGCTGTTCCTGTTTTTTTTGTGGCCTTTTCCCCCTATGTTGTTATGTTTTTTAAAAAGTAGTTAATGTACGTACACATCATCAGTAAGCAAAACAATGTTCCAAGTTTTTTTGATGAAGTTTGAGAAGCAAAAGCCTTCTGCGGTTCTAGCTATAATTTATGTTTAATAAGGTTGAGAGTGGCTCTGTATGCTAGAACTCTTAACCGGCTCGGCTGCCGTCACCCCAGATTTTCCCACAGTGCCCAGGAGACAGGATTCCAACAGGCCACTCTGAGGCTGACCTTATTTGGCAGAGAGGGAGTCCCAGAAGCCCCAGGAATTTAGGACTGCGCAGGCGGGGCCTAGCACAAGGCAGTGGCAGTGGGGCATAAGTGGATGAGGCTTTACCTTGCCCAGCCCACCTCGCACTTTAATCAGCAGTTCAGTATTTGTTTTTATACGGTAGCCCTGTGGCCTTGGGCCAAAACATGTAATGAGAAGTTCCCGTCCACCAGATGCTGTTCTGAGTTCTTTGGGTGTATTAGTTATTTAATCCTCACACATTCTAAGAGGCAGACAGATACTCTCCCCATGTTAAAGGTGAGGAAGCAGAGAGCTCAGGTAATTTCTCAAGGTCATAAGTGGCAAGGCCAGGATACAAAGCTAGATGGTTTGATTTAGAGCCCATGCTCTTAATCTCCACTATACTGCCTCCTGACAATGTGGGCTTTCTCACTCCCTCTCATATTCTCTCTTCCTCTCTCTCTTTCTCCCTCATTGGTCTCTACTTCCCCTCTGGCCCTCTGCAGAGCAGCTTGAGTGGTCATAAAGTACAGATTTTACCATGTCAGTCCCCTTAGGATAAAGGCCAAAGGCCCTACCCTGTGCGCTCTCCCTGTCATCCTGGGCCACTCTCCTGTTTGCTGGCTGCTGTGGTCTTCCAGATGCTCTGTGCCCTCTCCTGCCTTGAGCAGGCCCTCTCCTTGCCTGTCTTTGCACATGCTGTTCCTCCATTTGGACAGCTCCTTACCATCTCTCCCGGTCCCTACCCCACCCCCTTTCTAGGTAACTGAACATCCCTTGAACTTAAGTCAAATGTCTCTCCATAGAGAAACCTCTTCTACTGTCAGAACATATCAAACCCCCATGCGATACCGTTTCCCAGTTTGCCATAACTTTTCTTAATGATAAGTAGCACGATAAACCATGATGATTTATTTGTGGGATTATTTGATTAATATGTACCTTTAACCCTAGACTCTCTAAGTTCCTTGGGTTAAGGAGTTTCTTTGTCTTGTTAACAACGTATTTCAAGCACATCTATTTATAATGGGTGCTCAATAAATATTTGAAGAATAAATGAATGTATGTTGAGCACACACATCTACAGTGAAATTCCCATAGCTGCTCTCAGCCACTGAAGCTCTGTCAGCACCGGAATTTACAGCATTCACAGTGTCAATAGCCATTGTTTTATTTAAGGGTGGAGAAGAGAGGCCCTAAGGCACAGGCTTCTGGGCAGATGTGCAGGGTGGTGACTGGGGCCTGTGCACAAGGCCCACCCACATAGATCTGCACATCCACAGGATAACTCTGCCTGTGAACAGGGAAAGAACACTCCTCTGTCACCCACTTTCTCAGGACATGGTCAGTCCTACTGCAGGGGAACAAATGGGGCTCTGTGACCCACAAATATCTTTCAGCCTCACAGAGCTGGAAGAATTCTCCCACACATTGTTTAGTCACCAATTTCTACTAATCCTTTAAGACAGACCGTAAAGATTACCTTCTCTGAGAAGCCCTTCTTCAGGACTGGTATTCAGGACTCTTAGTTGAAAGCACCAGAAAACAAATTCCAAAGAGATTGTTAAAATAGAAAATTTATTGGCAGGATGTCGAGTTACCCCATGTAACTTTGGGACATTCGAGGGCAGTTGGACTTCAGGAGCTCAAACACAACCTGGAATTACTCTCTCTATCTTTCTCTCTCTCTCTCTTTTTTTAATGTTCATTTATTTATTTTGAGAGAGAGAGTGTGAGAGTGGGGAGGGGCAGAGAGAGAGGGAGAGAATCCCAAGCAGGCTCCACACTGTCAGCACAGAGCCCAACATGGGGCTTGAACCCACAAACTGTGAGATCGTGACCTGAGCCAAAATCAAGAGTCGGTCACTTAACCGACTGAGCCACTCAGGTGCTCTTTTTTTTTTTTTTTTTTAAACTTTTTTTAATGTTTAGTTTTGAGAGAGAGTGTGAGCAAGGGAGGGATAGAGAGGGGGACAGAGGATCTGAAGTGGGCTCTGCACTGACAGCAGCAAACCGGATGCAGGGCTTGAACTCATGAACTGTGAGATCATGACCTCAGCTGAAGTTGGAGGCTCAACCTACTGAGCCACCCAAGTGCCCCACATCTCTTTCTTGGCATGCTGGTATCATTCTGTCAATCCTACTTCTTCCACAAAGTAGGAAACATGGCTGTCAGCAACCCTGATTTCACTACCGGAGAGGAAATGCTTGTTGTTCCCTTATTTCAGTTCAAAAAATCCTGGAGAAGAATCTTGGCCAATCAGTAATGGCCAGGGCAGCAGTGTCGCATGCCACAGATAGGGCCTTTGGGGGCCCAGAGTTAGGTTTCCAGAGACAGGGCCAAGTGTTCATGGCTGTAAGGTGGCGAATGAGGTGTTTCTTCCAGTGTGGTGCCTGGTGCCTGGCACGTTGTTCAGGCATAATCTTTGTGATTCCTTATCATGTGTGGAGGCCTGGCAGGGGGAGGATCAACAAGGGGAAGCTTGGCTGAGAAGCTGTATCAATTGAGTGTAAGAGGGACTCCCCACTTAGGGCATAAGCTTAGATATCACCAATATTTACACTTCTGTAGTAAGCAAACTGATTTTCAGCTTAGCACATAGCCAACCAGATAATAATTTTTCCTAGTTTTATTGTGCCAGCGTGGCCAAGAGACTACATTTTAGCCAATGGGATGTAAACACACTGTGTGCATCTTATTGGAAGTGTCTTCAGAGGCAGTAGAGTGCCCTTCTCTACCTCTCTGTGGACTGGAATGTAGACATGATGGCTGGCATTGGAGCAGCTGTCTTGTACATTGAAGAGGAAACTGATGATGGCAGAGTAACAATATTTAAAGAACATGAAGTTAGCATACCACAAAGGTCTATGTGCGAGAGAAATTAACTATTTAAGCCACTGTTTTTTGGCTTTTGGTTTCTCACAGCCAAACATAATACTGTGTCACTCCTATGCAGGAGAGGAGCAAAAGTTTCTGTTAACAATAGCAGTAGTAGGGCCCATAGGTAACCTCCCAGGCCCCGCCACCTGCAAATCTATCAGCAACAGTTCCTGTCTGCGTCCCCATTTCAGTTGTCTGGGGAATGTTGGTTCCTGCCTTTCCTGCCCCCACTTTTTTCCCAGTGTGTTTTCCCACAGCACATTTCCCGCTCTCTCTACCCACCCTAAAGGAAGAATCTGGGTCCACGTGACACTGCTTCTACTGGTCAGGCCCCTCTCCACACTCTTTTCCTCTGCCACCATTCTCAAGTGGCTCCTTCTTTGGCCAAAAGAGGGTATATTTGACATGGACCACAGGCTGGGGGCTCGGGAGGGGGGGATTTCTGGATGCTGTGTGTTTTCATGGGCCATTGTATAGGTCCACGTGTGCTGTGTGTGCCTGGAGTTGTGTCCAATGCCAACATATTTAAGTCAGAATGGATGGTGACAAAAAGAACAGAGCAGAGTCTGGAAGTCATCTTCCTGTGGGTGACCAGGGTACAGGGGGACACTCAAAGGCTTGGGGCAGCTATTTTTAACTGTTATAGAACTAGGTCAATATTTTAACAAGTAGCTCAGATATATTGTGTATACTACCTAAATATCAGCCATGGTGGTATCAGCCTGTGTGTGAGTGTGTGTGTGTGTGTGTAAGACTTGGGGTACTGGTACAGCCCAAGGAGAAGGCTCTGAGGGGTGTAGGACTCTCCCAAAGTCATATCCTCAGGCAATGGTAGATGGTACACACATCCCTTAAGTTCTTGACCTTAGTGACAAGCAGGCTGGGGCAGATAAGTGTGCTGGGGACAGGGGCTGACCTCCACAAGAGGGCCAAAGATACTTGGGACCTCTGGCGGGGACACATGACAGCATTGAGGAGCATTAGAGTGATGGAGAAGACATTAGATTCAGAGTAGGGAGGTCAGGGCAAAATCCCCCCACCTCACCCACCACCCTCATACACTCACCCACCACTGCCACCACCCACCTCACCAAAGTCGTCAAAGATACTGGCCCATTTGGTTGAGTTGGGCTGGATCTTTTATTTCATGTCATATCCTCCACTCTCACCACTCTTCTCTAACCTGAAGCTTCTTGGCTTAAGAGGCTGCTATGGGGTCAGCATTTGCCATCCTTCACGATCTGGATGTCCTGTTTGGTTTTCCTAGGATCAAAGGAGACAAAGATGAGGCCATCTCCTCAGGGACTAGAGCATACCCTTCAGGGACCCTGCCTGGCCCCGTCTATCAAGACACCCTGCTGAGATGTCTCTCCCCCACCCCCCACCCAGTGCAGGTGCAGGGCAGGTCCTGGGGGTCCCTGGGCACATCCCTTTATAGGTTTTCTTTCTTGTACATCCTCCCCCAGGAGATCTGAGCTTCCTGGGATTTTGTCTACTACTGTATACTGATGGCTGCTGAATCTGTCTCCAGCCCTGACTCTGTCTTGAACTCTAGCCATACCTCCACCAGGCTGCCCCAGAGGCTCAACTGTCCACAGACCTCATTGCCCCACAAACCGCCTTGACCCCCACTGCTTCCCATCTAAGGACAGTATTCTGCTGCTCTCTTGCCCCTCTGTCTAGAGCGCTATAGCTTCTGAAGACTATCTTCCATGATCCTGCTTAGCTCTGGCCCAGCTCAAGGGTTTTGGGGTCTTTTTAAGTTTATTTATTTTGAGAGAGAGTGGGGAGTGAGTGCGAGTGGGGAGAAGCAGAGAGAGAGGGCGAGAGAGAATCCCAAGCAGGCTCTGCACCAGCAGAGCAGAGCCCAATGCAGGGCCCAATCCCACAAACTATGAGATCATGACCTGAGCCAAAATTAAGAGTTGGATGTTTAACCAACTGAGCTACCCAGGCGCCCCTCAAGGGTTTTATTAATGAAGAAAGGAGACAAATAGGTGATCAGACATACCAAGGTGATATTCAGGCCCTTCTCACCTCTCAAGACTCATTTCTTGCCTCTTCCCACTCTCCTTTAAGCTTTATACTCCAGTGTATCCAATTTCTTGTATTTTCTCAAATACAAATTTTCTTTCCCTTCTAGATCTTTCCAAACCCAATTCACTACTTGGAATTGCCTTTCCTTGTTCCTTCTTTTTCCAAGCTAATTTCAACTTATCTTTCAGAACTGAGCTGGGAAGTCGTCCCTGCCCTTGTCCTCGCCCTGCACTCACAGTACCCTGGGTGCCCCCACCTGAGCCTTGAGGATTCTATGCCACACAGTTGGCTAACCATTAGCATGGCTTCCCCCTTGGGCTGACCATATGCCCCAGAAGGCCAGGGATGCTGTCTAGCTTATGCCCTGGTATATCCCCAGTGCCTAGCATGTAGTGGGTGCTCAATAAATGATTGTTGGCTGGAGGAATAAATGAACAAATGAAGTCAGTCAGGGACAGAACAAGGGAAGGAACCCAGGGTTTCTGCAACGCCCTCCCCAACCCCCTGCCAGCTGAGGTTTTGTGCTCGGAGCCGTGTGCCTTCTTTGAAACACACTTGTGCTTGTTCTATTGGGGGCAGTGTCAGAGGAGTCAGGCCAAGGTGTGTGAAGGAAAAGGCAGGTCAAGTCTTGCTCCTTTCAGACCTGAATGCACCAGACATGGGGCAAGCCGAGGGGAAGGTGTGCGGTGGACTTACAGCCGGGTCAAGCAGAGCTGGCATTCACTGTCATATGTAACCCCATCAGTGCCACAGACCGGGATGGATGTCTGGGAACAGATTGGAGATTCCGCCATGTGCTCACAGATGGGCTGTGGAAGAGAGGAAGGGAAGGAGGGCACTCAAGGATTCAGAGGCAGTGAGGAGGGACCCAGGGACTCTGCTTGGAGTCATGGGCTCCAGGGGAGAGCCAGATTCAAGATGGCCCCACTGTTGGTCCAGGGAGCATGAAACTAACCGCTCACAGCCCCTTGGCATGTTTGCTTATGTGTGCGTGCATGACTAAGTGTGTGTCTGTGTCTGCTGAGCCCAAGTCTGTTGGCAACCATGCATTTGTCTATGTCTGTATGTGAGGAGTGAGTTTATGCCCTCAAGCTCCTGGGGATGGGTTCCCACTCTTCAGAGGGCCTAACTAGAACCTCTGCTGCTGGTCCCAGTGAGGACCCCAGGAGACAGAACAACCCAGCAGTCTCAGGGGGCTCCTCCTCGCTGAGGGCCCCCCAACTCACTCTGGCCTACATGACCCATCAGACCTCTGGTGTGGGAAGGCTGGAAAAATGAGACAGGGCTTGGGATGGGAGCGTGGGACAGGACAGGGTGAGAGAGGCAGTGCCATGCAACAGTGATGAGATCTGGAGCCTGAGTTCTGCACTGATTAACTGTGTAAATTTGACTGAGCTGTTTCTACTCTTTAGGCCTTAGTTTTCCTCATCTGCAAAAACTGTAAATAAATATAGTATTCTTCTCACATAGGGTTAGTTGAAATAATGTGTGTAAAGTACTTGGTTCCTTGGCACAATAATAAGCCTGGGTTCTGATGGGCTGACAGTGTGAACTTGCTGAGGCTGCTGGATGGGAAGGTGGCTTTGAGCCTCCTCGTTCACCTACATGAAGGGTGGGTTGGGGGATCTCAAGGAGGCCCGCACCACTGCCTTGGGATCCCTGGGGACATCAGACCCAGGGCCAAGGTAGAATCAGGGTTCAGAGACAATTTGGTGTCTGTCCCCTGCAGTGAAGGGATGGATGATGGAGTGTGATTGGGGAGGTTGGTCACACCAGGGGGCCAAGGGGCCAGGGGGCCTCTGGCCTGAACCCTACAGCCTGTCCCATCTGTACTACACAAAGCAGAGAGTGCACTCAGTCCTGCTGAGCCTGGGCAGGGGATCTCACTGCTGGCAGGGACGTTGGAGACCAGGTTGGGGCAGATCTCTCGAGGTCCTTGAAGGCAAGTTTGGGACCTTGGCAAAGGGGCTGGGCCAGCTCAGCCTGGAAGGGCTAACCTGGGGAGCATGCAGGCTCAGGAGGCCATGCTGGCCACCTCGGAGCCATCTTGAGTTGTCTGAGCAAGAGTATAAAGAAGAAAAATGGTGGTTGCCTAGCATGGATATGGAAGCGAGGCCAGAACGGCAGCCCTGGAGCCAAAACTACAAGCGGCTGCCTTACCATTCTTGAGAAAGTGAACTTTCCCTCCACGGACACTGGCACTTCTGAAAGGCAAAAATGCAAGAGTTAGGTGATAATGGCTCTAGGCAGGAGGTCCGGGGTCTGAGGACTGCTTCAGGAGACCTGTTCCAGCTACTACCCAGTCTGCAATTCGCAAGGAAAAGTACTGAGTCACCAGACAGTGGGGCTCCCAGAAAGCTGATGTGACCTTGGGTTGCTAGCACAGAGACAGGAAATCTAGAGTTAGGGAGGTGATGCTCCGACCTGTTCCTTATTAGTCAGATCCCACTAGGATTGTTAAATCCCATATAATAATAAAAATAGTTCAGTTACTATGTACCAGGCATCGAGAATACATGATCTTAATTAACTAGTCTTCACATCTCTATCACTATTATGCAACAAGGAGGAAAGGAGGCAGTGGTAGATGCTGTGGTCTGCTACCCACATCCCACCTGCAGGACTAAGGTGCTCATTTCCTCAGCTGCCAGGAGTATTGGCCACTTCTGGCAAGTCCCTTGCTAGGAATTACCCTCAGAGAACAGAGCTGCCTCACCCATGTTTGCATCCCCGACCCAGGAACAGCCCACATCCAATGACAGGTTGGTGTTTGTACAACGGCCGGAACCCCTCATCTCTATTCAAAACAATGTGGAGGAGCCACCCCAGCTCGAAAGCTCCCTGTAAGATTGTTGGGGGCCTCTGTTGCACAGCATCACAACTTTCCTCATCCCTCATGGGTGTACCCCCGTGAGCATGCCCCAAGACACGGCATGCCTGTCTGAGTCTGCTTCCTGGGGAACTTGCCCAACCTAGGGAAGAGGCTCAGAAGGTAAAGCAACACAGATTGTTGAGGGCAGAGCTGGGATTGCACACAGGTCTGTCACTTCCCAGCCTGTTCTTGTCTCATACACGGTTGTGCCACCCAACCCTCCATGGTCTAGGTGCACTGCTTGCACACGAACAAACTGATATGACTGGAGAACATGACAGGTGCAAGGGGGAACGGAGCCATATCTAATGCCATAGGTGGAAGGTAAGGTGTCTACATAAATTGGAGAAGGGCAGGATGCTACCTGAAGTCTCTGAAGGTCTGTCCTGGGGCCAAGGGAGAGACAAGCTCTTCTCAACCTCACAGTGCAGAACCCATTTGTGCAAGGAAACAGCAGGGAGGCAGGTTTGAGTTTCAGAATTTTCTCTCAGTGGAAACATACCTCAGTGAAGGATGCTGTTTCCAGAAGTGGAGAGTTCTCCATCACTGGAAGTGTGCCCACCACTGTGGTTTTAGCTTTCCCTGAGGCTGCCGTTTTAAGACATTTCCAAGGTAGAGAGGAAGAAGGAAAGTGAGACGGAGTGACCCCTGATGTGCTGTTTAAGCATGGCGTTGGGGCAGCAAGATGCAAACCCAGCCTTGTCACCACAGTGCTCAAACCCTCCGTGATTATAAAACTAGAAATGAGAAATTATCCAAATGTCCTTCAATAGCAGAATGGATAAACTATGATACACAATACAGTGGGATACAACTCAGCAATAAAACAGGGAAACAACTGATATATGCGACAACATGGCTCAATCTCAAAACACGCTGAGCGGAAGAAGCTAGACACAAGACTATATACTATATGGAAGGGGCACCTTGAGCCAAGGCGCAGGGCAGCCTGGGGATAAATACAACTTTAAAAAAAAAATTTTTTTTTTTTTTTGCATTTATTTATTTTTGAGAGACAGAGAGACAGTGTGAGCAGGGGAGGGGCAGAGAGAGAGGGAGACACAGATTCATAAGCAGGCTGCAGGCTCTGAGCTGTCAGCACAGAGCTGGACGTGGGGCTTGAACCCATGGACCGTGAGATCATGACCTGAGCCGATGTTGGACACTTAACCGACTGAGCCACCCAGGCGCCCCAATAAATACAACTTTCTATGTGACTTTCTAGAACAGGCCAAACTAATTTATCGTGGAGGGAAAAAAAACAGCAGTTGCCTCTGAGGGTAGGGTGGGGGAAGGGATTGACCAGCATGAGGGAAATTTCTGGGGTGCTGGTAATATTTTGTTTTGGTTTGTTTTAATTTTTATTTTAAGTGGGTTCCACACCCAACCTGGGGCTTGAACTCATGACCCTGAGATCAACAGTCATATGCTCTATCAATTGAACCAGCCAGATGCCCCAGAAATGTTTTGTATCTTGATAGGGGTTTGGGTTACACAGGTACATGCATTGTCAGAACTCATTGAGTGATAAAATTTGTTTGTTTCATGGTCCATAACTGTTAGGGGATGAAAAAGCATTAAAAATATATAAAGGCCTTCCATGGCTCCCTGCCAGGATCACTAAGCTCCTTCATCTTATGTTGAGGGCCCTACGTGAGCCCTCACAAACTCCCTCACAAACTCACTTCCTAGTACACCTCTCCATCTTCCTATGCCCCAGCTATTCCTTGCTGCCCATTCTTCCAGGACAGGCTCTGCTTTGGCTTATGCTGTGTCCCTCTACCTGAGATGTCCTTATCACCCTTCTACTGGTTCTACCTTCGTTTCAAGGCTCAGACGCTACTTCCCTGGGAAGCCTTCCCTCATGTCTCCCAGAGTTCCCTGGGCAGACCTGGATTAAGGCTTCTGTTTTTGTCCATTTGGGCTGCTATAACAAAAATACCACAAAGTGGGTGTCTTCTAAACAAACATTTATTTCTCACAGTTCTGGAGGCTGGGAAGTCTAAGGTCACAGAACTGGCAGATTTGGTGTCTGGCAAGGGCCCTCTTCTTGGTTCATAGCTGGCGCCTACTTACCGTGTCCCCACATGGTAGAAGGGGTGAGGGAGCTCTCCGGGGTCTCTTTTGGAGGGCACTAATCCCATTCATGAGGGCTGTACCCTCAGGATCTAGTCATCTCACGGGAGTCCCACCTCCCAGTAGCATCACCTTGGTAGTTAGGATTTCAACATATAAATTTTGGGGGCCACAAATATTCAGACCACAAATAGTAGCTTCTATCATGACAGTCCTGCCTCCCTATGACCTGAGCTCCTTGGGGCTCCTATGGTTCTGCCCCCATGTGTCAATGCCCCGCCACATAGTGGGTGTTCAGGAATTGGAAGTTACACTGACTCTCAAGCTGCCCTGGACTCCCATCCTCATTCAGCCCAGGCAGGAATCTGAAAGGACACAAGGATTCTCTTCAGGGCAGCCTCCTCAGTGTTCCCAACAGGAGAACTGCTCAGAGAATGGCTGCCAGGTTGGGAGTAAGCAGGCTATGCTGGGCCGGAGCCCCCAGACCCATTCTCTGTTGCCCCAGCCCCTAGGCCTATGTCCCCAGCGAGGGGAATGGGTGTGGGACTGGCCATGAGGTTGGTGGCCTTCTAGGAGGGTCCTAAGAAATCTCCCTGCTTCCGTCTTTAGTCTATTCTCAACACATCAACTGGAGTGATTCTTTTAACACACAACTCTGCTCGAAACCCTTCGGGGCCTCTTGTTTCTCTCAGAGGGAAAGCCACGTTCTTACATTGGCCTTCAAGGCCTTACCCAGTATAGTTCCCCATTGCCTCTATCATCTCCTTCCTTGCTGCTCTGCACCCTGCCTCTCATTCCTTTCCAGCCACAATGGCCTTCTTGCTGTACCTCAAACACTCCAGGCGTGCTCCTACCTCAGGGCCTTTGCAGTGCCTGTTCCCTCTGTCTGGGACCTCTTCTCTCAGATATCCACATGGCTCAACCCCTTGCCAGCTTCAAGCCTTGCTCTTAGAGAGAACGCCCCTGATTTAACATTGCAGCCCCCTCCCTCACACTGCCCAATATGTTTTCTTTATCCTTTATTGCCTTCTAACATTGCACCTATCTTGTTTATTGTCTCTTCCCCTCCATCCTACCCCGCTGGATTTCCGCTCCATCAGGGCAGTTCTCTTTCTGTTTGCTCACTGATATGTCTTAAGGGCCCAGGACAATGCCTGATACACAGCAGGTGTGAGACCGCAGAGGGGCTCCAGGGCCTGAGGAGACCCCACTCCAGCTGCATGTGTCTAGCCCGGGACAAGGGCTCCCCTGGGCTCACACAGCTGCGGTCTGTCCCACAAGCACAGCCTGTCACAGCAGATAGGAGCTCAGAGGACCCAAGCCAAGATTCCTTCAGCACCCACCACCTTGCAGCCAGAAGACTTACCTGCCTCTCCTGAGATAGGCCTGCTTCCTGCTGCCTCCCCAATCTCTCACCAAGTAGTTGCTCAGAGAAACTTTGAACCAGGACAACTTCCTACACTATAGCTGGAGAAACAGAGGCCCTAAGAGAGGAGGGATTTTTGCAATTCTGGGGCCAGAGTCAGGATTTGAACCCAGGTTTCTTCTAGCCCAGGACTTTTCCCACCACAGTAGAGGTACAAAAAGAGGGTATATGCGGAAAATTGAGGCCTCACGGGTGCTCCAGATCCTGTCTCTGCCCCCACAAGCTCATCTACCATTACCAAGCCACAGAGAATCCAGGCTCTGTCCACTCACCCCTGTCCACAATGAGGAGGGCGGCCATGGCCAGGGCAACCACCCACAGGCGGACAGCCATGCTGATCCTGGACTGACTGGTCCAGGCTGGCTGGGGCCTGAGCCAGGGGGATGATCGGAGACTATTTATAGGGCTGATCCCCACCCTTATCTGGGGCCAGATGGAGAGGCAGGAGCGTCATCCAGAGAATATCTGCACCCTGACATCAGAGATGTTGAACCTGTGGTGGCCTGGAGCTGTGCCTACGTGGCTGGCAGATTTCCAGAGGGAAGGAAAGTTTGGACAACCTACAAAGCTAACACCAATCTGAGGGCTGGAGGGAGAGGGAGAGGGAAATTGAAGTAGAAAAACAGAGAGAAACCGAGTCAGAGAGACAGAGGGAGAAGGACAGACAGGCAGATCAGAAGGACACATAAAAAGAAAAGCAGCCACTGAAAGGTGAAGAGGCAGAGAAGAGGGGCTGGAGCCTTGGGTTCCTTTGCTGGTGTTGCACCAACCAACTTTGTGATCTCAGAAAAGACACTTTCATTAACTAGGACTGAGTTTACCCATGCACAAAATGAGGATGGCAGTTCTGACTCTGTCTCCCTCCTGGGGCTGCTGTGAACAGGGGAGTGGGGACAGCAGATGGGAAAACATTTTTGCAGAGGATGAAGTGGGGTGTAAATAGAAATAGAGATGTTCTTGGGGCACCTGGGTGGCTCAGTCGGTTGGGCGTCCAACTTCGGCTCAGGTCATGACCTCATGGTTGGTGAGTTCGAGCCCTGCGTCCGCCTCTGTGCTGACAGCTCAGAGCCTGGAGCCTGCTACGGATTCTGTGTCTCCCTCTCTCTCCACCCCTCCCTGGCTTGCACTCTGTTTCTCTCTCAAAAATAAAAGTTAAAATAAATTTTAAAAAAAGTTCTTTTTATTTCTTTCCTCTCCCTCCCCCACCATGAAAGGGCATAATTGACACAGTGGGGGCGGAGGGGAAGCAAAATAAAACATAAAGAAGATACACTCATGCCTTTCATGTATTATATTCCATTTGCAGTTTAATGGGTTAAACCCATGGTTTAATGGGTTTTAATGGGTTAAAACAGAACCCATTTTTCAAGAAAAATCAGTACCTAAAACTCCCCCATACTTATACAATATACATGAATGAGATGTTTGGTTATCTGCTTTCAAAGAATTTCTGATTTACAGAACAGAATAATGAAATGTTATTATATATTCACTTTTCTAATTAATTTAGATCTGTGATTTTTAGCTCCATTGGCAGATTCAATTTCCCTGGGAAGAATTTAAAACTACAGATGCTGAGCCTCTTTCCAAAATGAATCAAAGTTTCAATGTTTTTTAAAAAACTCTTTATTTTGAAACATTTCAAGCTTACAGATAAGTTGTAAGAAAGTTACATGACACAATGGGAAGGATTCTTCTTCAAGAATAGCCCCTTTGGGGACTCCAGGCAGCCAGACAGTCACCCCTACAGACTGATAAGAGGTCCCAGATCTGCAGCCACGCCCAGCCTCAGGTCAGTGACTCAGCTTCAAGATCTTCCTGCCCCTCCTCAGGAAGCTCCCAGGCTCACAGGTGCCTCTAAGCCAGGTGGTATCTATCCTTCCATTGTGTAACCAGGCAGAGCAAATATTTAAGGATGATTTCCTGTCCTAAGGCAAGAACATCTCATTAATGGGGAGGGGAGGTAACTTTAAGGTCACCTAGGTCTTGTCTACCATCCTCCACTCAGACCTTCCTACAGCAGCCCTGCCAGGAAGTCATTCATCCTCTAGGGAAGAGGAGCTCACTACCTACCAGCTTCATCATTGCATGGCTTGGAACTAAGTCCTTCCTCACACGAAAGGTCTGTTTCCCTGAGGCTCCTTGGGGCAGTCCCAGCTCTGTCTCTAAGCCTCCTGCACCTACATGAACCCCAGTGAGCACCTCCAGGCTAAGCAGGTCCAGCCCCTTGCAGGCCCCCATCCTTCCACATGACGAAGCTCTTGAGCCTGTCTGCATTGCCTATCTGGTCCCCAGGTCTGTCTGCCAGTGATCCAGGTTAGAGTGAGAAGGGGACAGAGGGAAACAAAGGAGTTTGTCGCCTCCCTTGTTTTTGGACCTTAGACCTTTATCAATATGGCAGGGAGGTCTGCTGCTGGTTCTGGCTGCTTCAAGGGACCAAGCGGCTTGAATTCTGCATCCTTTAAAGTTCAGAGTACAATCAAGGGCAGCCTGATGCCCACCTACCATCCTCCCTGCCCAAAGTCTCTTTCCTCACTCAAACACCTCTTGGATTCACTATAGTGATAAACTTCAAATCTGTCCTCCCACCCAAATATGAACCTGACCCCTTATCCAACCGCTATTGGACAGCACCCCTATGGATGTCAGGGTATCCAAATAAACCTCATTCATTAATCCAGAATTCATCCATTCACTCAACAAGAGTTTAATAAGCAGCTAAGCTCCATGCTGAGCGTTTGGACACAGCAGAGAGTTAAGTCAGACACAATTCCTGCCCTCAGGCAGCTTGTCATAAGGCAGATAGGTGACTGGTACCAGAGCTTTATTGTTGCCAGTGAAGTAAATCTCACACATGAGATATGTTCAGTGCCTCCGGAGGATCCAAGACTGGCCTATCCATCTGGGAAGTCAGATAAGGCCAAGGGGTGAGTGGGTGGGGCAGGTTGTAACAGTGGAACAGTGTTGCAGACAGGAAACAGAATGTGTGAGGGCCCTGAGTCAGGAAGAAGCTTGGCACATCCAGGAAACAGGTCAATGCAGCTAAGGTGAGGTTAGTGAGTGGAGAGAGGCACCTGGTGAGTCTGAAATGGTCAGGGAGATCAGATCACTGCTTCTCACCCCATATCCCCCTCCAGCAGTGGGGTCCTGAAGCTGACTCTGTGGCCTTGTTTGCCTTCCCACTGAGTCTATAGGTGCTGCTTCCTAAGTAGCTGTTGATCATATAAGCAAGAAAGAATGAGTCCTGCAGAGATTTGGGGGAAGAGTCTGCCCAGAGGAGAAGCTGCAGGAAAAGGCCCTGGGACAGGAGCAAGTTTCGTATGCTAAGGAAGTAAATACTGAGGAGTGCATTATGGCTAGAGTAGAATGAACATGGAAATGAGTGGCAGAAGGAGAGGGCCAGCTCACCCTCAGGTCCCAGCCCAGACCAAACTTTTGGGTGAACTTGAGGGTATCCCTTCCTTCTTTTGGGCTTGTGCACGTACTCCCGTCTGGGAAATGAGCCTGCTGATCACCAGCCTGACTCCCAGGGCAGCTATAAGGACCCTGAAGAGGAGAGGTGAGATGTGTGCAGACACTATGATGCCAAGCTTGAGTGCAGATTCCTAGAAGTGGAGCAGAAGCGAAGCCCTAAAAGCCCTATAAGCTGTACTTACACTACTCAAGTGCTGGGATCAATACAATAAAGACAGAGATGCCCTGAGACTGGGCTCTGGCAGAGGAGCTGGTGGTTCCTCCATCTCTTCCCCAGGTCAGAGTGAGGGCTGGGATGTGTGCACTGGCTGAGCCCACACCTCTCAGCCTCACCCAGCAGCCTTCCTGCTCGCTGCTAAGTATTGGACTGATGCCAGAGAATACAGCCTCTCCTCAATGACGACAATGCAGGATCCATTAGGTCTGAATTACCAGCCCTGCTGATGGGTGGAGGAAACAATGTCCTTGTTTGGTTTAAGGTGGATAAACTGAACTCAAGCAGGTCTTAGGCCTGCCAGATGGCACAGCCAACATGGCCAGCCTGCCCCTGGACCATCTTTCCTGGCCCCTCATCCCACATCCTGCTCCACCTTCCTCCAACCTCAAGTGCCCTCACTTGCCCATCTACCTGCATTAAGCACCCCAGGTATGGGCACTCTCCCCCAGGAGGCCTGGTCTGGACACAGCCAGCTCCACGGCCTGTCCTGTCCTGGGATCCTGAGCCATCTGACTCCATGTCCCAGGTCTGGCCACCTCCCATGCTGCCTGGTCCAAACTTCAGGGCCTCCACATGATGGCAGAAAAAAGGAAAGGGCACCCCTCTACTTCTTTAAAGGGAGATTTCATCTATTTGCTTGGGATCTGACTCCAAGGAGGACTCAGTGATGGCAATAGACTGAAGTCATACCTCCATGAGGACACCTGCCCTACCATTCAACAGACCCTTATTGAGTACCTGTTGTCGGGCACAAGTCATTGTTCCAGGTCCTGGACCATAGAAATGAGGGATAAATGGATCTCCATGTTCAAGGAGCTTGCATTTCACAAGTAGTGGGGAGGTGGAATGGACACATGGGCACTGAACATTTATAAGTTTATAAAGATATTTCTAAAATGCTGTGGTCAGGGCAGTGATGGAAATGGTGACAGAGATATCCCATGGACCTCTCACTAAATATGTCTAAAAGTAAGTTTACTATCTCCTATCTACCCAGAGATACCCCACCTCTCAGTGCCCCCATCCAGGTGGACAACACTACTACCATCCAGGTGCCCTTGGCAGACATGGGCATCCCTCACGAATGCGCCCTTCTTCATTCTTACTGATTTCATCTCCTTCTCCTCTTTCATATCTATCACCTCTTCTACATTTCCACTGCCATTGCTCTAGTTTGGCCTCTGTGACCTCTTGGCTTCATTGTCTCCCTGCTTCTGGTTTCACCTCCTCTAACTCGCCCTCCATACTCCTTCCAGAGCAATCTTTCTGAGATGCAGAAATGACCACATGATCCATCTGCTTAATATTATTCAATTATTATTAGTCCATTCAATTAAAATTATTTAATCTCAATTGACTTGAGGATGAAATCAAATTCATTGGCATGGCATGCACATTTTTCCATGACTGGGCCTTTGCTGACCTCTCTAACTTCATCTCTGGCCACTTAGCCCTGAACTCCATCAGACAGAACCACCCACCATGCTCTTATTCCTCCAAGCCTTTGCTCATGCGGTGCCTCTGCCTGGCATGCCCCTCTACCACCTCCCTTGGGCTCTCTTCTGGGGCACTCAGCCCTCCCCAGTTTGGGCTCCTCATCTGTACAGAAATCTATCCCAGCAACACACGTAATGTCCCACGGCCTTTTCTTGCTTATGAGACTATGCTCTATATTTCCTTACAGAGAGGAATGGGTAGACATCCGGTTTACCGCATATCCCCAGTACTCTGTGCAGGGCCTGACACAAGTGTGTTGAGTCTATGACTACATCCAGAACTGAATGCAGCTTCAGGACAGCAAGGAGTCCAGTTCCAGGTTCTTTCACCTGGGCTCAAGGGCTTCAGAGTGTTCTGAGAACTGGGCTCCAGTTGGCCCAGTGGGTCCAGCCACTGGCCACTCTATGCTGTGTTCTTATGGGAACAGAGGTGGCACTCTATTCCAAGGATCACATTGTTCTAGTTCTTGGTCCACCTGTTGGGGCCCAAAAGAACTCAGCATCTCCTCCAAGATCTAGATGTGGTGCTTTATTCCAAAATCTGTCCCAAGTCCTTCCGTAGGACTCACAGATAGCAACTTCACACCTGCCTTCTCTCTCAGTGTGTGGAATTCCGGCTTGATTATCATCATTGGGATCATAAGAGACCTGGTGATTTCAGGCCATGTGCCATTTAAGAACTTCCATTCACAGACATAGCTCAGAAGTCAAGTCTTCTGAGCTTACCTGTGAAAGAACTTAGGACAAAGTCTCATGAGACCTTCTTCTTGCTTCTTCCCCAGAGCTCTGATGGTCTTTAGAAAGAAGACTATAGGTTCTTATGTCCAGGTGCAATGTCACACTCCCCTCCCCCCAGACCACTGTTAATTCTGATAGGGTCCATGAGTCAGGAGTTGATACCAAGAAGCACTGGCAGGGGAGTCAGGATAAGTGAGGCAACGGGGGAGGAGAACTAATAGTGTGTATTACTGAGGTTATGGTTGTGGGAAACCAGGCCTCAGTCCCAGCAGGGACGGATGGGACACTTTGTGGATCCCATTTCAGTTATCCTCACTGAGGGGTGAGGGAGCTGGAGTATATATGTACCAACTCCCATCAGCCACTGATTGAGAATGCTGGAGGGAGGTCCTTAACTCCCTGGCTCTAAGCAGCTGCCTCTCTCAGGTCTCAGAACACACAAAGAAAGCCCCCAGCCAAAGAATTGCAGGTGTTGTGGACGGAAATGCAGGTGTGCACAGGAACAGTGAGTGCCAAGAGATGTGGGTGGAGCACTGACAGAGTACACACTGTATAGTTCCACGTACATGAAGTTCTACAACAGGCAGGGCTTATTTATAGCGACAGAATCAGATCAGTGGCTGCTGGTAAGGTAACGTGTAGGGAGGATTTCCTGGGAAGGGCAGAAGGAACTTTCTGGAGTGATGGAAATATTCTCTTATAGCATTTAAAGTGATGATTACACTGATGTACACAATTGTCAAAATTCATGAGTTAGACACTTAATATCTGTGCATTTTGTAGTATATAAATTCTATCTTTAAAAGACCTCAGTTGAGGGGCTCCTGGGTGGCTCAGTTAGTTAAGCGTCCGACTTCGCCTCGGGTCATGATGTCAGGGTTCGTGAGTTCAAGCCCCGCGTCGGGCTCTGGGCTGACAGCTGAGAGCCTGGAAACTGCTTCGGATTCTGTGTCTCCCTCTCTCTCTGCCCCTCCCCCCACCTCTCAAAAATAAATAAACAGTAAAAAACAAAACAAAACCTTAACTGAAACAGACCCGTAAGTACAGAGAACAAACTGATGGCTACCAGAAGGAAGAGGTGTGAGGGGATGGACAAAATGGATGAAGCAGAGTGGGAGATACAGGCTCTCAGTTCTGGAATGAATAAATCACGTGGGCAAAAGGTATAGCATAGAGGGGCACCTGGCTGGCTCAGTTGGTGGAGTGTAGAACTCTTGATCTCAGGGCTGTGAGTTCAAGCCCCACGTGGGGTGTGGAAATTACTTAAAAATCAAAAATCTTGGGGTGCCTGTGTGGCTCAGGTAGGTTGAGCATCCAACTCTTGATTTCAGCTCAATGTCATGGTCTTGCAGTTTGTGAGATCAAGCCCTGCATCCAGCTCTGTGCTGACAGCATGGGGCCTGCTTGGGATTCTGTATCCTTCTCTCTCTGCCCCTACTCCGACCATTCTTTCTCTCTCTCTCTCTCTCAAATAAATAAATAAACATTAAAAAATATTTTAAAAATAAAAAACCTTTAACTACAACAAAACTAAATAAAGGTATATCATAGGGAATATAGTCTATCATATTGTAATAGCACAGGGTGACAGATGGTGACTACACTTGTGAGCATAGTGTAATTAATGTACAGAGTTTTGGAATCATTATGTTGCACACCTGAAAATAATGTAACACTGTGTCAACTATACTTCAATAAAATTAAAAAAAAAAATAAAGCTACGTTGTGATAGTACTACACTCTCACTAAGATGGCTAAAACGTAAAAAAACAGGCAGCATCAAGTATTGGCAAAGATTTGGAGCAAGTGGAATTCTTTAAAAACAAAACAAAACAAAACAAAACAAAACAAAACAAAACAAAACAAAAAAAACACCCCAAAGAAACCAACTGGAATTATGCCTCAATTTTTAACCACTACCACCAGGTGGCAGTGGTGCCCGATTCCTAAGCATTCAGCTGTAAAGTTTGTGTGATGACTAAGATTTGTGAATCATTCTATTTGTGAATGTTCTTGAAAGCATTGTTTTGTGGGCATGTATTTTTAATTTCAATCAATAGTATCGCGCTGGAGGTCTCTGTGTTCTTACTCCCCCGCCCCCAACGTTCAGCACCATGTTTTAAGGATCTATTTACATTGTTGTGTGTATAGCTGGTTCATTGCACCTCACTGCACCCAGCACTCCAACCATCACAAACAACTTTGTGATAAAATACCCTCTTACATGTCTCTTCATGCACTTGTGCAAGAATTTCTATAATTGCATAGACATGAGTCGGATCCTTCTCATCTCTACTCATAATATTTATTTATCTTAATCTGAGCAACATCCTAAACTTTTAAATTAGGGAAAATATTTGCTGTGAGGCATTTTATTTCTGTAGTTCCTTGCAAAACATGTCCCCTTGTTTGTGATGTGATTTAAGCTTACAAAATACTATTGTTGACTAAGATTTGGACCATCACATTGATGATCATGGATTTTCTTCTACTAAATAGACTTTCCCAATTCTTTATGGTAAAAGAGTTGAATTTAAGCAACATCTTAAATTAAAAAAAATTTTTTTTATTGTTTATTTCTTTTTGACAGAGAGAGAGAGAGAGAGAGAGAGACAGAGCATGAGCAGAGTAGGGGCAGAGAGAGAGGGAGACACAGAATCGGAAGCAGGCTCCAGGCTCTGAGCTGTCAGCACACAGCCCCATGCGGGGCTCGAACTCACAGACTGTGAGATCATGACCTGAGCCGAAGTTGGACGCTCAACCGACTGAACCATCCAGGTGCCTCACAACATCCTAAATTTTAAATTAAAGGTGACATTTCAGAATAACATTTAAGGCAAGTTTTCTCAACAGTGGCACTATTTTGGCCTTCTAATTCTTTTTTTCTTTAATGTTTATTGATTTATTTTGAAAGAGAGAGAGCATGCAAGTGGGGGAGGAGCAGAGAGAGAGGGAGAGAGAGAATCCCAAGCAGGCTCCATGCCCAGCACAGAGCCCGCTGTGGGGTTTGATTCCACAATCATGAAATCATGACCTGAGCCAAAATCAAGAGTTGGATGCTCAACTGACTGAGCAACAAAGGCGCCCCTTGAGCTTCTAATTCTTTGTTATAGGGGCTGTCCTGTGCCATGGAGGATGTTTAGCACCATCCCTGGTTGCTACCCACTAGATGCCAGTAGCACTTCTCCCCAGTTCTAACAACCAAAAGTGTCTGCAGACACTGGCAAATGTCCATCTAGTTGAGAACCACTGTTTTAAGGTAAGTGAACTCTGGGATTCACATGAGGCCTTTTTCTAGGTTCTTCCTTTCTTTTCTTCAGTTTATTTCAGCCCTAATCTCAGGGACCAACTTGCTGTATGTGATTCCCCCTCCCCCTTTTTTTTTTTACATTTACTAATTTTTTTTTTTTTTTAAATTTTTTTTTTCAACGTTTTTTATTTATTTTTGGGACAGAGAGAGACAGAGCATGAATGGGGGAGGGGCAGAGAGAGAGGGAGACACAGAATCGGAAGCAGGCTCCAGGCTCCGAGCCATCAGCCCAGAGCCCGACGCGGGGCTCGAACTCACGGACCGTGAGATCGTGACCTGGCTGAAGTCGGACGCTTAACCGACTGCGCCACCCAGGCGCCCCATACATTTACTAATTTTTGAGAGACAGAGAGAGACAGAGCACGAGTGAGGGAGGGACACAGAAGGAGACACAGAATCTGAAGCAGGCTCCAGACTCCGAGCTGTCAGCACAGAGCCCGATGCAGGGCTTGAACTCACAAACTGTGAGATCGTGACCTGAGCTGAAGTCAGACGCTTAAACAACTGAGCCACTCAGGCGCACTTTATGTGATCCCTTTTAAATTCCTCCCACCCCTTGCTTTCTGGCTGCACTAAAGCTCTTCCTGGAGATACTTACTAGAGCCCTTAGCCTCTTAGGGGACTGAGCTCCAAGCAGTCCTCTGAGTTCTCTTTTCTCTAGGTTTCCTGGCCTCCCCCTCAGCCGCTACAATGCATCAGAGCAGGAAGAGGAGGACCCCTCCCTGGGTTATCCAGAAGAGGAAGGAGAGCCCCATAGTGGCTTATAAGACCTTAAAAGACTGATGACTCAGTCTGAAAGGGGGACAGATAAGGTAGTCTCTCTTTTCAGCTCTCATATCCTCTTCTCATAAGGAGTTATTCTCTCTCTAGATCTCTTATGTAACTTAATTGTAATCTACAATCCTTGGGTGAAAACGCAGAGTGACAACTGTCTGCTACATTCCTCAGCACACCAGCCCTGCAAGATGCTTCTGAGGAAATTTCCTGTGGTCAAGTAAGGGAGGGTAACGCTGCCTCCTGGATCCCTCTCTTAGATACTGGCAACGACCATTTGTTTATTAAAGGCTTTGAGAAGCTTTTCAGATGTCTATTTTTAATCCAGCATTTCCCAGATTGACTACAGAACCTTCCCACTCTCCCTCATCATTTAATAAATATCTATTAACACTCCTCAGAACTAGTGTTCCAAGGAACACAGTTTGGGAAATGTTGTCCTAGCTATTAACAAACCTACATCTTTTATAAGTTGCCTTCAAAAGCCATTAATGTGTTCATTCATTTATTGAAAACTGTTGGGTATCCACTATGCGAGGTGTTAGGGCTGCAAAGATTACTTGTGCTAGCAATCACCAGGCTAGCAAGGGGACAGATG
This sequence comes from Panthera leo, assembly GCF_018350215.1. Classification (NCBI taxonomy): domain Eukaryota; kingdom Metazoa; phylum Chordata; class Mammalia; order Carnivora; family Felidae; genus Panthera; species Panthera leo. The sequence goes on along the minus strand of NC_056691.1, from coordinate 55,347,423 downwards.
AGTCAGTCAGAAGATATGTCGGGGTGCCTGGGTGACTCAGTTGGTTGAATGACCGATTTCATGGTTCGTGAGTTCTAATCAGCTCACTGCTGTCTGCGTGGATCCTGCTTCGGATCATCTGTCTCCCTCTTTCTCTGCTCCTCCCCTGCTCGTGCTCTCTGTCTCAAAAATAAATAAACATTAAAAAAAAGAAAAGAAAAGATATGTTAAGGTTTGAGTCAGATGTTGGGGAGAAGATGAAACCCTGTGATTAATTCTGACACTGGAGTTCTGATAATCTTCACAGATCAAATAATACCTTACTAAGCCTAGAATACAAGACTGGGTCCCTTACATCCTCACAATGTTAGGAGCTGGTTAGAAAGACAGAATCTTAGGCTGCACCTTAGAGTTACCAAGTCAGAACTTGGGCTTTAACAAGACCCCCAGGTACTTTACTTTTATACTTTACTGTTTGAGAAGCACAGCCTTAAAATGAGCACATGTTCTGATAAGAATGCAAACAGAACCCAAATGTATTACTGAGTGATCTCTTGGCCAAAGGCTGACATAGCAGTCTCCAGGCCAGGCCAGACAGATGGACTAGGAAGGGAAGACTGGTACATCCAACAACTGTCCTCTCTTCTCTCCTTGTCATCACCTAGCAATGACTGATTCAGTAGGTTAAGCTGCAGTTATGTATGTCATCAGGGAGCAAGAACAGATAATGAGGCCGTGCCTGTGGTCCTTCCGCTTAGATGTCTCCCACGGCTGGGTAGACTTAATGGCTATGGTTGGAAAGAAGGGAATGAGCAGGGTTCAGAAGGGGAAGGGGCATTTCCCAGAGATACCACCTCTGCTCTGGACTAGGCAAATAGCCAGCTGCACAGCCCAGCCCTCAGGGCTCTGTATGGAGAACTTTTAGCTTCTTCCTCTTGATCCCCAACACTGGTAGATGGAGGAGGTACAGTGAGGATTTATGGCAGCCTGACCATCAGGAAGCAAAGATGTTCCAAGTGAGTGTACCAGGAAGCTGAACAAGTCCAGTCTTAGGTTCTCATCCACCCTCCACTCCCCGGCTTTTTTAAAAGTTTATTTTTATTTATTTTGAGAGAGCTATAGAGAGAGAACAAGTGGGGGAGGGACAGAGAGAGGGAGACAGAATACCAAGCAGTCTCATGCACTGTCAGCACAGAGCCCACTGTGGGGCTCGGACTCACAAACCGTGAGATTATGACCTGAGCCGAAATTAAGTCAGATGTTTAACCAACTGAGCCACCCAGGCGTGCACACCCCTCCCCTCCCCCCTTTTTTCTTTTGATTCTCTTCTCCTCTTAACAGGTCGTGCCCTTGTCTGGGCCTGGCCCTGGGCACTGGCGGCATGAGATCTGCAGGCAGAGTAGGGTGAGGACCTTGCGGAATGCTCTCTCCACTGGCTTGGCTTCTGATGGGGGGACCGTGGCTAGCCTGGGTGGGGGGGTCACCAAGAGGAGGGAAACTGAAAACCACAACCTCAGTAACCACCATGAAGGGTGGCGGACCATGCCATCTCAGAAGATGCCACTTCTGTGTATTGATTATTTTGAGTGTAGGCCCTTGAAAAGCAACCGATGCAGAGAGAGGTTTTCTCTAAGTTCTTCTTACCCGCCTAAAGATAGATTCTCCCGGGGCACCTGGGTAGCTGAGCCAGCTAAGCATCTGACTCTTGATTTCAGCTCAGGTCATGATCTCACAATTTGTGACTTCAAGCCCCACATCAGCCTCTGTGCTGACAGTGCGGAACTTGCTTGGGATTCTCTTTCTCCTCTCTGCCCCTCCCCTGCTCGTGCTCTCTCTCTCTCTGTCTCAAAAATAAATAAACTTAAAAAAATAACAATAAATAAAGATAGATCCTTCAAAAGGAGCTCATTTATCATAGATCCCCTCCCTAAAGGTGTCATCAACCAGGGAAAATTGTCTCATTACAGGAAAGGAGGCTAGAAGTCAATACCACACCCAGAAGACAAACTTTGTCTCAAATTATTATACCTGCCATCTATTCTGAAGGCCCACTAACCTTTCCTAAAAATCATTTTATCTCCTCTAAGAGGCCTGTATTCCCACTTCCCTTTCCCTATTCAGTTGGTATTTCACTCTGAATTCTAAACTACCTCAGGGACCTCCTCTTCTCCTGAGTATCTCCCATGTATACATGAAGTATACATGTTAATAAACTTCTGTGTTTTTTTTCCTCGTTAATCTGTCTTTTATTACAAGGGTCTCAGCTAAGAACTCAGAAGGGTAGAGAGAACATTTTTTCTCCTCCCCTACAACAACAAAACAAAACAAAATATTGAAATACCAACGCAGGCTTTCAGCATACTTCTCTGCCCCTGACTCCAGGTCTAATGTGTGGCACATTCTCCAGCAGGGGGCGCCTGTCTGCTGCCTCCAAAGGGCCAGCACAGAGCAGCCAATGCCTGGCTCTACCAAGATGAACTCTTAGGATTCTACCTAGACACTCAAAGGTAAGTCAGCAAGAATCTGATAGACATGGGATTTCAAGTAGAAAGAAAGGCCCACGCGAAGGCCTAAAGGCAGTCCCACATTCACTTGGGTGGGAAAAGGGACATCAACTTACACATCTCTGTTCATTCCTGAGTAAACTGGACTTATGTTTTCCATACTCCAAAGACACCATTCATACCCTGTGCATGTCACTGGTGGCAGAGTCCCATGTTTGTTCCTCAAGGACAGGACTAGTTCTGATTCAACTTGTTTCTCAGCAGCCCACTACAGGTGGCCCAACCTAACCCTGACTGGAAGAGTAAGAACTCCCCACATTTCCATGGCAGGTGCTTAGGACAATGGGATCCATGGTAGCAACCTCATTCCTACAGGTTGACCTCATCAGAAGGGTCCCTGTCTCACCACCTCCTACTCTTTTCTGAAGAAAGAGTTAACTCAGAGAGTTGTTTGCTGAGGTTCCTGGCACTAATCAGGCCAACGCATATCTGGAGGCAAATTCCTTGGCTGGGACTTGCCAGGGTCAGTCTGATTTGTTTCTGATAGTGTGAGCAGAACATGATGTATGTGTTCTCTTAAAAAAAAAAACAAAAAACTCTAGCTACAAGAGTAATTTGTACTCATTGCATAAAAATTGAAAAATAAAGAAAAATATAAAGGAAAAAAGAAATACCACCTCCAATCCCACTACCTAAAGGCAACCTGTTTGTACATTTTGGTGAATTCCTTACAAGTTTTTCTTTTCTATGCATATATGTGTATGTATTTAACATAGTTGAGATCAAAATAACTAAGTTTCATGCTTTACTTTTTCACTTGGTAGTACATTGTAAGCTCTTATTAAAATTTGCTGTAATCACCATTAATATTCCATCTATCCTTCTATCATTTAATTAACCATGTCCCTATAGTGGTGACAGATTTATATCACACTTCAACTGCGAATGTGCAGAAAAACTGTGATTTCCGGATTCTTTAGCTAAGCTAGCCTCCTGTACAACTTCCCACCCACTTATAATAGGGAAAATGAACCATGGGTCTAACTACAGAATAATCTAAGAAATAGTTTAAAAAGCATTTACGGCTTTTATCTTACTACATGATCCCCTTTTGCATGTCAGAAACCTCAGTCTTTCTCTTTGCAAGCTTTCTGTAACAAATTCTAATCCCTGCTTTCCCCTCCTTCTCATGGATGCTGAGCCCCCCAAGGTCTCAGCAGAAAGCAGATGGTTTACTCCATGTGTCACTGAGGAGTTTAATGAAGGGACTATTTACAAAGGTGCCAGCAGGGCTACCGTGACAAGTAAATGACAAAGTACTCAGGACTAGAGATGTGGGAGGGCATTGCCTATTGCCACCCCTAGTCCTGAAGGAGCAACAGCCAAAACTGTACCCGTGAGGGAGAGACAGTCCAACAGGAATTTAGGTGGAGGAACGCAGCTATTGCCTCCTTGTGGTCTGGTTGAGAGGGAACCAGGGGAGCAATCACTCTGACATGTCTCTACCTGCACTCAGATCTCTTCCCAGTGCCTCCTGTTAGCTGAACTATAAGCTGAACTCTTTGGAGGGTGCTGGCCACCCTAAACTGCTGGAGCTGGATGCTAAAGAAACCATCTGTCCCGCAGGAACTTGATGCTATAGAAGTCACTTGCATTGCAGGAGCTGGGTACTGGAGAAGTTGTCCATGTTGTAGGAGTCAGGTGCCACATGCCCCTGGGGGGGTGGGGGGTGTTGCAGAACAGAGCAACTAGAGAAATTGTCTGTCCTATAGATCAGGAACATTTCATCAAGCCTCACCATTACGTGGAAAATACTCCTCAGAACTACACATTTTCTTTTATTCAAACATGCAGCTCACCAAGAAATCTGATTTTTCTTACCATTTACCCCAATATCAGCTGAGGGACAGATTTTTGGGCAGTGGATACACATATTCTGCTGTTTGGAAAGGCATGTCATCTACTGTGATCTAATAGATTGACCTTTGATGGCTATAGAAGCCTTGAGTGGTATCAGTGAAAATTTGTCACCAAGACTCTGTTCTTAGCTGGTGCACTAAGAAAAGCCAGTTTCTGATCTTGAGAAGCTGAGAACCAGGTTTTGGACTTCAGAGACTCAACCAGGGTGTTCTCCTAAAGGACCTGCAACTTGCACCCCTGACAATTATTGCTGCCAGCACATCCCCCAAGGAAGAACTCTGCAGAACACATAATTAGGCATGGATAAATAATATTCTATAAATGTCTAACCAACAAGCATTCCATAGTTGCTGGACTTACAGGCATTTTTCAGTCTTTCACTGTTACATATAACACAAAGATGAATGTCTTTGTGATTAGTATCTGTGATTTGTGTTCTTTTTTGCTGCTGTTTTGTTTTTACATTTCAAATGGTTCTGTTAGGCTAGATGATCAGAATTGGAAATAAATTGATGTTAATTCACATTCTCCTTTTTGGGGGAGGGGAAGCATTTTATTTGCACTTGAGAACTACTGCCTTATGATTTCAGAAATGTACCAATTACAGTTCCACTTGGGACCATTTCAGGACATCCTGACTCACACAGAACATTATGGTTTAAAATGTGTGTGTGTGCGCGCGCATGCACGTATACATATGAAATCTTGCTTTCTCTACATTTCTTTAGTTAATATTGATGTTAGCTATTCATGTGCACAAAAGGTATTTAGTCCTCTTGCCCTCTTCTGAGAGTCATCTGTTGAGATCCTTCACAATAGAGATGAATTGTGTTTCAATCTCTGGGGAATTTCATGTCCCAGATTCTTCATTCTGTCCTCTTTTGAATGGAAGGGAGTGCTTCTCCTACCTCTAACTCCTTTGGAAATTCCCTTCTAGATTCAAATGTCTTTGGTGTAGGATTGGGCTTGAGTGGCCAAGAGCTTCGATGAGAATGGAAACAAGTGTATGGAAGTCTGAAGCCTGCAAAGCAGATCGAGTTTCAATCCCGGGTGGTGAGTCTTCAAAGGGAAAGAACTGGTCTGTATATAGTTTTCTTTTCACTCCCCATTAAAAAAAAATTTTTTTTTTTAACATTTATTTATTTTTGAGACAGAGAGAGACAGAGCATGAACGGGGGAGGGGCAGAGAGAGAAGGAGACACAGAATTGGAAGCAGGCTCCAGGCTCTGAGCCATCAGCCCAGAGCCCGACGCGGGGCTCAAACTCACGGACCGCGAGATCATGACCTGAGCTGAAGTCGGACGCTTAACCGACTGAGCCACCCAGGCGCCCCCACTCCCCATTTTTAAATACCCCAGAGTGACCCTGGGTCTTTTTCTTCTCCTTATTTGACTCAAATTGAGTCTTTAAATAAACTATGCTCCTCTTAGCAGCCTAAAACATATCTAGAGGAAATGTGTCATTGAAAGTGCTATTTTGAAGTCATGTGATAAATTATCAGAGCCAGAATCTCCTTACCCCCCTCTGAGCTCTATGCCTTCTTTGGCTCCGTAAGAGAATAACTTTCTTTTTTTCCCTCTCCTTCTCCTTTTGGCTTCTAAAACTGACACAGAGAATATGGCTTGCCCTGAGAAACTGCATGCAGGTGGTGAGCACATGGCAAGTGTTAGGCAGTTGTGTGTGTTGAAGTCAGTGTGGCATGTGTGGGAATGCAAGAAGTGACAGTAACTCCTTCATGTGGGGAGTGGGGCTTAACAATGGTAATCAAGGGAGCTTTGGGGAAGAGGGGCCATTGGTGGTCACCTTAAATGATAGACAGAGTTTGGAAAACAGCAAAGGAATCAGCTAAATTTCTGTTAGTTTCCACTCCTGTCTTACTGATACCACCAGGAATTCTGGTGCTCCATGTTCCTGCCAGAGACAGTCACCCATTCATTCATCATCCATCCATCCATCCATCCATCCATCCATGTATGCATATATACATACATCTGACATTTTATTCATCCATTTATTCATCCTTCCAGTGATCCTTCCATCTTTCCATCCATTTTCCCACTATTTACCAAGGCTCTATTCTCTGTTGCATGCTGAAGGCCCAAATATTAATAACACAAGATTCTAGCTTTCAAGGTGCACACAGTCTAGCGGTTAGCTGAACAATTTACGAATAGATAACCATACAGAGCAGTAAGTGTATCCTGTAGGAGTTGGTCTAAAGGATGCCTGTATAAATGTCTCTGTCACCCAAAAGGCCTTACCTGACCACCCAGTCTGAAACAGGTTCTTGTTATTATTATTTTTTATAATATTCTTTTTCTTTTCCTTTAGAGCACTTATCACAACTTGTTAGTGTATAGTTAACAGTATGTTTATTTGCTTAATATCGGAAGCTCCATGGGGGTAGGTTCTACCTCTGCTTTGGTTATTATTGACTATGGAACAAGTGGTCTATGTATGGCATATAGCAAGCCTGCAGTAGACATTCACTGAATGAATTAATAAATAAGTGCTGATCATGCCCACGAAGCATCATTTCTTGTACCAAACCAGTGGTTATCAAAGTATGATCCTTGGACCAGCAGCATCACTTACTGGAAATGAAAATTCTTAAAAAAATTTTTTTTAATGTTTATTTATTCTTGAGAGAGAGAGAGACAGAGCACAAGTTGGGGAGGGGCAGAGAGAGAGGGAGACACAGAATCTGAAGCAGGCTCCAGGCTCTGAGCTGTCAGCACAGAGCCCGATGTGGGGCTCGAACCCAGAAACTGTGAGATCATGACCTGAGCCAAAGTTGGTCACTTAGCAGATTCAGCCACTCAGGTACCCCTGGAAATTAAAATTCTTGACCCCACCTGTTGGTTCATAAACTGGCCCCATACACAGAGGGCAGAGAGGCCAAAGAAACAAGCAGATCACTCCAGATTGTTTGGAGGCAGGTTTAATAAGCAAGGGAACTTACTTAGGAGGCTTGGCTTTTAGGGCCACAAGAGAAATACATGTCTGCACCCACCCGCCTAATCTTAAAAGTTCATACAGAGGCATAACCTGGGTTCAGCCTTGTCTTCAGTCCAGGTGATCTCAACACCTTACTCTTTCAAAACTTCATCCTTGGAACAGCTCCCGCTGTGGGAACAGTAGGCAGAGCATACATTCCAAGGACAGGGGAGGGGGTGGTGAGCCTCCTGCTGCCCAGGACCTCCTTGAGGGTCAACCAGCAGTCATGTCTTCTCAATTACCTCCTCCCACATCACCCCAGACCAGAATTAGAATCAGAAACTCTGCAATCAGCAATCCACATTTTAAAAATCTTCGTGGGTGATTTTGATGCACACTAAAGCTTATGAACATTGTACTAAATTAATAAATGACAATTCTAGTCTACTTTAGACATCTATAGATTTCAGTGCAGAGACCAGAGTAATTGTGTCTGGATTGGGGAATACTTCATGGAGAAAGTGATGTTTTCAAGCAAGCCTTGAGCTAGATGAGCCAGGAAAAGGCAATTCAGGTGGATTAGCCTGGTGTATAACCAAAGGCGTGGATTAGCCCTTATAGGCCTTTGAAGAGACCTATAAGTAGTTCTGCATGGCTGGGGATGGCATGAGATGAGGATGGAGATGTAGGCAGGGGTCTTGAAAGCCCAGTTTGGAGCGAGGAGGTAACACATTCCCCATCTCCCTCCCCTTCCTACAGCTGTCAAGACTGGCCTGAGTCAGACTTCCCTGAACTCACTTCCCACCTCTTCCCGCCTTTCTCTTCCTTCCCTCCTTCCCCTCCTCCCTCTGCTCTCAACTCCTCCCTTCCCCTGGGGGTGAGACCGCCTGGCTCCGAGGCCAACTCCACCCCTCCCCCACCTGGCCAGCCCACTGACGTAAGCTTGGCCAGGCGGGGCGTGTCTGGTTTGCAGCTTTGGAGCCTGGCCTAGTTGCCTCCCTCACCGCTCCTGGCTTTGTGGGAAAGCCTGGGATGCTGGTGTGCTCTAGGAGCTTATCTGGGGGTTCCAGGGCTCAAGAGAGTCTCTTCCTCTGGAGGCATCTTGCTCTGGGGGAGGGAACAGTGGTGTCAGAGCCGGGGCTTCTCGGGACCCAGGCTTGCGTCATACCACCTCCAGGGGAACTGGCTCTAGGCCCTCTCCTCCCCTAGTGACTCACAGCAGGCCTGGTCTCCAGGGTCCTCAATCCAATTGTGCTTGGAAGTGATGAAGTGTGATAACAGCCCTAATGACAATAGGTCCTATGTATCCAGCTCTTAGTGTGTTGGCACTATGAGTCACCTACACCTTGTAACTCTCAACTTTATGCAACCCAATAATATTTTTCAATGCCATTTTTAGCATTCATAGATAATATAGCCAACCTGCATCACAGTTTCATAATATTAAACTAAAAAATGCCTCATAATTTAAAGGCGGAAATAAAAGGTGTTTAGAATACAAGAATATATATTTTTTGCTTGCTTGGGCAGCACATATACTAAAATTGGAACAATACAGAGAAGATTAACATGGCCCCTGTGCAAGGACAACATGCAAATTTGTGATGATAGCACGTAGCCTGCTTAGGATTCCCTCTCTCCCTCTCTCTGTCTCTGTCTCTGTCTCTCTCTCTCTCGGCCTTCTCCTTATCAAAATAAATAAACTTTTAGAGCTTCTGGGTGGCTCAGTCGGTTAAGCGTCCGACTCTTGATTTCAGCTCAGGTCATGATCTCACCGTGTGTGAGTTCCAGCCCTATGTCAGGATCTGCACTGACAGTGCACAGCCTGCTTGGGATTCTCTCTCTCTTTCTCTGTCTCTCTCTCTCTATGCTCCTCCCTCCCTGCCCCTCTCTCCCAAAATAAAGGAATAAACATTATATGGGGTGCCTGGGTGGCTCAGTTGGTTAAGCATCTGACTTCAGCTCAGGTCATGATCTCGCCGTCCTTGAGTTCAGGCCCCGAGTCAGGCTCTGTGCTGACAGCTCAGAGCCTGGAGCCTGTTTCAGATTCTGTGTCTCCCTCTCTCTCTGCCCCTCCCCCACTCACGCTCTATCTGTCTCTGAAAAATGAATAAACCTTTAAAAAATTTTTTAAAAATAAAAAAAAGAAATAAACATTATAAATAAATAAACAGACTTAAAAAAAGATTTGTGAGGGGCACCTGGGTGGCTTAGTCAGTTAGGTATCTGACTTTGACTCATGTCATGATCTCCCAGTTCGCGAGGGCAAGCCCCACATTGGGCTTGCTGCTGTCAGCACACAACCGGCTTCAGATCCTCTATTCTCCTCTCTCTCTGCTCCTCTTCCACTTGTGCTCTCTCTCTCAAAAATAAATAAACATTAAAAATAGTTTGTGAAATGTTCAATATGGAAATGCTTGGACAGACCCCGCTGGCAGATATAATGAAGCAGCCATCCCCTGTAAATGGGCAACAACTACAAACGCAGGCTGTTACACCTATGTTACATTATTGGCTCCAATAGCAACCACCAGCACCGTTGCCATTCAATCATGATTTCTGCAATGGTGAACTTCCCTGCTAAAGTTCCAAATAAAACAGAATCCAATCTTCCCTTGATTGACACAGTGCTCCCCTGTCTTTTGTTTGCCCCTCCAGATCCATTCTCCCCCACTTCTCTATCCCGCTGTTGGCCCTGGGAGCCTGTCACAACCACCACACTCTTGGCCTCTGATTTCCTGTTGGGTTTGACCAATGAAAGACAGGAGATGGAATTAGGGAGGGGAAGGAGATTGGGGTTTTTATTTTTCTGCCTACCTCCTATCTATACCTTCATCTTAAAGTCACTGTTGTTCTCAGGGTGGCTACAGAGAGTTGAATGAGGGCCCCCAAAAGCTGTCTATGGGGCAACCTGATATGGTGGAGGCCAGCAGCACAGGTGGTGAAAGAATTCACCGAAGGCAGAACAAAGGAGAAAGAAGTCTATTGAATAAGTTGCAAGGGAAGCAGCAGGCAGGACAGCAAAGAGGCTGTGGTACGGGCTGTAGTTAAGGGGGAAGGTGAGGAGGTATGCAAACATACAGAATTGTCCCCTTTTGATACCTGTGCCTGTGTGTAAGTAGTAAGTAGCCCGTTGGTCAGCTAGGGCCCCTGGATGTTTTGAAGTCGGTCGCCTACTGGGCCTGTTTGCTTTCAGCCCGGTGGTCACTGTGGGCCCTTTTACCTTACCTTTTTCCATTGCTCAAGCCTGTTGCCTAAAAGTGGCCTCGCCAATGTCCACATTCTAACTTCTGGAACCTGTGCATGTAACCTTATTTGGAGAAAGGATCTGTGCAGATGTAATTAAGGCTCTTGAGATGTGATTGCCCTAGACGATCTGGATGGACCCTAAATTCAAAGACGAGTGTCTTCATAAGACACAGAAGAGAAGACACAGAGAAGAGATGGCCATGTAAAGATGGAAGCAGAGACCGAAGTGATGCAGACAACCAAGGAACACTGGGGGCCCCCAGAAGCTGGAAGAGGCCAGGAAGCATTCTCCCGTGGGGTCTTTGGAGGCACTGTGGCCTTGATGTTGCCTTGATTTCAGACTTTTGACCTTGAGAATGGTGAGAATAAATTTTTGTTGCTTTGAGCCACCAAGGTCGTGGTGATTTGTTGTGGCAGCCTGGGAATCTAATACTGTCAGCAACACTTCTTCCCTGTCAGGTTCCAGTAATCTTGCCCCGCCCCCCACCTCCCCCTTGGATATATAGCGGTGGTGACAGCTGTGCTGCTGCTGGACCTGGGTGCCTGCCCTGTCCTGTCTGGCTTCCCCACACCTGTCCACACCTTTGTAATTCGTCATTTTGCAAATTAACCCCTCCCTGAATTATCCTCCCGTGAGGGTGCTGATTCCTGTCAAAGTGCTGACAGTGACACAGGGCAAACACATTCCTGGAACACTCAACTGACATTAAAACCATGCAAAAATACTTTGTGGTTCTTTGTAAAACAGCGTTTAGTTCTAGGCTTACATTATTGTAACGTCAGATAAATGAATGTCCAACGGACCATATGAAAGCTTGGCAGACGAGTAACAGCTTGTTACTGTGGAGGAGTGTCCTAAGCATCACAGGACATCTAGCATCTTTAGTTAGAAGGGTTCCACAGTCATTGTTACAACCAAACATGACCTTACAATTTCCAGCTCCCTCCTCCCTCCCAACTCCCTCCCTCTCTCCCTCCCAGAGTGACATCATTCAATGGAGAACCACTGGTTATATAATATGTTTTTAAACCCTACAACCACATTTTAACTAGAAACTGTCTCTACTTTACACATGTGGAAATAGGCTCAAAGAGACAAAGAAACCTGCTTGGGTCTTTTGAGGGGGCGGGGTTTCAGACTCAGATATGACTGGATTTAAGGCCTGTGTTCCTAGTCACAAAGCTGTACTGCCCCTTTGTATTTTGGGTCTTTGTCAGGGTCAAAGGGCAGAGACAGTGCTGGAAGAGGTCAAATGTAACTCATAATAAGGAGGGGTTCCATCAAAGATGTGCCAGTCTGGGAATGGTATGCTACGTATAACAATATACAACTTCAAAATCTCAGTGACTTCACACAGTAAGGATTTATTTATTGCGCCTGTAAAATCCAATTCAGATCTTCTTGGTAGGGTAACTCCTGGGCAGCTCTTCTCCAGGCAGTGAAATCAGAGATTTGGCCTTCTTCCATGAGGAAGCTCCCATCTCAGAGCCTTTTGTTTCCAGCCTTATAGAGACAGGAGAGAGGGTGTGGAAGATTACCTGGGATATTTTATGGGAAAATGTGGAAATGGCATGCTTTTCTTCTACCTTCCTCCTATTGGCTGAACTCAGTCATATGGTCCATATCTAGATGCCAAGGGGCCTGGGAAATGTAATCTACATCTAGTGAGCATAGCATTGTCTCTGCAGAAGTATTGTCAAACTCTTCCAGTCCCTATATTAAAAGCATAAAGAAGAGAGACTTAAATTCAAGTGTTATCTTTGCTATTGATCTGCCAAATGACCACCTTCATATCTTGTCCCTTTTTAGGGCCTCAGTTTCTTCATTTGTCAGATGGTTTTGGAAGCTCATCCCTCGTAGCTGAATGATGGCCAGATGTAAGAGGAGAAGTAGAGTGCTGGTTGGAAGAAATCCTGGAGAGAGCTGCTCCCACCTCCTATCTGACTTTGCCCAACAGCTCTCCAGACTCCACTTTCCACCTTCTGCAGCCAGGAAAGCCCAGCAGATTCTCCTGGTCGTTGAGGAGGCCTTCTCTGTGAAGCTCAAGTTTCAGTGGTATGTCTGCACATTGGTATTGTTGGGAAAGAGGGGTTTTGGGGAATGAATAAAATTTTGGAAGCCAGATGCTAGAATCTACCAGAGAACTCTTGCAATGGCCATGAAGACCCACCGAGGCCTCAGAGATCCAGGCATTAATCCAAGGAGATGCTGGAGTTGTGGCTGAGGAACTGGGGCTGGTGTGTGGGGAGCCAATGCTCACTCCAATGGACATCTACTGTTTGGTCTTCCCAAAACCTCTCTTTCAGGAATCAACTCTCCCATACCCAAACTACAAGGTTGCAGTGGGAAATGCCATGTTTCTACAATATGACCCTAGTCCCTGGTCACTTGATTGGTCCAGGGTCAGACACTTAACCCATACCAGAACAATAATGTTTCTGGTTTTTCCAACCAGAGATAGAGATGAGAGAAGAAGAGCTATGTTAACTTCTCTCCAGCTGATTGGTCCAATAACATGTAACTCTTTTAAGTACTTTTGACAGCCATATTCCCCGCCGCCCCCCCCCCCCCCCCCACCGTGTGAAAGTAACAAGCAGGAGAAACTGATCTAATGAGAGAATGAAAGATGAGGAGATTCCCAGTGGCATCTGAGTTTCTGATTCTGCTCCATGGCATATAGTATTTCATTCCTGAGGTCAGGCTCTAATCTAGTCTCTTGTCTCTGTGGCATGCCCTGTATTGTTATAATTAAGTTTCCCCTTCTTGATAATGTGAAAGGGCGGGCCTACGCCGGCCGACTCCATCTTGTTCTGTGTCCTTCACCTTGACCACACCTCCTCCCCTTGAGTAACCCCCCCCCTCACCTGTCTAACAGGACTCGGACCCTTCCCCAGCCAATCGGCTGAGGCCACAGCCGTTACCTCACCAACTGCCCCTGGGCCCCAATAAAACCTTTGTCCTTTTGAAACTCGCTCTCTCCCTGGTATCTCACCGCTGCGTCGGTGCAGGTAGGGGATTGAGCTCGAGCTAGCTCGAATAAAGGTTCTTTTGCTTTTGCATCGGACTCGGCTCCCTAGTGGTCTTTGGGGATCACGAATTCTGGGCATAACAAATGCAGGTGGATTTTTGTTATTTATAATCCAAAAAAGCTAAGGAATAATATGAACTTTCTTACTAGATACATTCATTCATTCAAGTGCATCCTTCTTGTGCCACCTCCATGCTTGGTTACCATGAAGGTGCTGGAAATCCAATGATCAATAGTATAGACATAGTATCTACCCTCAGGGACCTTATACTTGGAGGTGGGAAAACAGGTTAGGGCAGGGCAGACCTGGAACACATACTATACAGGTAAACTCCGGGTTTCTGAGAACATACAACAAGATTATGAGAGTGTACAAGGTGAGAACTAAAGGAATGAGCAGGAGTTGACTGGAATGAGTTAGGAATTATGATGTAAAGGAGGGAGAGCATCCCAGTCTGGAAGAAGAGCATGAATAATCTACCATGAAGCCAGTATCCTCTACAAAGAAAGCAACATTTCAGTTAAGCGTCCTGGTTTCTCATCTACCCCTACTTTGGGCCCTCTGCTAATACACTGGTAAGAAAACTCTTTCCTTTTGCCCAGAAGCAACCACCTTGTCTTGCCCAGATTCTTCTATTCCTTATTGAGCTATTACAAAGGGAGAAATACAAAATGCCCCCTCTCATTGATTCCCATTTTGGTAGAGAAAGCTAGATTTCATCCTAATAGCCGCTATCCTCACCTTCCTTATTACTATGTTAGGGGCAGCAAAGTGGCTGGCTAATAAAACCACATTTCCCAACCTTCCTTGTAGAGGGGGATGGCTAAGGAGAGGTCACTGGAAGTGATTTGATAAGGTTTTTAGAAAGCTGTTTAAAGGGGTTAACTTAGCTAGCAAGCACCTCTTTGTCCTTTCCCCCTGTTCTTGCTTATTTGTCCCTGGGACCAGGACTTGATGGATGGAGCTCCAGCAGTCATTTTCATCTCCGAGTTGAAGTCATGTGCTAAGAATGCAGAGCAGAAGGCAGGATTCCAGTTTTGGAAACTTGTAGAGTCCCCACACCAGCCTGGCCTGCCTGGAGACAGTTTATCATGTAAGAGGAAAATAATCCCCTATCTCATTTAGGTCCAAACTGTTGTTTTGAATTGCTCTTACTAGCAGCTGAACAAAATTCCTCATTGATGAAACCCTAAAGGCCCTCTCATAACTCAGTTTCTTTTCTCTAAATAGTCCCCAAGTCATTCATTCAATCATGTATTCATTCACTCACTCAAACACCCTCTGATTGAAGATAACTATCTCATATTCTTGAATCAGATGAGATTATGTGGGTATGAAAGGGTAGTGTAAATACCAAAGCATTCCGTACATATTAAATTTTGCTACCATCATTGTATTATTATGATTTGTTGTTACTCAAGTGTCCAATGGAGAAGTTTCAGTATGTGGTATGCAATTTGCTGGAGGAAACTACTGCTGTTAACTGGTGTGAATTGTTGAAATCCAGTGCTATTTGGTATGGAAAAGAAGCAAGGCGTGACCCAGGGCAAGTGCTTCTCAAACTGTAATATGCACAGAGAAAAATTTAGGTATCTTATTCAAATGCAGATTCAGACTCAGAGGGTCTGGGGCAGCTGAGAGTCTGCCTTTCTAACAAGCTCTCATAGGTGAGGCTGCTTTGCCCTGGACCTTGAATAATAGGGAACTAGGAGAGCTTTCCAGGTGCTGGGGAGAGAAATGATGAGAGGGGAGGAAGGCAAGCTGAGAGCAGAGAGAAAAGGAAAGTTATTTAGAAGCTCTATCTCCAAACAGGTTCGTACCAATTAAAAAAAGCCAGGTACTACACATATAGTATTTCATTGGATTCTTACAACCTTATATAAGAGGAATTCTAATCCTCATTTTACAGTTGAGAAAATAAGTGGAAGCTCAGAAAAGTTAAGGGAAAGTCACACAGCAGGTAAGTGGCAGGGATTGGATCGGGATCCAGGCTTTTCAGAGGCCAGAGCCCGTATTTCTTTCTAAGTACCTTGCTAAAATTCTGGGGAAGCTTACTCCTTTCACTGAGTTCTTCCTTCTCACCCAGGAAATGCTAGTCAGGGAAGGAGGAAGAGGGTGCCCAAAGGAACCAGGCTGCTTGGCTCAGCTCTTATCTACATAAACGCTTTCAGTGGCTAAGCTTTGTTTTCAAACCATGGGGCCCCAGGGGGTGGGAAGTGGGAGGGGTACAGGTGGGATGTTTACACATTTTATTGGACAATTTCCACTTTGTAAGCCTAGTCTCTTCTCTGGAGGGAGCCATGTTCCAGAGCTGCTGGAACTTGTCCTGGGAAGTGGGAGCCACAGAAGTGAAAGCAAACCCTGCTCTGACTCTGACCTGGGACCCTTGCTCATTCCCTGGGTACTTGATGCCTTTGAGGGACTCCTGGCTCTGCCTTGGCTAACTGGCAAGTGTAAGGCCCCAGCAGAGACCCTCGTTTTATCCCAAGGTAGCAGATATAAATGAGCACATTGTGTCTCCACAAAAGGTAGGCCACTCAGAGCAGAGCCTCTTTGATAGGCTCCCTCTGCCAGTGCTGTGCCTTGGGGCTCTGAAGTAAGAAATCTGAGCCATTTCTGTCTCCAGTTTCCCACATGTGACTAGATTTTGTCCACTTTCACCACCATGGGGACCTGGGGAGGACCCTTGCACAGTAAATCTTTGATTGGGAAAGTGGTTCTATCATTTGAAAGGATGATGTTAAAGAGAGACAGGACTAAGTGACAAACGTACTCAGGGGGTAGTGCAGAGAAACAGCTCCGGGTGCAGGACCAGGAAAAGCCTGGGATCTCAGAGCAGGGTTGACAGGTATGAGGGGAGAAAATCATGGAGGCACATCAGGAATGCCAGTCTGAGTCCTGATTGCAGAAAAGCATGAAAGAGCTTCCGGGTAAGAAAAGAAACCAGGACACATGATGTGGTTCCTTCTCTCCAGAGGATAAGCTGTGGTCTGCTTTGATGTTAACTCCACAGGTATGCCAAGGCTATTGGATGTACTGGTTTTAGGTTTGGGGTCCAGCTATAGCAGCAACACCATAGGTGGGAAGAGAGGAGACAGAGGGGACAATCTTCTCATTGAAGGATGCCCAGAGGTATCCTAGTGTGGACTGTCTGAAGAGGAAGGACTTGATAACATCTATTCTGGCTGAGCCAAAATCATCCTCTAGCCTTCATTCCCTCAGGAATGTTTTCTGTTCCCAGGATCCCAGTTTCCCCTCCTTTCTGAGACAGGGCCAGCATTTCCAATGCCGTGAAGGATAAATGGGGTGCAACGTGAAATGGTGTCGGATATTCCAAATCACCCTCACTCTGGCTGGTCTGGTCCTAGAAGCAGAAGAAAGCCAGGAAAAACCTCTCGGGAGCCCATGACCTCCATTGTCTCCCAGCCACCGCCATCTTTGGGGCCAGGCTACTGGTTGACTCCAAATGGTTAACAATACTTGCTGCCTCCACTTTCTTGATTATCATTCTCCCAGAACTCTGCAGTCTAGTTTCTGCCCCCACTCTACCCTACCCCACTGAAACTTCTCCAACCAATGGCATCAACAGTCTGGACCAAATCCAGGGACCATTTTTCAGTTCTTACTTTTACTCTGAGCCCTTTGCCTATTGGTTATAATCTTTTCTTCTTGAAAATCTCAACTCTAGGGGTTCTTAGCAAAGGGTTCATGAGTCCTTAGATTGTCTTCAGGTAAAAACAACATTTTCAAGGACAGCAGTCCTTGAAATTGTTATACGAAGAGTTATACAAAAGTGTATTTTTTTAGGGAGGATGGTCCAGGGCATTGCATTCTCAAAGGAATCAATGAACTGCCAATGTTAAGAATCCGTGCCTTTGACATCTGTATTGGCTAGGATTAGGTTCTTGTGGGGGCATTCCAAAATAACAGTGGTTGATTAGTCTTTCATGTATACAGAGGTAAGTCGTCAGAGCAGGAATGGTCGCTCTGACTTAGGAAGTTCTCAGGAACTCTGGCTCTTCATAGCTGTGCTCTGCCAACCCCAGCATATAGCCCTCAACCTCGTAGTCCAAGATGGTAGCATCTCATGCTCCAAGCAGCATGTTAGAGGGAGGGATGAAGAGTGTAAAGGGTATGCTCCTGCTGTCTCTCAAAGATTCCTGGGAGCTGCTTTGTGACATTTCCATTACATTATTAGTCCAAACTTGGTCACATGGTCATATCTATCTGCAGAGAGGCTGGAAGACATCCTTATTCCGGGCAGTCATGTGCCAACCTGAAGATCCTATTACCATGGATGAAGGGTAGGATAGAGATATTGGGGGACAGCTATCAGCTCCTGTCATACTCATACAACATCCCTTTCCACTTCCTTCTAGTACATTAGAGCCGGGAAGCTCCACTTCCTAGAATTCCTTGCAGCTGGCATTCCAAATGTGGTTTAGAAACTGCCAATTAAATGAACTTACATGAGACTGGATCCTGGAACTAAGAGGGGGAGAGGCAGCAGGTAAGTTTTGCTGGTGGAAGGAGGCCAGCTTGTTTCATGATCACCACCTTCCTAGTTCAGGAGCTTCCTGTAGCACTAGTTGTTTGGTGGCTTCTTTCCTGATCATGAGGGCAGAGGCAAATTGATTCTGAGGGTTTACAGGTATCTCTGGAAGCTCCATTTAGTCTACACCTCCACCCATTCCAGCATTGCTATAAGCCAGAGCTTCTTACACTTTAATGTTCATGTGAATGACCAGAGGATACAGTAAAGGATAGATCTGGAGTAGATCTCAGATCTTGCGTTTCTAACAAGCTCCTGGATAATGTCTGATGGTTAGAATAGATTTTTGAGTAGCTTGGTCCTAGGGTGTCCTCTGTTCACCTATACTCAGTTATAAATTCCTTTCTGCTTTAATAACTAAGTATGTTTTCTGAGTATCCAAATTCTGTGGCTGTCTCTTCCTTTGTTCTTGAGAGATCTTCTTCCTGTGCTATCCCTTAATATTGGTGCATCCCAGGGCTCTGGCTTAGGATCATTCTCCAAACTCTTCCTGGATGATCTCCTCCATCCTCTGGGCTTCAGTCACTACCTATATGCTTCTCAACTCCCTATCCAATCTGTACTCTCTCCTTTGCTCCAGATTCTGGTATCCACAGCGGACCAGAACTGAGTTCTATAGACGAGCGGCACATGAAAGAAAGCTTCTGTGGTCAAGTAAGTTTGGGACATACTGTGTTAAATAAAATGAAATTTATTTCCTTGCTGAGTTACTTCTAGAACTGTTAATGTGTTAAAATGCGTTGCAAATTTCCAAGAGGGGGCATGTAATATCCAGTACTTCTTAAACTTATTTGAAGTCTGTATTAGATACAATCTATGTTTTCTCAGTCTCTGTTACACTGCCTGAGTGGTGGACTTCCAGCCTTTTGCTTTTCTTTACTGTTGCTACTGTAGCCAACTGTGTAATTCTGTGGCCCACCAGCTGCTCTTCCCTGCATTTTGCACTGTTTCCCATCCCTCCCTGCCTCACTTCCCTTTTGCATGGCTCACTCTTGAGGCTTTGGGTTTGCACCTTCATAAAAGGCATCAGCATATAATTCTTGCCTCTGGCTCTGTTTCCCGGGGAATCTGGACTAATACAACCTTCAACAGACTCTACCCACCCCCTTTGCCCTTTTTCTTGGAATATTAATATCTCCTGGAACTTGGGTTCCTAGAACATGCTTTGCAAGTGCTGTGTTGGTCATTTTTCCCTGTATATCTACAAGCACCTGACTCAGCATGTCCAAGACCTAATCAGTAGTTTTCTTTTATATCTGTCCCTTTTTTGGTCTTATCTGTCTTAGCAACTGGCACCGTATTTGCTCATCACCCAAGCTACCTGGGTGTCATTCCTTGTTCTGTTTTGAAGATCTAATTGGCTTTATTAAGCAATCTGGATGTCATTCTTGACTCCTTCTTTTCCCCTTTTATCCAATCTGCCGCCTCCTCATCCTTCCTCTTGACTAATTGACTAATTAACAATTATTCGTCCATAAAGAGGCAGTGTAGGTACCATCTTCTTACCCCATCTCCTTCATCATCTGAGTGATGTACCACTCTGTAGAGCTCTCATAGCCCCTAAACTTGTCTTTCTTATAGAATTTATCACACTTTATGGTCTTTCTTTCTTTCTTTCTTTCTTTCTTTCTTTCTTTTAATTTTTAAAAATATATCTGTCCACCCTTGCCCCCACCTTTGGTGTCTCTCATTCAGTTCTTAATCCCTGGCATCCAGGGTAGAGAACTAACTGATTAATTGATAGATAGGAGTGAATGAGGTAAGTGGGAGAGAGAGAATTAAAATTTGTAAACCTTCCAGGGAGGAAAAACAATTTCCCCTCTACCCTTCTGCATTCTTGGCTGAGAACCCTGTAATAAAAGACAGGTTAGGGGTGCCTGACTGGCTCAGTTGGTAGACCATAGGACTCAATCTCAGGGTTGTGAGTTGAAGCCTCACATTTGGTGTAGAGCCTAAGTAAAAAACAAGCAAACAAACAAACAAACAAACAAAAAACAAAAAAGACAGATTAACAAGAGAAAAACAAACAGAACTTTATTAACATGTATACCTCATATATACATAGGAGATACCCAAGGGAAAATAAGTAAGCCCCTGAGATGGCTTAGAATTCAGGAGTAAATGCCATTTTAATTGGGACAAGGAAGGGAAGGGGATGCAGTCCTCCTAGGGGAGAGGCCATGTTTTTGTTTTGTTTTGTTTTTTAAAGTAGGTATATGCCCAACTTGGGGCCCGAACTCACAACCGTGAGGTCAAGACCTGAGCTGAGATCAAGAGTTGGTTGCTTAACTGACTGAGCCACCCTGGCGCCCCTGGGAGAGGGCATGAATTTTAGGAAAGATGGATGGGAGATACGATGTTTTGTACAAAGTTTGTCTGAGCATGGTGTTAACTTCTAAAGTCTCCTCCTAGCAGAGGATACCCTAGGACCAAGTAACTTCTCAGTCTTCCCTGGTTTATGAAATTCCTGGGGAGGGGATTTATGACAGTTGAATTCCTTTTCGGGGATCTGTCTTTAGACAGATAAGGGAAATTCAGAGAACAATCTCCCTGCACTGGCTATTTTTCAAGTGTCCTACAGCTCAAAACAACCATTATACCAAAGCAGCATATTTTGGAGTAGGATGTCCCAAAATCCTGTAATCATATTTTGGCATGGCACATTCTTTTACTATTCATTCCCTACCTTTGAAAATTCTTCAAGAAATTTCACAATCTAGAACCCGAGCTGGTAGATTTCACTGAACCAATATCTTAGGTCAGTTCAGTTTGGTCACACTGTTGCACATCTGAAACTAACATAATGTTATATGTCAATTATATTTCAATTTTTTTTCAAGAAAGAGTACACCAATACCCAAGAGAACTTTTTCCTTTTAACAGGTGAAAGAAAATTAAATTTTAGTTTTATATAGGTGCACTCTTTTTTTTTTATGTTTATTTATTTTTGAGAGACAGAGAACATGCGAGCATGAGTGGGGGGGTGCAGAGAAAGAGGGGGACAGAGGATCTGAAGCAGGCTCTGTGCTGACAGAAGAGAGCCCAATGTGGGGCTCGAACTCACGAAATCATGACCTGAGCCGAAGTCAGATGCTTAACTGACTGAGCCACTGAGGTGTCCCTTCATAAGTATACTCTTGATACTAAAGCTTATTTCTAATCCCCCCCTTTTTTCCCCTCTAAAACCCTTTTAACAAATTCATTCAGTTTTGACCAGTTTGACCACAAGAGATAAGATTCTCTGTCTGTCCTGATCTCACTCTCTCTTTCTCCAACTTTCACCACACATTTAGCTTTTGTCCTTTATTCTTCTCTTTTTCATTCTGGAACAACCAGTTATTCTATTTTAGGACACAATTACTCTCTTCTCCCCTAACAAAAATGTGTCTCTATAATTCATATCTTTTCTTACCAAAAATAACCCTATTTTTCTTATATATTTTGCATATAGAGCTTTTTTTTCTATTAGTTTTTTTTTAATTTTTTTTTTTAACGTTTTATTTATTTTTGAGACAGAGAGAGACAGAGCATGAACGGGGGAGGGGCAGAGAGAGAGAGAGACACAGAATCGGAAACAGGCTCCAGGCTCTGAGCCATCAGCCCAGAGCCCGACGCGGGGCTCGAACTCACGGACTGCGAGATCGTGACCTGAGCTGTAGTCGGACGCTCAACAGACTGAGCCACCCAGGCGCCCCTATTAGTTTTAATTAAAAACACTAATTAGGATTCTGAACTCTTAGAAACCCTGATTTCTAGTGAACATTAAGAAGTAATCAACTGTGAATTGTCACATCAATATTCTATAGATGTCAAATTAGCTTTTGTTCCTCTCTAAGAAGAGGACAAAAGTAGGTAAACTTAGACGTATGTGTAGCAATTAATGTTTTCAGTACATTATCTTAATTGGAAATGATCTATGTATTCAATGAATACCTGTCGTGTAATTTAACATAGTATAACTTTAAGGTTTCAAGTTACCAAAAGTATTTTGGAAATGATAAGATTTTGGAAATGATTTTTAAGCAGATATATTTTATAAAATATAATCATTGTTGAAAAGATCATTTATAAACTTTTATCCCACCTACATTTAGTGTATTCACTTGTTCTTAACAATTATATTTCGATCAGTCATGAAAATTTCATTAGACATTAGACAAAGGTGGGCATCACTTTAAGTTACTATTCTTCCTGACAAATGTTTGACTAGTACACTCAGCTAGAATAAAAGCTGTATGTCTGCATTATTATTATTTTTATTTTTTTCAACGTTTATTTAGTTTTGAGAGACAGAGAGAGACAGAGCATGAGTGGGGGAGGGGCAGAGAGATAGGGAGACAGACTCTGAAGCAGGTTCCAGGCTCTGAGCTGTGGGCACAGAGTCTGACACAGGGCTCAAACTCACAAACTGCGAGATCATGATCTGAGCCTCAGTTGGTCGCTTAACCAACTGAGCCACCCAGGCGCCTCCCCCTTTTTAAAAAATTTTTTTTTCTCAATGTTTATTTATTTTTGAGGGACAGAGTGAGACCGAGCGTGAGTGGGGGAGGGGCAGAGAGAGAGGGCGACACAGAATCTGAAGCAGGTTCCAGGCTCTAAGCTGTCAGCACAGAGCCTGACACGGGGCATGAACCCAGGAACTGTGAGATCATGACCTGAGCCGAAGTCAGTCACTTAACTGACTGAGCCACCCAGGTGCCCCTCTGCATTATTTTTAATGCTGACAGCTCTGAAGACTTGCCGTGCTGTTTTGTTTTGTTTTTGTTTTTGTTTTCACTAAACCAACAATATTCTTGTTTATCAAAGACTACTCAAGTCACATGAACTTGAAAAACATTTAAGTTAGTTTCTATACTGCTCTGAATGTTTAATTTATATAAGCACTTGCTTTTCTTTAAGCCAATTAAATAGAGCTCTTTTACAATTAATTCTGACAGTGTCATCCAGAGTAACATACATATATGGACATACGTAAACATACAGACAAACATAGGGATCTTAGAGCTTTTATTAAAATTTTAGGCATATGTTGGGTATATGAATACAAAACTCGCTAGTTTATAAAGCAACAGTTGGGTCCAAATTGTGTTTCTAGCAGATGAAAAAGTTAAGGTTGCCTACTCAGATGGCTACAAGTTCTTACTTATATTTGTGGAGACAACTTTTAAGATTTTTCACTTGCCAAATTTCCAAAAGCTCCTTTTTCCTTTTCAGCCTCAAGTAGTTGCTTGTGGGGGTTTCTGGGTCCCTTGACAGCCTCTGATGAAGGGTAGGAGGTCTCAAGTTGAAGGGATTATAGGGAGCTGAAGGCTGAAGTGGGCAGGGTGGACAGAGGGACAGAGGAGGTTAGAGTTTGAGGGTGGACCTATCAAAAAATTCAAGGAAACTGGATGGAAGATTGAAAGTGGCAAAATCAAGAAGAAGCAACAGAAGAATTGGGAAGTAAGAGGTCTTAAAGGAGCCAGTTTAGGGAGATCTTAAGTTTCCCAAAGAAACCAATGGGGTTCCAAATTATCCTTAGCAAAATCATGCCATGAAGGAAGTAGACAGAGTTGGTGGAAGGAACATGTAGTCAGCAGGGGTTTGAGAAGAGAGTTTTAGTGGACTGAGAAGTCCCCATGGGAGGAACAGGATCAAGGAAAAACAAAGAACAGAGAAGCCTTTAAAAAAAGAAAAAACAGAAGCTCCTATCAGACTCTGAATATCAGCTTCTAGGGGTGCCTGGGTGGCTCAGTCGGTTAAGCGTCCGACTTCAGCTCGGGTCATGATCTCACAGTCTGTGGGTTCCAGCCCCGTGTCAGGCTCTGTGCTGACAGCTCAGAGCTTGGAGCCTGCTTCGGATTCTGTGTCGCCCTCTCTCTCTGCCCCTCCCCTGCTCATGCTCTGTCTCTGTCTGTCTCAAAAATAAATAAAAAGATTAAAAATATATATATATCAGCTTCTAATTAGGCCAATTTCTGACATAGAGCTCTCTCAAAAAATCCTTTCAATATCTTATTATCAGCTGGAACAAACAGTAAATATTTCTGGCAGTACTAAACTTCCTTTTTAAATAATTTTTTTCCTTTTTCTTTGAAACCAAACGTATGTTTATCAAGTGGCTCAAAACCAAAGCTAATAAGCCTTTTGTGACAAATGGTATCCCTAAAGAGGGCACAAAGATGCACGCCTCTCTAGGTCCAAAACTACTCACTTGCACATACACAAGAACCAACAACCTGTGTCCCAAGCTGAGTTCTCATGACATTAAAGGAGACAAACAGAAAAGCAATAGCTGTCCTTGGGAGGGAAAAGGATAAATAACCAAAGTGTACCCCAAAAACCAAATTCATAAGAGTCATGGTTCAAAGAATTCATTCTTATGAATGTTTTCCTCCTGCTAATCTGAATTTGGAAAGTAGGGACAACATGAAGTTTTACCTTCCTCTCTTAACTGGGCACTACAGAGATCCAAGGAGCTGATGTTAATAAGAACTCTTACCCTTCTGTCAGTGTTCCCAGGATTCCATCTGGGTAGGATGTCTCAGCCATCTTATCCTCATAATTTTCTCCATTCTTCTGAGTTGGCTGAGATTCCTGTAATAAAGCATAGATTAACTGGAGAAAAGCAAGCGGAAGTTTATTAACATATATACCTCATACATACAGGGGAGATATCCCTGGAAAAATTAATGATTCCCCAAGATGTCTTAGAATTTGTGATTAAATACCATCTCTCTCTCTCTCCCTCTTTTTTTTTTTTTTTAAAGTAGGCTCCATGCCCAATATGGGGTTTGAACTCACAACCCTGAGATTGAGAGTTGCATGCTCCACGGACTGAGCCATCCAGGCATCCCTTGTATACCATCTTAATGGGTAAATGAGAGGAGAGGATGTAGGGCTAAGAGAATAAATGATTTGGGGGAAGTTGAATGGACACTTAGAAGGATAGGAGATACAATAGTTTGTGAAAAGTTTGTCTAGGTGTAGTGTAGACTTCCAGGCTGCTCCCTGGTGATGAGAGTCATTCTTCCCTACTTGAAGAAACTCCTTGAGAAGGGATTTATGACAATTGAGTTCCTTTTGGAGGATTTAGGAAGATTAGGGGAATTCAGAGAAAGCTCCCTGAATTTGCTGTTTTTCAAGTGCCTACAGCTTAAAATAATCAACATACCAAAGTGGCATAATTTGAGGTGGCATGTCCTGAACTCCTTTAGTCATATTTTGGGGAGGCGTATTCTGCTATTCTGCTATCCCCTCACCTTCTGCCTTAAATAAAGAGGAAATGTTCTGAGATTATGAGAAATCCATGTTTGTTCTGCCCTAGGTTAAAGTGGCTGGAGACTACATTTTATTATTAAAAAAAAAGTTTTTTAATGTTTATTTACTCTTGAAAGAGAGCGAGCAAGCACGAGCGCACGGCAGGGGAGGGGCAGAGAGAGGGAGACACAGAATCCCTGAAGCAGGCTGCAGGCTCTGAGCTGTCAGCACAAAGCCCAGTGCGGGGGCCTGAACCCACAAACCTCGAGACCATGACCTGAGCTGAAGTTAGACGCTCAACCCAGACACCCTGGAGACTACATTTTATAATCAGCTCCAAAGCACCACTCAAAGCTATTAGATAATGCATTCAGGCTGGACGACTGTCACACACTCCGGCGTGGCCATAGGTGCCCAGCTCTCAAGGAGGCACTCAGAGCATCAGCACTTGCGGGGACCTGAGAGTAACTGCCTCCCGGAGTTTCGGACCCTGGGTGTCTCACCCTGGTCCTGGCCCTGCCAAGGCTCAAGCTGGGTGTCCCACTGACTCATGCTGAAAAGCGGAAATTCATAGCCGATATAAAATAGTTTCATTTAGGGGAGTGTATCAGTTTCCCCCTGGGTTGCCATAACAATGTGTCATAAACTGGGTGGCTTAACACAGAAGCAATTTCTTCTCTCACAGATCTAAAATCAAGATGTCAGCAGGGTTGTTTCCCTCTGAGGACTCTGAGAGAGAATCTGTTCCATGCCCCTTTCCTAGTTTTCCAGGATAGCTAGCAAACCCGCCATTCCTTGGTTTACAGATGCATCGCTCATCTGCCTGTCTTCACAGGGCATTCTCCCTGTGTCTTTCTGTCTTAACATGGCTGTTTTCTTTATAAGGAGTCAGATTAGGAGTCAGTCCTACTCCAGTATGACCTCATGTTAACTAATTACATCTGCAATGACCCTATTTCCAAATAAGGTCACATTCTGAGATACTTGGGCTTAGGACTTCAACTTATTTTGGGGGAAGGGGAAACACAATTCAACCCGTAACAGGGTGAAAACTTTTATTTTCTATCCATTTAGAGAGCTGCTTTAATCCAATTATCCTCATTTTTGTTTAAAGCAGGGTCATAAACTGGTGCCCCAGGGCAAATTTGGCTCCTGAATATTTTTGTTAGGTCAGGGTGCTCGCCATTCCCTAATTTCTTATGCCGGCCACTTCACAAGTAGCCGTTAAGACATTTGCATAAGTGACTCTTAGTTTAGAACTTGCTTTCTCAGAGCCTTCATTGGTAAAAATCTTAGCCTCCCAACTACCCTGAGAGGCATAACAAGGGTGTTCCCATTTCACTGACCAGGAAACAGAGGCTCAGAAAGTGCCTGGATCATACAGTTGGAAGTAGTGGGTCCAAGTCTCCAACCCACCCCCTACCCCCACCTGGGCTTGCACACTGATCACGCCCACATCTCAGTGACCCCAATGCCACAAAACTGCAGGGGGCTCGCAAGACACCCCTTCTTCCCATTTCCCCAGCAAAATTTTCACAGTAGCAAATGCTATTAGCATTGTTGAGTCTTAGAGACTTTTTAAAACCAGAGACATTTCTGAGGGAAAATCTTTGCAGGTGTTTCTCCCAGAGAGAAGAAAGTCTAATAATGTGCTGAGTTAAGGGCAGTCTGGTTTTGAGCTTGGTCAATCTTTTCTTTTGTGAGTGTGCAAGAAAAAAGAGTGAAAGGGACCAGATGTAGAACAACCTTAATTAAGGGTTGAGCTCCTCCTCGCCAGCCTCCTTGTGCGGAGAAGTTCTCTTCATAGGAGACAGCAGTTCTTAGACTTCCTTTATGGTTGCTCTTTTAAGAACTGGGTACATGTTTCAGATCCTCTTCCTGGAAAGATGCACTTACAAATATAGGAGAATGGAACAAAATTGCTTGGCATTTCCTTTATACTTAGAATTCTGAAATTTCATCATAGTTAATCTAAGCATAGGTCTTTTTTGGGGGGAGGGCAATTATTCTTCTTGGTATTCAGTGAGCCATTTCAGTGTGAAAGCTTATGCCTTTCTTCACCTCTAGGAAATAGGCCATGACGTATTTATTTTTTCCCCTCCATTCCATCTGTTATCTTATTCTGGAATTCCTACTAAAGAGGATGACAGAACTTCTGGGTCCATTTTCTATGCTTCATCACTTCTTTTTCCTCTGCCAACCTGAGGTATTTTTATGAAGTAACTGATAAAATGATAAAATGAAGTCCTTCAAGTCCCTTGAAGACTTGGGCCTGCCGTGTGCACAGTAGGGGTCAAATAAATGTGACCTCCTTCTTCTTCATTCTCAGCACCTACCTGAACAAGTACATCAACAGTAATAACTAGTGTTTATTGGCTGCTTATTATGTATAAGGTGAGGAGCAAAGTACTTGACACATTGCCCCGTTTAACTCCCACAACAACCCTATGAAGCTGGTACAAATATTATCTTCAGTTTACAAACGAGGGAATTGAGGGCCATAGAACAGAGGTTGGCAGACTCTAGCCAGTGGGCCAAACCTGTCACTGCCTCTAATTTCTCTTTTATACCTCCTACCTCTGTTCTTTTGAACTGCATTTCGGGAGAATTTCTCCACTTGACCTGTCAACTCTATTATTGATTCTTCATCAGTAACTATTTTGTGATTTAGCCCCCCGAATTTTTTATTTGGAAAAACAAGTGCTTAAAGTTCCAAATCACCAGTTGATTTTTTTTTTTTTTTACCTTTTGTTTCAATCCTTTTTTTTTTTTTTTTTTTTTTTTTTTTTAAGTATGCTTTGCACCCAACGTGGGGCTTGAACTCAGGATGCTGAGGTCAAGAGTTGCATGTCCTACCAACTGAACCAGCCAGGTGCCCCCTCCAGTTGATTCTCTTTAATAGATGAAATATCCTTTCACATTTCTTTTTTTTTTAAATTTTTCATGTTTATTATTGTTATTATTATTTCAAGAGAGAGAGAGAGAGAGAGCGAGTCGAGGAGGGACAGAGGGAGAGGGAGACACAGAATCCAAAGCAGGTTCCAGGCTCCTAGCTGTCAGCACAGAGCCCAGTGTGGGGCTCAAACCCACAAACCAAGAGATCATGACCTGAGCAGAAGTCGGACGTGTAACTGACCAAGCCACCCAGGCGCCCCTCCTTTCACATTTCTTATGAAGACTTTAATTACACTTAATCTGAAGTCTTTTTCTTCAGTAGTTGTTAATTCTGTTTCTTGAATGTTAGTTTTTCTGATGGTATTTTGATGGTTCTGTGTCATTGTTCTGACTTTTCTCAAATATTTAGTAATTCTAGACATTTGTTCATTTTTAAGTTGTGTATTCTTGTTCCTGTTTGTCCTGTTTACTGACTCTGCATGTAGTAACTTTGTAGAAAAGTGGAATGTGCTGGATGGTTGGAGATGTGGGGGTTATGTAAGGAAGAAGAGGACCCATTTTGTCTTTTGAGTATGGCAATTTTCTTCCCCTCTTGGGTCCTAGTTGTTGTCTGGGGCAAGGCTTTGCCTCTGGCCCAAGAGCCCGCACTTACTGGTTTGGTTTGGGGAAAATCCCCCTTGCAGCTAATTAGTACAAAATGTGAGAAGGAAAGGAAAAATCGCATCGGATACTCCAAGTGCATTTTCCCAATTAACCACTCCAAGGAATGGCCCAGGGCCTCTTCTCCTTATACCCAATAATCCTGAAATTGGAGGTCTTTGTTAACATTTCTACTTTCATGCCAGTCTTCTTGTGTGTTGTGTGTGTGTGTGTGTGTGTGTGTGTGTGTGTGTGTTCCCATTAATCTTTTATTATCTGCCTTTGGTGTCAAACTTAGAATGGTCTTCTGTACTTCCCTTCTCTTCCAAAATTATAAATATTCATCTATTTTGTTCTTTTACTATTTTTGTGATTTCATGTTTTACATTCAAATCTTTCAGCCATCTGGAATTTATTCTAACGTCAGCCATGACTTGGAGCTCTAAACTTAAATTTTTTCCTAATGGTGAGCCAGTTGTACCCACCATGCTTTCCATGTGTGGGCTTTTAAAGGGCGGCTTGGCCCCCAGAGCTCCATAAAAGCCTAGGAGTTAAGAATAGAAAAGCTAGGACTATAACTCAGTCAGATCCTAATCTCTGTTCCATTACTGCTCACCATGGGACTCTGGCAGAGCTCGCTTCTCCCTAGGGGAAAGCTCCATCAATGATGTAAGTAAGGCGGGGAGGGCTGAGGCAGGGAGAGGACTTGTAGAGAGCCCTCTAGAGGAGTTTCATAGTTGCTGTGTTCCTGCCACTGGGCATGGTCTCATGGGCAATAGCTGCTCAGCCTTGCAAGAAACTCCAAGGGCTCCGAACTCTACTCTTTAACAGTATATTCTTTTTTCAACTCCCATAGCCTTCTCCTATAGATCATTCCAAGTCCAGCTCATCCTACTCCTCTGTGAAGCCTGCCTTGATATGCCCGGTGAGGCTTAGATGCTGCTTTTCCTAATCCCCACTGCATTTTGCACAGATCTCCAGTGTGATTTTTGTTAACTGTTTGTTGACACGTTGTGGATGAATAAATTAGCTAACAAAATAAATTAAGTTACTAAGCATGAAGGATGCTATCTGCCAGGTGCAGGGAGAAAAAGAAAGCTACCAAAGGGTATGGAGTTGCTGCTGACCATGTCCCCATATTCATCTGCGGCGTTCGTTGAGGCCCAGGTGTTCATGGCACTGTGGTTGGCACCCCAGACCAGCTGTGGCTTTGATTAGGTGCCTGAAGCTACTAAGGAGTCTTTTTTTTTTTTTTTTTTTTTCAAACCAAGTGTTAGGTCCTGAAGATACCAGGAGAGTCAACTTTGTCTCTTTCCTCAGAGCTGGTAACCTCATGTATAAGTGTGTAGACAGAATCTTGGAAGAAACTTTAGGGAGGGAAGAAATGCACCCATCAAAACCTCTAAAGAGAACAAGTAATGTAGTTGAGTTGGAGGATGCTCGCTCGTCTGTAAAATATGTCCACTAGCAGCAAGCCAGCATTTCCTGTGTGCTGAATATGTGTGCCTCTCTAAACTCTTAATATACTTTATCTCATTTGCTCCTCATAAAAACCAGGTGGCACTATCAGTTCCATTTTGTAGGTGAGGAAAGTGACTCTCAGAGAGGTAAAATGATTTACCTGTTGTCACAATGAGGAAGCCACAATCCGAAGCCCCAGTGGGGAATGGCTCAGGTTCAGAGAAGAGAAAAACATAATCTTTGGCCATCTGACCTCCCTCCCCCTCTCCTTTTACTTGGAATTAACTGGTGGGGTTGAACAGAATTTTGCTTTGTTCTCTGGACCTTTGCTTCTGTGGTAGAGATAAACAGGTGTAGATAAACTCTACCCTTTTTGGTCTCTCTAGGTCCTAATACAGAGCCTGGCACACAAGTTGGTGAAATAATGCAGGAAGAAAACCAACATTTTCAAACACAATATGTCTGTCTCAAAGCTTGCCCTGTTCAAAATTTATCCCTCTGAATTCTTACTGAAGATTATACGAGACATAGCCAAGAACCATGAAAATGCTCATTCCTTTGACTTGTCTTTTGTACTGTTTCCTTGGGGATTATCACTTTTTTTTCCCAAAAGATAGTTTACACTTTGAGAATTAAGATAATTTCTTAAAATACATATGACACAAAATTTAACATCTCAACCATTTCCAAGTGTATAGCTCAATAATGTTTAGTGTATTCACACTGTTGTACAATACACAAAAAGAATTTTTCATCTTGCAAAACTGAAACTTCATACCCATTAAAAAAATCTTCCCATTCCCCACTCCTCCTGTTTCCCCTGGAAACAACAATTCCACTTTCTGTCTCTATTTGACTATTCTAGATACCTCATATAAGCAAATCATACAGTGTTTATATTTTTGTGACTGGCTTATGTCAGTGCTTATCTTTTTGTCACTTAACACAATGTCCTCAACGTTAATTGATTTACAGCATGTGTCAGAATTGCCTTGCTTTTTAACACTGAATAATATTCCATCCAGATATTGTGTTTTGATTATATTTAATTTTCAGCTTTTCTATTGCTTTTCAGTTTCTGTTTTTGCTATTATTTCCTAGTTTTAGTGGATTGTGATTAGAGACTGTTGTCTGTACTCATTCTACTTTTTGAAATGTATTGAGGTTTTTTTGTTTGTTTTTTTTTATGAAAAAACCTTATATGTGGTCATTTGTTAATGATCCCGGGATACTCACGAAGTGTAAATTCTAGGTTTTCAAGATATAGAATTTGATATCTTTTAATTCAATCTACCTTACTAATTTAACAAATCAAGTCCTCTATATCCTTACTTTTTGTATAGTTTATTGATCAGTCATGGGCTAAGAGAGGTGAATTAAAAATTTCTATAGTTACTGTACTTATGTCCATTTTTCCATGTAATTCCTATTGTTTTTGCTTCATGAATTCTGATGCTATATTATTTTGTGCATAAATATTTATGACAAATCTACATTGTTGCTCTCTGCCTTTATCATTATTTTCTCCTATGTCTTGTTTTCTGTTTTTCTGTGAATTCAACCACGTCTGATATTAATTCCAAAACCCTTGCTTTCGTGTTGCTTGTATTTGCATGTATGACTTTTGTTCTTGTTTTCTATTTTTTCCTACTCTTTTACTTTCAGTATTTCCGAGGAACACTATTTTAGATGTACCTCTTGCATGTAGCACTAGTTGGGTTTTATTTTGTGACTCCACGAGCTATTTTTAAAGAGTGAGGTTACCAGGTCAAAGTTAAAAAGAGCTTCTATAGCTCTTGACCCTCATTGCCAAATAAATTGTTTTTCACTAGTTGGACCACTTTATCCTGTCACCAGCCATTTAGAAGTGAACCATCTCCCCACCATTGCCAGCATGGCTATTATACTGCTGCTTAAATTTTTAATAGGTGAAAATGGGACCTCATTGTTCTTTCATTTGCTTTTCTTGGCTTTATCTAACTCTAAGTAAATAAAGATGGAAGAAAAAAGAAGTCAAAATGAGGGGCGCCTGGCTGGCTTATTAGGTGGAGCTTGAGGCTCTTTATCTTGAGGTTGTAAGTTTGAGCCCCACGTTTGGTGTCAAGATTACTTAAAAAAAAATAAAATCTTGGGTCTCCTGGGTGGCTTAGTCGGTTAAGCAGCCACTCTTGGTTTTGGCTCAGGTCACAATCTCATGGTCTGTGGAACTGAGCTCTGTGTAGTCCTCTGTGCTACAGTGTAAAGCCTGCTTGGGATTCTCTCTCTTCCTCTCTCTCTGCACCTCTGCTGCTCTTGCTCTCACTCTCTCTCTCTCTCTCTCTCTCTCTCAAAATAAATAAATAAACTAAAAAAAATCTTAAAAAAAATTTTTTTTTAATGTTTATTTTTGACACAGAGAAAGACAGAGCGTGAACGGGGGGGGGGGGGGGGGTCAGAGAGAGGGAGACACAGAATCTGAAGCAGGCTCCAGGCTCTAAGCCGTCAGCACAGAGCCTGACACGGGGCTCGAACTCACGGAGTATGAGATCATGACCTAAGCCGAAGTCGGATGCCCAACTGACTGAGCCACCCAGGTGCCCCAAAAATCTTTAAAAAAAGGTTAAAATGAAACATTCCTTTTCAGTTATCTCCAGCAAGATTAAGATGGGTGGTGGTGTTTCTTATTCTAGATTCCCTTGACATTGGATCCCTTTCCAAAGACTCCTCAGCTTGGGCCTTAAATTTCCCCAGGAGAAATTGTTGAGGCTCCTTCCTCACAGCCCTAGACCTTGCTTTCTTTCATTCTGTAGTGAATAGGTAAAATAACATAATAAGAAGATATAGGGTCTGGAGCTAGATTAAATGGATTTAAATCCTAGCTCCACCTCTATTTACTAGTTTGTGATCTATGACAGTTACTTATCTTCTCTGTGCCTTGGTTTCCTGAGGTAATAATTCTCAAGGGTAATGATGACTACGACAGCGACACCTATGAGGGTTGTTATGTACAAGAGTTAACTTACGCAGACTCAGTCAGGATTTTTCTTTTATTTTTTATTTATTTATTTATTTATTTATTTATTTATTTATTTATTTAATAGATGAAATTTACTGTCAAATTGGTTTCCATACAACACCCAGGATTTTTCTTTTAGAAGTAAGCTCTACACCCAATGTGGGGCTTGAACTCACAACCCCGAGATGAAGAATCACATGTTCTTGGGGCGCCTGGATGGCTCAGACGGTTAAGCATCCGACTTCAGCTCAGGTCACGATCTTGAAGTTCGTGGGTTTGAGCCCCGCGTCGGGCTCTGTGCTGACAGCTCAGAGCCTGGAGGCTGCTTGGATTCTGTGTCTCCCTCTCTCTCTGCTTCTCCCCCACTTGCACTCTGCAGCTCTCTCTCTCAAAAACAAATAAACATTAAAAAAAAAAAAAAAGAGTCACATGCTCTACTGACTGAGCCAGCCAGGGTCTCCAGGATTATTATTATTAGCTCCACCTCTGTGAAATACTCCTTTTCTACTTCAACTATGGGGTTTTGGTGGAAGTTTTTTCCTTTTTACATGACCCTGCTTCCTTAGCTGCTGCATTAGGTCTTAGGCCAGGGGCAGGGTCCTGACACAAGCAACGCTAATCAGAATCCTTTCCTGGGGTCTCTGAAATTGGGACATGAGAAAGGAAGGCTTTATTGACTCTTTGGTGGAGGAGCTCCCAGAAGTGAGACCCAGGCTCCCGGCAGCCATATTTCCAGCTGGTGGGGGAAGCCAGGCTATGAGAATGAGGTTGACTGACATGTGGAGAAAAGTAGACATTAGAGATGGAAAGAGTCTGGCACCATTGGAATCCTTCACTCTGGCGGTCCCCAAATGCACCTTACAAGCTTCCCATTGTCCCTAGGCTTGCTTGCATTGATATTCTGCCCTTGCAACCAAAAAAGAGTCTTAATACACTTCCTAAGGCACCTTAGGACAGTACAGATTGTGAGTTCTCCCGTTTGTCTGTCCACCTTTCTCTAAAAAGCCAAAAGCTCTTGCAA
Source organism: Panthera leo (assembly GCF_018350215.1). Classification (NCBI taxonomy): domain Eukaryota; kingdom Metazoa; phylum Chordata; class Mammalia; order Carnivora; family Felidae; genus Panthera; species Panthera leo. The sequence goes on along the minus strand of NC_056691.1, from coordinate 55,313,002 downwards.
GCCTAAGACATGCACACATGCATGCACGCGCGCACGCGCGCGCGCACACACACACACACACGCACATGCAGGCACACAGACAAGGCAATTCGCAGCTTTTGGAGTGAGCTGTGACTCCTTCACTGCCCATGCTGCCTGCACATGCTTCTACTTCACCACACACATTAAAAGACAGCTGTGCCAATGTCCAGTCCTAAGGAACTGTACTTGCTAAACAGGATGTTATCCCGGAAACTTGCGCCCTTCTCTGTACACCCCTTGTCCTTTTTTTCACTGCCCTATTCAGTAATTCACAAATATATAATGAGCACCTGCCAAGAACCATGTCAGGCCTGGGGCCCCAGAGAGGCAGCAGACAGTTCCTGATGTCAAGGATCCTGCAGCCTGTAGGGCTGTCAGGCTGTAAAAAGACAGCTCCGAGAGAGACCGTAGAGTGAGTGTTAAACAGATGCTTTTGCCAAGTGCTCCAAGAGCTCGCAGGAGGCTTCATCACTGGTTGCCTGGGATGGTTGTCTGGCTGGTCTACCTGCCTCCAGCTTCTCTCCACCCCAGTCCACCCTGCCCACTGCTGCCAGACTGTCTTTTTGAACACAACTCAGTTGTGTGACTGCCTCTGCCCCCTGCAGGCCTAACCCCACATTCCTTAGCCTGGCAAGATCCTAATCCACATATTCCTCAACCTACTTTCTCAGCCACATTGTCCATTGTTCCCTATTCACAGACCTTACTCGCAAGCCTACGCAGCCCACTCCCCTTCATCATACACGTTCAGTGTCTCCCCACCGCTGTGCCTCTCCTCACTCTGTTCCTTCTGTTGCTGATCCCTGCAGGTCTCAATTATATATGCCTTCCAAGGAGTGATGGCAAATGCCTTTCTTCTCTCGTGCACCCTCTCTGATCATCTGGCTGGGTTGCTGTGTTGAGAAGGTTCTGTGGATATACCCGGGGCTTGTGAAAAGGTACAGGGATCAGTTAGCAAAATCTTCCATTGCCACCAAATTGAGTGAGTGTTGACAGCAGGGAAGTGGTGGTGGGGGGAGGATGAACAGCACACTTGGGGTGCATTTGCAGATTTCATTCCAGGTCCAGGACTAATGCATCCCCCTCCATCCCCATGAAGACTTTCCTGCTCCTCCAAGTAAAATTAACCTGCTTTTTCCCCCCTGAATATTTATAACATTCTCCCTACACTGTGTGAGAGCACAGATTGTTCCTACCACCTTTTACAGGTACATCTGTTTTGTTGTCCTGTTTTGTTTGTTTTCTATTTGAGGAGACAGACAGTATCCTACAGTGTATGATACAGGTAGGGATTCAAAACACATTAACGGAATGGATGGAGCCGTGTGAACACCAGGACGAGTGAATTGTTACAGAAGAGCCTCTAGGGGCCTGTCTTGTCAAGCTGACTTACCCTACAGGTCTCCACCCGGAGAAGACTCTGAGGATGGTGTTATGGTGGCCGTGTTCTCACTCATGAACCAATTTCCTGCATTGTTACTTCTGCCTGACCTGTCATTTGCTATCTTCTTGTGAGTCTGTGACCACTGAAATCTGAGGTCCCAGCCTCACTTTCATTCCTTTACTCAAACCATTTTTGATGCCTTCTTGGTGGCCAGTTCTATGCTCACTGTTAGGGGCACACGGATGGTGTCCTGTCTTCAGTCTGATCACTCACTTGGGGAGAGTGAGGTGCTGGTGGAGGAAAGACTGAGAGCTGAGTCACAGGACATGTGAGACCAGTGATGTGCACCCTAAGGGAAGAGCAGAGGAATATGGAGGGAGGACAGCAGAGGCTGCTGGAGGAGGAGGGGTGGCAGAAGTTGTTAACACACCCACCCAATTCCCTCTTTGTCTATACTCAGCACCTCATAACTATGTTGCCTGATGGCCATTGCTGCAAGCTGTCCTCCCCAGTGCCAGGACCCGAACAGGAAATATTTTTTATTTTTGTTTTTATTTATTTTAGAGAGAGAGAGAGAAAGAGAGTGTGCATGTGCAAGTGGGGGAGGGGGCAGAGAGAGAGAGAGAGAGAGAGAGAGAGAGAGAGAGAATCCTAAGCAGGCTCCACTCTCAGTATGGAGCCTGACGGTGTGCTCGATCCCACAACCCTGGGATCATGACCTGAGTGGAAATCGACACCCAACTGACTGACCACCCAGGTGCCCTGAGTCAGGAAATGTTTCAACAGCCTCACTACATCCTAACACTCCACACCTGGCCCCACTCCACACAAACCTTAAAAGCCCAACACTAATTAACCTTCTAAATCTGGGCTCCTCGTGCTACCCACTGGACTCCTTTGAATCCCCTTTGCTGAAGTTCACCTCTGGGACTCTGGGCCCAGGTAATCACCCTTTGTCCTGAGCTGCATGGGGGTCCTTATTTTCCTGTCCCCAGACCTGGGTGATCACCATGGGCATCACATCTGTGATGTCTCCAAATTATTACAGGGCCTCCAGAACACTTGGTGGATTTTCTAAAGCTGCTCTACTCCTCTGTCCTTCTGGGTTTCTGGTCTCACCGCAGGCACCTTCCTCACCCTCCTGCCAACCCCCTCTCCCCACCTACAAACATGTTTAGGCTGCTGACCCAGCAGCAGAGCTGTCTAACCCTGTTGGCAGGAGACGGGCTGGCTCCAGAGAGCTGGCTGGAGGGGAACACAGAGGCTCACATTTCTTCAGCTCGTGCCAAATGTTATTCAGATGTAGCTTTTCAGACAGACACAAATTGCTCATCCAATAAACACAGAAGGGCTAATCCCAGGACATTTATCACAGTGAGGAAAGATGAGAGAAAGGACAGTCACAAGAAGCCTTTGAGAGCTGGGCTGGTGTGGCTGGCCCAAGAGGAGGTGGTAAGACCTCCATGTACTCCTGGGGTTTTCTCTTAGAGGGGCTGAAACCCGGCACCAGGGCTTTGGCATTTGCTTTCATTGTGACATACAAAGCCTGTGTTGGTGCACACACTTCCCATGGTGAACAGGGGGAAGAAATCAACATGGGTCAGGTACCTTTGTGGGCAGACAGACCTCACCTTTAGTAGTCAATGGTCATGTGATAATAGCTGGCTGCAAGGACTTCCTATACTTCTCCCACCGTACACACACACACAATGCCCTCAAGGCATTCTGTAGCTGTTTGCAGAGTTTTTAGGAGGTGTCCCTCCTGGCCCAGAATCTCTTATTTCTGGACTTCTCATTTCTGACAGGTGTGAGAGCATGGCTGCTGAGAAAGCAGGTTGAGGGACTAGACTGGCCACAATGGCAGGGGACCAGAGACAGGGGGATCCTCTGTCCACACAAGAGGGCTGGCCAAGCCATTGAAGTCCTTTGCTGATCTCTTTCTGTTAGGTCCTTCTTTTTTTTTTTTTTTTTTAACGTTTATTTATTTTTGAGACAGAGAGAGACCGAGCATAAATAGGGGAGGGTCAGAGAGAGAGGGAGACACAGAATGTGAAACAGGCTCCAGGCTCTGAGCAGTCAGCACAGAGCCCGACGCGGGGCTCGAACTCACGGACCGCGAGATTGTGACCTGAGCCGAAGTCGGACATTCAACCGACTGAGCCACCCAGGCGCCCCTGTTAGGTCCTTCTAATGGGCCCCATGAGCATTCCCCTTTAGGGACTGTGCCTGGAAATGAGAGAAACCGGGCCCTGCTCCAAGGCTTAATCTCAGAGCCCAGGGAGAGGAGGACTAGGTGACACCTCTGTAGGCAGCCTGGGTCGTCCCATTATGCCTGGGTCTGTGCCATGCCACTGGGACTGTGAAGCGTGTCCGGGAGTGAGGGTCTCCTTAGTGGGAGGAGGCAATGACTAGATCAGGGTAGGGGCATGACAATAATTGTCAGCTTTCATACAGTCAGGCACTATTCTCACTTTTCTCACAACAACACAATGAGGCAGGCGTAGTATTATTGGTACCACTTTTCAGTGAGGCACTGAGAGTTTAGATAACTAACCCAAGATCAGCCAATTAGTGAATGGGAGGCTTGAGTATCTGTGCTTTTAATTTGCAGTGTGGTCAACAGGTGTAAGATGCAATGGTTTCAGAAAGCAGTTTAGAAATTCCAGTTGTGTGGGGACACTGAGGAGGCTGGGGTTTGGAGGTCTGGAGTCACCAGACCTGGGATGAGCCCTTCCAAAGACAATGCTAAGGCAGGTTTCCATTGAGGACTCTCCCAGTTTTTCCAGAACTGAGAGGGGTCCTGGGACATGGGACAATCCTGGGCCAACGGGAATAAGTTGACCATCCAACTGCAACAAAAGGGCTGGGCTTGGATCATTGCCACAGACTTCAGGGCCCACCTGTGGACTAAACTCCTCATACCTCACAGGCTGGAGACTCACAGAGTGGCCTGCTGATGAGGAAGACGGGCAGAATAACAACCAACTGGCAGCAGCTCTCCCCAGATCCCTGGGAGGAGCAGACGATACTGTCAGGTGGCTCTAGAGCAGGAACGCCACAGCTCTTAGAGCTTAGTGGAAACAAGGTGCCTTCTGGTAGGGCCCATCCTAACACAATCAGGAAGGCTGGGGCAAATTCCCAGGTGAGAAGTAGCAGACAGGCAGGCAGGCAACATGAACCTGGTGGCCTCAAAGGAAGCCAGAGGCAGGGCCCAGCCTACTGCCTGCAGGGAGGAAGTTTCTTTTCTGGTTCCTGAGACTTCGTTTTGGCCAGAAATGACCTCTCATCTGCCCAGTTGTCTGGTAAACCCACACTGACCTGCATTCCTAAACCCAGCAGCTCTTAACCCTTCTCCCTCTCTGGCTTTGTCCTCACTTGTTATATGACCTTGTCTATTTGTCAGTCTCTTTGGTTGCAGAGATCTAAAACTCACTCATGCAATATCTGGAAGATTTCAATATAGGGAGATTGGGTTCTGGGGCACAGAAATGCTATTAGGCCTCAGGAGGGATGAGAACAGGCAAGAAGCCTAAGGAAGGTAGGTAGTGCTCTCTTCATTTCTAGGTCCTCTTTATGGTCAGTTTCATTCTCTCAGTTTTCTTTGCTTCTCTGTATATTGGCAGAAGGTGGAATATTTACATAATTTCAATTCCAGCCATATCTAGGGTCTGACTGACTGTCCTGAATCTCAAATCCAAATTCTCAGGAGAGACCCTCTGATTGACCCAGCTTGGGTCAGATGCTCACCCTTGGTCCAATCAACTGTGGCTGGTGGGTGGGTTCAAGCAGTACAAAAATGGATATGGAGGACCAGTCCCAGGAGGGTAAAGTTTTTTGAAAAAAGAGTCACCATGAGCTGGCTAGCCACTTTCACACTCTAACTATCCTATAGATTTCTGAAACTGACAGGTAACTGTGCCTTCCCTTCCCAGAGTTTATAAAATTTCCTCTCTGGATCCCTCAGTGCTTGGTTCAGTGTTCTTCTCACTCTGAAATATTGTAAAAATTAGTTTGAGTAACTGTGGTAAACTATTCAAAAGACAGTTCTTAAGCCTGGTGACCTGTCACCTCTACCTTATACAGTACCCTGTCTTTTCTCCTTTGACAGACCAGCAGCATTGTGGTCTTTATTAGAACTGCAGAATTCCCCACCCCCTCCCACATATTTCCCACCCCCTCACAAATATTTGAGTAGCTTCTGCATTTTAACATCTCCCCAGATGGTTTACACTAACGTTTGATAAGTACTGGAGGGGCTTCTTGTCTTATCTCTCCTAATAGATTGGAAATTCTGAGGGCAGGGACTCCATTCAGCAGACTCTGGTGGACGCTATGTCCAAAGTGCCTTGTTTAGTCTTGCAAGGCACAAAAGTCTTCGAATACAGTAATGAGGGGATTTAAAACTTAGAATAGTGGTTGAAGAGGATAAATTACTTATATAGTATCTGAGTTTTGAAGTAATCCTGCAGGAGGTGGAGGGAAGTTGGAGGTGTAGATGAAGCAAACATGGGGTGATAGAAACATTGAGGCTCATTATACTATTCTCCCCACTTTTGTGTATTTTTGAAATTTTCCATAATAAAAATTAAAAGCAAGGAATAATGGTGGGATGCATTATAAGAAATCGTCTAGCTGCTCAACATAAATTTGTTTCCTGGCCAAATGAAGTACATGAGGTAAATCCATTCCACCTCCAAGTGGGATTGCACAATCCCTGTCAGAGATTTTTGGAGGATGGGAGAAGTTTGGAACATGGGTCATGTGCAAATGACTTTCTAATTTTACAAAAGTAGGGGTGGTAGTCAGTTTCTTTCTGTCACTTCAAGATGACTTAAGGCAAAGAAGGGAAGATTCGCCAATTCATATAATTGATCAGTACAGGGCCAGATACGGCCATACTAGGACACATACCCCATGACTCCATGTTGGCTTAATTCTCAGGCAGGCTCTTTCCACTTGACAGCTGTAGGGGGTTAAATAGGGAACCCTTGAAATTCATGTCTCCCCTCAGAATAAATCTTGTTTGGAAATAGGTCTTTGCAGATGCAATTAGTTAAGTCAAGATGAGGTCATACTGGATTAGAGTGGGCCCTATTTCCAGTGGTTGGTGTCCTAGTAAGAAGAGGAGAGGACACACTGACAGGAGAGAAACATACACACAGAGAAGGCCATGTGAACATGGAGGCAGATTGGAGTGATGCAGCTAAAAGCCAATGAACACTGTGGTTGCTGGGAGCCACCGGGAGCAAGAAGAGGCAAGGAAAGATTCTTTCCTAGAGATTTCAGAAGGAGGATGGCTCTACTAGCCTCCTAATTTCAGATTTCTAGCTTCCATAGCTGTGAGAGAATGAAGCTCTTTGGTTTTAAGCCACTGAACGTTTGGCAATTTGTTATAGAATCTTAGAAAACTAATATAATACCCTTGGCAACTCCAAGCTGGTCACCCCAGAGGAACGGAAGAGATTTTTTTCTCAGTGTTTCTCCATATTTCTCAATTAGAAGTCCTGAGGGAAGATGGGTTCTTTGCTTCTTGGCCTCCTTGGATCATGTGTCAATTGTTGAGCCAATTACTGTGGCCAGAAGTAAACAGTGCTCTGATTGGCCAATATGAGTCCACCGAGGAGCCCTATCCCAATTAATTATATGGTATCTGAGTTTTGAGGTTAGGCTACCCCAACCACACAGTAAGAATGGACCTCCTCTTACCATAAGGATGAGTGAATAAAGAGTAAACAAAATTAACACCTGTCCATTACAAAGAGAACAAGTTGATTCTGCAAACTATACTTTTACCCAAAAATTGATTTTTTTAATTAAAAAAATTTTTTTTTTTTTTTTAAATGTTTATTTATTTTTGAGACAGAGAGAGACACAGCATGAGCAGGGAAGGGGCAGAGAGAGCGAGGGAGACACAGAATGTGAAGCAGGCTCCAGGCTCTGAGCTGTCAGCACAGAGCCCGACGCGGGGCTCGAACTCACAAACCGCGAGATCATGACCTGAGCCAAAGTCAGCCGCTTAACCGACTGAGCCACCCAGGCGCCCCAAAAAATTTTTTTTTTACATTTATTTTTGAGAGACAGAAACAGAGCACAAGTGGGGGAGGGGCAGTGAGACAAGACACAGAATCCGAAGCAGGCTATAGGCACTGAGCTGTCAGCACAGAGCCCGACGCGGGGCTGGAACTCACAAACCATGAGATCATGACCTGAGCTGAAGTTGGATGCTTAATCAACTGAGCCACCCAGGCGCCCCCAAAATTGGTTTTTAAAGATATAAGGGAAGTAGAGATCTCCCAGAACAAGTCAAGGCAAGGACAATCAAATTTCCTTTTATGACGGGTCCCTGAAGTGATAGATCACAGAGCTGTAACTGACTGTCTGTTGGCAAATCGGATCTTCAGCAGGGACTTTAACAATCTCTGCCATGATATTCTTGTAGGTAAAATGAGAAAAATGGGTTGAAATAGTACCATCAAGAGGAAGAGTAACCTGCTGAATGACTGGAGTGAATCTTTGTCATTTTATTTGTCCACTCAGCGTACAATCCCTTATTTTGGAATAATTTTCTTTTTTTAATATTTTCTAAAATGTTTACTTATTGCTGAGAGAGGGAGAGAGAGCGCGAGCATGCACAAATGGGAGAGGGCAGAGAGAGAGAGGGAGACAGAGGATCCCAAGTGGGCTCTTGGCTGATAGCAGAGAGCCCGATGCTGGACTTGAACCCATATACCATATACCATGACCTGAGCCGAAGCCAGATGCTTAACTGACTGAGCCACCCAGGCGCCCTGGAATAATTTTCTAATAATAATATAATATTGGAGGGTTGTAGTTCCCTGGCTTCCACCATGGAAGCAGAAAGAAGATTCTCCTTTTCACTTCCTGGCAGCTAGGACTCAAGTGTGTGAATTGGACCAAGGACTTTGACTTCTTAGGGGATGATGCTAAGAGGCAAGGATAGTGTGGGAAGTGTTCATGGCAATAGCAGCAGCAGCTTGAGCAGTCTTGAAGTGGTGGTGCTGAGTATTTGCTGGCAGCGGTGGCCATGGCAGAGCAGTGGTATAATTACTGTTTTGCAGTCAAAAACCCTGGTTGGCACAGTGACTGTATTTAAAGGATCCAAGTCAACTTGTAGGGTGTTTCCAGTCTTCTAGGATTCTGTCTTCAGCCCTGTCTCTTAGTTTAACATGGACATCAAAAAGTGAATGTTGTGTTAGAAGGCATCGATGAAAATCTGATACTTGGAACTATGAAGGCAACTGATTATCCTTCTCTGTTCTGTCACTTGGACCCCAGCTAGAACGCCACAACCAGTCCTGAGCGCTAGTCTTTTATGAAGGAAATAGGCAGACTGGACCTGGTCAAAAAATGATCAGGACAGGGAAGGAAATCAACCGCAAAGTATGAAGAACAGTGGAAATGATAGGTATCACATTCCCTGACTCTGGAGAAGGGGGAATTGGTGACATGCATGATTGGATCTCAGATTTCCTAAGGACCAATGCCTATTCTTCCTTCCTTCCTTCCTTCCTTCCTTCCTTCCTTCCTTCCTTCCTTCCTCCTTCCTTCCTTCCTTTCTTTGTTTCTTTGTTTCTTATGTTTATTTATTTATTTGGGGGGGGGGAGAGAGAGAGAGAGAGAGAGAGAGAGAACAAGTGGGGGAGGGGCAGAGAGAGAGGGAGAGAGAGAATCCCAAGCAGACTCCACACTGAGCCCGCAGAACCTGTAGAGGCTGACACAGGGCTCTATTTTACAAATCGTGAGATCATAACTTGAGCTGAAATTAAGAGTTGGAAAAAAAATGAAGAGTTGGACATTTAACCGATGAGCCATCCAGGTGCCCCTATTTCCTTCTTTCTCTCTTTCGTTTTTATAATTTTTTTTTAATGTTTATTTATTTTTGAGAGAGAGAGAGAGAGAGAGTGCGAGGCAGAGAAAGAGGAGGGAGAGAGGGAGCCAGAGGATCCAAAGTGGGCTCTGAGCTGACAGCAGAGAGCCCAGTGTATGGCTCAAACTCATGAACTATGATCATGACCTGAGCCAAAGTCAGACGCTTAACGGATTTAGCCACCCAGGCACCCCACCCCATAAATATTATATGCATATTTCGAACATAACCACAATGCAACCATCAAAATTAGGAAATTAACATCGATGCAATACTATCCTTATCCTTAGTCTGCATTCAAGTTTCACTGGTCATCCCCAAAATATTTTATAGCAGAAGGATCCACTTCAGAATCACAGTGTTGCATTTGGTCATCATGTCTCTTTAGTCTCCTTCAGTGGGGGAAAAGTTCCCCAGTTTTTCATTTACTATCATGAACTTGACATTTTTTTAAGAGGTCAAGATAGTTATTTTCAAGAATGTTTTAAAATTTGGATTTTTCTAATGTTTTCCATTGAAATTGTAAGCATATTGTGGAGGAGGTACTTTGAAATTATGTAAATATCTTGTTACTCATCAAATGTTCATTTCTTTATTCAGTATGAACACATGGTTTCTTATTTTGTTCAATTGGCTGTGAACTGTTTCTATCAATATTTATTTTCATGCTCAAATTTTTCCTAAATAATTTGTGGCCACTGGGAAAACTACAGTGGATTAAAAAATAGGTAGCTGCCGGGGTGCCTAATTGGGTTAAGCGTCTGGCTTTGGCTCCGGTCATGGTCTCGTGGTCCGTGAGTTTGAGCCCTACATTGGGCTCTGTGTTGACAGTTCAGAGCCTGGAGCCTGCTTCGGATTCTGTGTCTCCCACTCTCTGCCCCTCCCCTGCTCGAGCTCTGTATCTCTCTCTTTCTCAAAAATAAATAAAACATTAAAAAAAAAAAAAAAAAGATGGCTGCCGATTCTTTACTTGTCCACCCACCCAGAAGAGGAGACATCTACTCCCCTTCAATCTGGACTGCTCAGTAAGTTGTTTTACATAAAATATCCACAGAAGTGATGCTTAAGGCTGGGCCTTAAGGGGTCTACATCTTCTTACCTTGTCTTGAAATGCTCCTTCTTAGAATGTACCTTTCACTTTGTGAGGAAACCCGAGCAGCAATGTGAGAGGCCTTTATGGAGAGGTCCAAATGGAGAAGAGCCAAGGCCCCTGACCCACGATCATTCTCAGTCAGCCTCTAGCCTACACAAACTGCCAGTGTGAGTGAAATAATTTGGGGACTTTTGACTCTGCCAGTGCCCCAGATGACACCATGTGAAGCAGAACAACTGTGAGACAGAAATGGTTAGTTTGAAGACACTAAGTTTTGGGGCAATATCTTATGCAGATCTAGATAACTGAAACAACTGTCTACTGTGTGCCAGGCACTATTCTATGTCCTTCTGATCTACTAAGGTAAAAGAGAAATGTAAACTGACAGGTGCAGATAAGGGTGCTGTGAAAGGGTACAGGAAATGCCACTAACCAGGTGAAGGCAGCCTGCGGGGAGAAGTGGGGAGGTGGGTAATTCTGGGCAGATCAACATCCAACAGGCAAACTACAAAACCCAGATTCCAGTTTTTGGCCAGTCAGCACTGCAACTTCCTCTTCCGGTATCTCCTCTGATGGGATTAGTTTTCAACCTGACAAAGGTGAAAGTGGAAAGGGCTGGAGAAAGTTGTCTTGGGTCTGTCTGCAATACCAGTTCATGTTTGGACAGCCGGACAATATTGTTCTGAAGGTTTCTGGTCTCTGGACCTTTCTGAAGCAAAAAATTTACCCATTCTAGGCACCTCTAGATGGGGGTGGGGGTGCTGATAAAGCTGGTGGGAACCTTGTGGGCTCTGCATGCTCCCAAGGAATAGACAGTTAGCAGTTTCCTTGCTTCCTGGCCACAGAGAGGGTCCTGGGATAGTTCTGTGACCCCCTAACCTCCCCTCAGTCCTGTCTCCTGCCCGTCATCTGGACACAAGGAAGACATATCTTCATTTTCCCTTCTCATTTTTCAGATGGGGTCTGTTATAACCCTCCTCACTCATTGGTCAGGCATTTTCCTCTAGGCATAGGCTGTTGGGGTCAGCTTCACCTTCAGCAGCTCCCTGGTGAACAGCTCTTAACTTACGTGTTTCAAATAATTTAGCAACAAACAAACAAATAAAATAACTTAACAATAGTTCTTCTCCCCTTCCCACATAATCAAGATGATCATAAGCATTCATTTAACAGTTTTTTAAAATTAATTATTTTTGAGAGAGAGAGAGCGAGAGAGAGCACGCGTGCACATGCCGGGGAGGGGCAGAGAGACAGGGAGACAGACAATCCCAAGCAGGCTCTGCGCTGTCAGCGTGGAGCCCGAACACAGGGTTTGAACTCATGAACCGTGAGATCATGACCTGAGCTGAAATCAAGAGTCGGATGCTTAACTGACTGAGCCACTTAGGTACCCCTCATTTATTAGGTATGTTAACAAATATTTACTAAGTGTCAACTAAGTGCCAATTCAGTTCCAGGAGCTGAGGATACAGTAGCAAATGAAAAGTTCCTGCATTCATGGAGCCCATCGTCTAATAAGGGAGACAGACAACAATAAATAAATATATAGTGCTGGGTAGTGATACATGCTCTGAAAAAAATCATGCAGGATAAGTATATTTGGAACTATTATAGGGTAGTCTAAAAAGACCTCTTTCTTAAGGTGACATTTGAGAAATCTGAAATGAAATATGGGGGAAGACTATTTAAGACTAAGTGAATAGAAAGTATAAAGGCCCTGAGGCAGGAAGAAATAAGCAAAATAAGAGAACAGCAATTAGGTTAGTGTGGTTAAAGCAGGTAGAGCAGGAAGGGAGTGATAGATGTGGGTGGGGAGGAGAGCTAGGAACCAATTAGATAGGGCTCCTACATATTTGGATTTCATTCTGAAAAATGGCATGACCTGATTGATGCTTACCAAGATCTTCCTAAATGCTGTTTGGAGAACAGACTGTGGAGGGGGGCACGGAGAAGGTGAAAGCAGGGTGACCAATTAGGAGGCTACCATATAACCCAGGCCAACATGATGGTGGCTTGGTCCAAGATAGTTGCAACAGAATTAATAAGTGGTTAATTCTGATGATTTAAAGGTAGCACTGACAAAACTTGCCAAGGGATTGGAAATGGCGTTTGAGCATAAGAGAGGCACATCAAGGATACATTTTAGGTTTTGGGCTTGAGGAACTGGATGAGCAATGGTGCCATTCCCTGAGGTAGATAAGAATGAGAGTGGAGTATAAGAAGTAGGTTATTGAGGGCAGGATGTATTGAGTTTGAGATACTGGTTTGAGGCACTTGAAAATCAGTCTGAAGATCTAGGCTGGAGATAGAAATGTTGCAGTCATCAGCAAACAATTATTATAAATTACTCCTAGGGAGTGTGTAGACAGAAAAGAGTATCATGTGCCATGTTCTGAGGCTTTCAACAGCTGGGGAAGACAGAAATTTTGTGGTTATTAGCATACAGATGTTATAAATCACTCCTAGGGATTCAGTACTGACAGAAAAGAGCATCATAGATAGTGGCCTGGGGCCTTCAACAATGGGGGAAGAGGAGGAGAAGCCCACAAGGGAGACAGAGGAGTGACCAGTGAAGTGAGGAAGATCAGGAAAGCCTGGTGTCCAGAAAGGCAAGTGAAGAAAGTATCCTGTATAATCACAACCAAGAGTGAACTCCTGAGCCTCAGTTTTCTCAGCTGTGAAATGGAGACAGGAACAAGTACCTACTTCAAAGTGTTGTTAGGATTGAGACAATGCATATAAAGCAGTTAGGCTTGTGTTTGACTGGCATATAGTAAACTCTCAATCTATGCTAGCTCTTGCTATCATTCCCTCCACTTTAGAGTTGGCTGCCAGAGCTGTCACCCTCTCCATCCACATAAATAATAGCACTCTCATGGGTCTTTCTCAGGGGTCAGGTGTCCCTGCTCACTCAGGCATCAGGTGTGCCTGAGGAGTGGCCTCTGAGTCAAATTTGAACCACACAACTTCAGTGCCTAGGCCTATCACCCCGATAGCCTCCAGCCCTTACCTGCAAATCAACAAGGGTTAAATGTGTGGTGTATAACGGTTTTGAAGACAGAATTCTGACTCTGTCTCTCACCAGCTGTGGGATCTTAGGCAAGTTTTTTTTAAGTTTATTTATTTTGAGAGAGAGAATGCACACAGGGGAGGGCCAGAGAGAGAATCCCAAGTAGGCTTTGTGCTGTCAGCAGAGCCAGGAAGCAGGGTTGGATCTCACAAACCGTGGGATCATGATCTGAGCTGAAATCAAGTCAGATGCTTAACCGACTGACCCACCCGGACGTCCCCTTAAGCAAGTTTTTAGCCTTCTTGAGCCTTTAACTTTTTTTTTTTCTCCGAGCCAAGGCCTAATCCTGAGCAATTTAATTTTTTTTTTTTTTTTTTTAATAAAGACAGACTGCCACGTGCTGTGCCTCATTTGAATGTATCTGGAGTTTTGGAAGCTTGACCACCCTACATTCTCCTACAAATGGACCTCCAGAGCTTGTTTGGAGAGGAGCGCAGCTACTCCTATACCCTTGATGGAAGGCCGATCCTCTATCCGGGAAGGTAGTGGGAAGGTTGTCCTTTTCGACCAAGACCACAGCTTCCGGGGGGATGCACCTGGAGCAGAGAGGGAGGAAGGGGACACCCTCCTAGCCAGCCAGATCAGCCGAATCAACCCTGGCGATCAATGGGGTGACAGATGTCGCAGCCAGATAGCCCTCACATCCAAGCCTTTAACTCTTTATCTGTAAAATGGGGGCAATTCCTACTTCATGGGATTGTGTCTGGGTTCACACAGACTATATAAACAAAGCTGGCTGATCTGTTTGCCAGCATGGGAGTTACTGAGGCTTCTTGCCACTCTCCTACTCAAAGCACACATCCTCTCGGGGCAGGATGCACGTAGAGGAGGCACTCCACACACCCAAAACCAAGCTGGGTGGGCCTCTGCCCTAGGCTGGGCTGCAGGTGAGTTAGCCAGACAAGCGGAGACTTGTGCACTGTCTCCACGGGGCGAGGGTGAGGCGCGACTCCTTGCTGGGCCCTTACATTGGTAGAAGGGCCTAGCCCCGCCAAGGGAGGGGTACCGAACGTCCCAGAGAATCCCTCCTCAGCTGTTCCACCTCCCGCCCGGCGTCGAAGCCCGTTTCTTGGACAACTCTTTTCCGTCCCTCTTCCGAACCCACCAGGCCTACCGAGCCCCGGGCCGGAACGCCGCCGCGTCCCCCCACCCATCAAATCAGCAACCAGCGTCTCTCTGCGCCACCGCGTGTAGGCCCAGGCCCGTACCCCAGCCCTTCAGCACCGGAGGAAGTGGTGGCGCCTCTGGAGGGCAGCCAGGAGGAGGAGGAGGGGTGAGTAAGAGGAGGAGGAGGCGGCGGCGCGGCTGGGTAGCAACCGAAGCCACAGGGCAAGGGCTCGGGAGGAGGGCGGTGTGGGAACCCGACCGCTCAGCGCCGCGCCGCGGGGCAGCCAGCCGCGCTTGGAGACGGCCCCGCCCCCTGCAGCGCCCCGCCTCCCGAGTCCCCGCCCGCGCACCGCGGCTCCGCCCCAGAGGCCCCGCCCCCCCGTTCCAGTCCCGAAAACCCCGCTCCAACCGACGGCCCCGCCCCCGCCCCCGCCCCCGCCCCCGCCCCCGCCCGCGCCTCGGGCACACTTCTAGTCGCTGGGCGGCCGCGCTGGTCGGAGTCTCGGCGTTCCGCCGCCTGCCACCCGGAGCCGCGCTCCCCTGCCTCCCCTCCAGCCCCTCCCCCAAGAGCCGTGGTCGGGCAGCGCCTGGCCGGCGGCCCGCGGGCGGGCCGCCCCCCTCCCCCCCGCGGTAGCCCACCCGCCTCTTAAAGCGGCGGCGGGAAGATGAGGTTTCGGGAGCCGCTCCTGGGCGGCAGCGCGGCGATGCCGGGCGCGTCCCTGCAGCGGGCCTGCCGCCTGCTCGTGGCGGTCTGCGCGCTGCATCTTGGCGTCACCCTCGTCTACTACCTGGCCGGCCGCGACTTGAACCGCCTGCCTCAGCTGGTGGGAGTCCCTACACCGCTGCAGGGAGGCTCAAACGGCGCCGCCGCCATCGAGCAGCCTTCCGCGGAGCTTCGACCCCGAGGGGCCCCGCCGCTGCCGCTTTTGGACGCTTCCTCCGAGCTGCGCTCGGGTCGCGACTCCAGCCCAGACGCGGACTCTCACCCCGGCCCCGGCCCCGCAAGCAACTTGACTTCGGCCCCAGTGCCCTCTACCACAGTGCTGTCGCTGCTCGCATGCCCTGAGGAGTCCCCGCTGCTCGGTAAGGACTCGGGGACTTTCCCGAATTTCCCCGACAGGGTCCCCTGGACGTTCGCCCATGCCCTCTTCCAGGATATTCAGCCCCCCAGTTCCGGATCGGAGTCCCTAGTCCCAAACAGAGGTTCCAGGCTGGATGTAGGGAGAGGGTGGGAGGCGAGATTTTTTTGGATTTACGTGGAAGGCTGGGGCGGGGGTGGTACAAGGAAGCTGCAGGCCCCTCTGTTCCCAGAAGCAGAGAAGGCCTTGGAGACTTCCCTGCTCTGGCCCGTGCCTCAAGAAGTTTTGGAGTTTGAGTTTGCTTCGGGCATGGAGCAGCCTTCGCCCTGCCAAGTCTGGTAAGGACCAAGAGGCAGCTCAGAGTAACCCACTCCAGTTTAGGAAACTGATGTTGAGGCCTCCAGTGGGGAAGGAAGTTGCCCTCCCAGTTCACATCCAGCTCACATACGTTGTCTTCCCATAGAAATACTCTCCTCTGAGTGTGGGTTAACTTTTCCTGAGCATTTGGACGAGTGACTTGCTCTTTAACCTCTGGTTTCTGGTCTGTTAAATGGGGAAGATAAATGGTACCTAAGTCAGGTTTGTTTTGGAAGGCTACATGAGACAATATAAACAAGGGTTTACATTAATGAAGGTAAACTCTTAGTAAATTGTTGCTATTATGTTAAGTTCCTCCTTTGTGTAGATCCCTGCCCTGGGGCCTTCCTACCCTGCTTCCTGCCCCTGTAGGTTCCCAAAACCTAAGTGAACTAGCACTGTCCAGGGCTGAGGGTGTTTGTAGGAGTACAGTGTGTGTACCATAGGGGCTGGAGGGCTAAACTATAAACCAGTTCACACTGAATTGTCCCTTCCAGGAAGCAGCTCAGAGTCTCAGGTATCTTGCCCAGATAATTGGAAATGTGGCCACCAGCCTGTGTTTCAGCATATACTGGGAGTTTGAGTGGGTGGGTTTGCATTCCTCACATCAGGAGGAGTCTGAGCCCGTGCCTGTTGGAGGCAGTCGGGGGGGGGGGGGGGGGGGGGGGGGGGGGGGGACCTTTCCTTGGTCTGTAATCCACAGGCAGTCAGGCCCAAGGCAGCCACAGGTTGTTCCCAAGATTATCATACAGGTGGCTGCTCATTCTTAATGCCAGGGTTTATTTGTTGCTCTGAGTGAGGGGCCCTGGCAGCAGGGCAGGCATCCTGCCAAAAGGAACTCTGTCACCTTCCCGCAAAGCCCTGGCAGAGAAGGCCTCCTACATGTTCTTGCTCAATTTCTCCAATAATGACTTCAGTATTTTCGTATCAAGTTTGGGGGGAAGCTCTTGGAATTGGTCAGACATGAATTGTGGAAGTAAGGGGATTTTTTTTTTTTTTTTGTAAACAGAAAATTGAGTCCCTTTGGACTCAATTGGACTTCCCTCTGGGAAGGAGACTAGTTCTATAAGATAAAGTTGAATATTTGCCCCACTGCTAAGTGTCTGGCCTCACATATCTTAGAGAGTTTCTCAGAATCTCTTTCTTATATGTAAAATGAGGTTGTTGGTGATTAACTCACAGGGTTATTTTTAGAACATAAATGAGATTGCGTACATTAAGTACACGCAAATAGGACTTGGGACTTGAAGTTCCATTTTCTCAGACTCCCGTGGAGATAGAAGGCTCTGAACAGCAGAGAGAAGGGGGAGGAGAGAGAAGAAATCCTCAGAACCCAGAGAGGCCAGGTTTTGTCTTTTTTGGTTTTGTTTGCCTAGACATTTATTCAGAAAAAAAAGAAACTAGCAAATTAAAGTACTCCAATGTTCATTAGATTGGCGTTTGAGGTATAAGGTCTTCTTGATGATGCTGGAGAGCCCGTGGTGCTGTATCTCTGCTTTGTTTTGTTTTCTAATGGTGTTGCTAGTGATTGGTGACCAGTTACTGGTATTTCTGAGCTGAACTTTGAATTGGTGGTTTGAAGGGACTTCCTGAGAGATAACATTTGGAGGGTGAGGAGAGAGGCCCTGGGCCTTCTCTAGCTTGGCTGCCTTAGCGTGACACATATGGGACTATGATGTTTGGGCAGCTGCTACGGAGGTCCCACAAAGTGAAGACAGAGGGTTTTTCTTCATTTTAATTGAGCCCTTAGGTTTGAGTGGTTGGGTGCAGCTCTTGGAGTGAGGGCTCTTGGCTGGGAGGGGGCCTTGAGGAAGCTGAAGGTCTCTCGGAGTGTGTGGGTCAGGGGAGTTGAGCCCATCTGTTCATCTGGGCAGGTGTCAACCAAAGCCCTTGTGGGTGGTTTTGAGGTTGATGGGAGAAAGCATCCGTGGGGTTTAGAACTGCGGCCTTTTCACTACTTGCAGTTTCTTTCCATGACTTGGCTTTACTTTCTGTTGTCCAGGGGTCTGGGCCATACGCTATGATAAGCTCCTGTCTGGAACATGGAGGGTAATGGGCATGCTCTTTCCCGGAGGAGCCAGGCATCAGACTGGGCTTGATGAGTGACTGTTTGATCTGTCGTGGGTTGTCAGAGCCTTGAGACAGACTTCAGAGAGACTTGGGTTTGAATCCTGTCTACACTATCTGTGTGACATAAGGCAGATTGTAGAGTTTAGAGCCATTGTAAGCCCTACTTCAGGGTCCCCCATGGGCTAGTGTGAGGCCTTCAGGAGTAGGGACTGCAGGGGGGAGGTAGGCCTTTCCTGAGGACTCTTACAAGTTCCCCAGGGCGTTCTCTCAGACAGTTCAGAACTGCAGGCACTGTCCTCTTGGCCCTCTGGCTGAGCAGCATCTAATCCACTGAACACGGTCATGTGGCACCCTTTCCTGGCTGCCTGGGTGTTTGCCTGAGATGTAGTCAACCTGGGAAGAGGAGTGGTCTTGCCTTTTCCTTTTCCTGGGATATTCATCTCTGCTCAGATTTGGTGGCAGCTCAGTGTGACTTGACTTGTACTGGCACTGGCACTGTCAGCCCAGAAAGGGGCTGGGTGGGAGTGGGCAATACTTTAGGTTGGACTGGTTAGAGAAGGCCAGGCTGACCTGGGGGCTCAGTTGGAGCCTGGTACATCTGGTACAGTCTTGTCAAGGGTGTATGGGGTGTGGGGGGTGAGTAAAGGACTGCTTAAACCCAGAGACTTCCCCTGCCCTTTGTGCTGTGAAGAAATTCTCTTCATTTGTTCAGACGAGGACTCTGATCTAGAGGTGGGCACCAGAGAGTTGTGGGCCCCTGGGCCAACAAACAGCTACTGTAGATAGCCAGGGCCCTGGGAGAACACTTATCCATGAACCAGTTTCCCCAGCTTTTGTGGGGGCTGTCAGCCAAGCCGCTACCATGGCTTGCACCCCTGGGAAGACAAAGCACTTTCTGAGTCTCTGCTGGGCTCTCAGCTCTCAGGTGTTTTTCCACCAGCGTGCTGTCCTCCTCCCATATGCACACATGTGGACATGAGCAGGCTGCCCAGGACAGAATGTACTTTGAGGACATCTGTTCTGGCCTTGGCTTGGGAAAGGGCTCTCTCTCCCCTTTGGAGATGAGTCTTGGAGCCTCATCCTCAGGGTTGGGGGAGGCATGGGGAGCCTCTCCTGTGTCTAGATCTTTAAGCTTTGTCAGATTAGGTAACTAGTACTTTAAAACAGTTTTTTCCTGTTGTTTTTCCTGGGGAAAATAATTTACTGACAAATTGACAGATACACCTTCTTGTCTGACAGTCCGAGATTATGAAATGCCCTCTATGACTATTGGGCTCATTTTCTTCCATTCAGCCTGATGGTGGCTGAAGTGATTCCTGACTGTGGCAATCTGTCCCAGACTCTGAGCAAGCATGGAAGTTCCTTGGGGCATGGGGAGCAAGAGCCACATGTGGGATTGGATTTCAACCGGAGCATCTTGGACCTACAGCATCCTAGGATGGGACTGTCTAGTTCTCTGGCCCCATCCCTCATTGTGCTAGAGGGCAAGGGTGTCGTCTCAGGCCACACAGCCAGGAGTGGCCAGCTGGGGCTGGAACTCAGGTATTCTGCTTCCCAGCATAGTGCTCTTCCTTGAGGTTATTGCCCTATAGATACCTAGTGCAGGGGCTCAGAGCAGGCTAACATCTGGAATTTGGGAGGACCCTCTCTCTCTAGGTATGTCCGTGTCCACCTGAAAGGTCTTATGTAGTAACTTGCATGGACGTCCTCAATGGCTAAAGCATCTGGTAACTTTATTCACTTCCAACAATGTGCCTGATCTTTGCTGGGTACTAGTGCCGCAAAGAGGAAGATGACAAAATGCCTCTTCTTTAGGAACTCATAGTCCAAGCAGAGGAGGCATAATTAAATTTTGCTGATGTCATTTAGAGAAACTAAATTGTGTGTGTGTGTGTGTGTGTGTGTGTGTGTGTTATAGTCTCTCTCTCTCTCTCTCTCTCTCTCTCTCTCTCCCTCCCTCCTATCCATCCCTCCTTTTCTTCCTTCCTTCCTTCTTTCTTTCTCTTATTCAGAAACCCAGAGTTGATATCAGAGTTCTTCAGTCCTGGTTTTGATTGTGTTGAAAAGTTCCTCTAATTTCTGTAGCCTCAAATTAGCTTGGCTGAGTAATCTGTGCCTTGCTGCTTTATAATGACTGTAATGATACAACAGCAACCATATGGTCTTTGGGTAGCAGCAGGATAGGGATTTCTAGGCTGAGACTAGACTAATTTATGGGTTGGGAACAATGGGACAGTTCATGCTCAGGCAGTCCCCGTCTTTCCATAGACTTCACCCTGGGGATCTTCCAGGCTTTGGGGGCAGGTCTGGGAGGCTCATCCCCTTTGGGCTTAACTGGGCTCTGGGTGTGTATGAAAGGGGCCCAGTTGTCCTGTGGCCAACTCAAACCTGGTGATTTCTCCCCTGCTCGTAGACCCAGTGACTCCTGTGCCGTCTTCACTATTCAGTGTTCCCTGCCTGCTCCCGACAAGAAGCAGAGACTGGAATTCTGCTTGAATCCATATCTACCTGGAGATTCCAGTTATTCTTATCCATTTAAGGGCAATCCATTTGTTTGAGGACAAGTGGTCTGCCTTTGTGGTTTAAATCCCTTGAGGCCTGGCACTGTGGCCATTTTACACTTGGCTCTGGCACTGCCCAGGGTGGTCTGGCCAGTGAGGTCAGCCAGCCAGACCCTGACTCCTGGGGGATTTGACAAGGCATGGGATTGTGAGGGCTCCTGGGAGCCGGACTGTGGCCATGATTGTAAAGGCCCCAGTTATGGGGGGTCTCTGTGTTTAACTGGGCCTACACAGGTCACGAGCTCAGGGAGAGATTGCAGATCCTGTTGTAAAGGTCAGAACCTCCAGGTTCGAAGGTCGTGGTGGCTTAGGATCAGGGGTCAGGGTCTGGTTGGGAGCTGGTTCTGGGTGGACGTGGCCTAAAGGGATTCGTCCTTAGAAGGCAGAAGGGCTGAGTCACACGCTCAGTGTTTCAGGTTCCACTTTCCAGCCTGGCCTCAGCCCGCCCCTTCCCTACACAAATGAAGGCCAGGAGATACATAATTGGCTGTTGCTAAATTCTTTGGCAGTGATTTTAATGTCTGGTCTGGGTGTGTTCTGTAGCTGCTTCCCTTTCCCCTGCCACTCTCTAAAGCCCCTCGCAAAGCCCAGAGAGAGGGAAGGATTCGCCTCCCTGGAACACAGCAGTCTAGGGCTGTGGGTCTTTGCTTTTCTCTGTATTTTTTTGAGGAGCGCACGATCTCTTCGTCTTCTTTGCAAAAAGTAATGTAGGCTTATTGAAAATAACTTGAAAAGTTAAAAGAGGGAGAAAAGCACACTTGTATTCCTATTACCTAGAGGAGACATGTAGGCACATCTTCTGTTAGTCTTTTTTCTCATACATATGATAAGAATATAGTTACTGTCTTTACAGATGAACACATAGATTGGTATGTTTAGATATAGATAACCTGGTGTCCAGCATTTGTCACTTAAGATTCTTTCTTACGAGCTCAGTCCTACAACTTTAAAAACCACAAAAGCTGTGTCATTCTGTCAGCTGAATATGCTATAACTTTCTTTCATCATTTAGTTGTTGTTGAACACACACATGTAGTTTTTGTTTTTCTTGGTGGCCCTCTGAGGCTTGGACGTAAAGCACTACACTTTTTGGATTTTTTCAATAGTAGGGTTTTCCAAAAAGGGGGGAAAAAAGGGTGAATGCTTTCTGAGAAGGGCTATGTTTTAAAACCATTCTTACTAAAAAAGATAGACCCATTGAGAATTACAGGTTTGCTTAGCGCTGGCAGAGGAATATCATTTATTGCTGAATGAGGGATGTGTCTAGAATTCTGATTAAAAAGGAAACTAGGTGCAGGAAGTGCCTGGGGCAGGGGCAAAGGGCCAAGCTGCAGGACAGACTCTTGGGATCAGACTGAGCAGAAATCTGTTGTCAACAGAAGCGGTGGGGGTGATGCCCCAGGAGTCTGCTTTCTCAGTAACTTCTCCATTTGTCTCCTTAGCAGCCAGGTCCCTGGGCTAGGCTTATGTGGACTGTGGCACTGAGGCCGTGGAAACACCAGCTAGCTAACCCAGTGCAGTTGACATGACTGACTTGTGACTGTTTCCACAGAGCTTGTGGGAACAAGCCAGCAAATTGAACTCTGAAACAAACAACACAGCTCTCCCACCTCCAGGCAGTTCTGAGATCTGGGGAGGGACCACAAAGTGAGAACCTGCAAGTTTCCAGGAATTGCTTTTGAGAGAAGCTTCAGAGACCAGTAAAGCCTGGCGCTCAGTTGGAACTTGTTCAGGTGGTTTCAGCAATCCAGTCTCAGGCCAGTATGCCAGTCTCTTCCCAAGGTGTCATTCCACTTTGAAGTTATTCCACTTTGATTGCCCTCACTGCATCTACATTCTCCTCTTCCGAGGGACACTTTGGATTTGGGAATCTGCCAGGGGTTATTTGGCACAGAGCCTGGGGATTCAGGGGGAGGCTGTGCTGAGGGAAGAGGCGGGGTCATGTCCAACCAGCATGACCAGTATGGTATGAGGTCAGGTTCCTTCCTGCCCCACCACATGGGTCTGGAGGTTGTGGGGAGGGTCCCTGGCGGGGGGGGGGGGGGGGGGTGTGTGTGTGCAATAATTGCCTGGCCCCCTGACAGGGTACATTCTAAAAGTGCTTTTAAAATTTTCTTTAAACATTTCTTTCTGTTTTGCATAATATCCTTTTGCCTTTGACATCCTGAAACGGCAGAGTGGTGTTGGTTGTTTCAGGACACCACCACTGCCCGCTTGAAAAAACAGGAAAGGCCTCCCCAAGTGGAGGGTGGACACTGGGAAACTGGTATTTGCATTATAGGAGCTTGGTGACTTGGTGTTGAGGTGTTAGGTGGCTTCTGGCATTCAGATGAGCACTAAAGGAAGCCTGCCTGGCTGAGAATGGGTAGACCTGGGTATTCATGTCAAGTCAGGAAGGGCCCTAAGAAAGAGAGTAAATGAAGACTGGTTTGCTCATGCAGCGAGGCTTTATTGGTAACTACATTACGTTAGGCATGGGAGACAGACATAAACAAAGGCTGGTCCTTACTCCGTGGTGGACAGACCTGGGAAAAACTGTGTAGTCAGACAGAGGAAGCATGAGGGCCCTCAGGGCACCAAGGAGGTGCAGGGAACCAGATGGGTGATCTGGGCTAGGTCCAGAGTCAAAATGAGGGGCCTCTCTTCCAACACTGATCTTTAGCATCTCTGTCTCTCCCAATGTGTTTGAACAGTCTCCCTCGTTGGGAAGGGCAGGGGTCTACTGCTGAATGTGGCCTGTAATTTCCTCTGGCTGCTGTTAGGCCACATGGGAAGAACACCGTAGCTGAAATGCCAGCTGCTGCATACAGTCACCTGCAGGGCGGGAGAGAAGTGGAGGCAGAGTGAATGGAAGATAATGAAAGACAGAGAAGCTAGTATAGTAGGGACCATACTGGACAAGGGAAAGCTGAGGATAGCTAGACGGAGGGGACCAAAGGAAAGAAGGTAAAGGGAGAGAGAGATACAGAAAGAGGAGGTCGTGGTCTGCAGGGGAGAGGGGCAAA
Source organism: Panthera leo (assembly GCF_018350215.1). Classification (NCBI taxonomy): domain Eukaryota; kingdom Metazoa; phylum Chordata; class Mammalia; order Carnivora; family Felidae; genus Panthera; species Panthera leo. The sequence goes on along the minus strand of NC_056691.1, from coordinate 55,289,367 downwards.
GCCTCAAAGACCACTGGCATGAGAATTTCGAGTTCTGGTTCTTCTCCTAAGTCATTACATCATCTTGGGCAAGTCCCAACTCTGTCGGTCCCTCTTTCCCTTTCTGAAGTTTGAGTGGGCTGGACATTTGGTCTCAGTGCTCTTCCTTCTGAAGTCTAGGTTGGTATGGCGGGAAATCCTGGTCATATTTGCAACATGAAAAGCCTCTGAAATAACCTGTGAAGCTCACTACCTACTGCCCGTTTCAGGCTCTTGGGGTGAGACTTCTGCTGCGGATTTTGTCGTCTCGAAGCAGGCACAAACATTTTAGCAGATGAATGACCTTTGAAGTGGCATGGAGAATGTTTCTTTCCATCACTCTGGCTAGCTGTGTGATATGGGAAAGCTTTTATTGCCCTTTCTGTGCCTCTGTGTTCTTGCCTATAAAATGGGGGTGATAATAGTGTCTACCTCATGGATGTTGGGAAGTTCAGGTAGGAGGCATAAAAGGACCTAAAACAGTGCCTAACACTGAGTAAGCTCTGAGTGTGTTATTTATTATTGGTAGCACTAACAGTTATTTCTGAAGATTTTGGTTTTTGCTTTGTAGGATTTCTTCCTTTTTTTAAAAAATTTTTTTTAGTTGAAAATATATCACCACATCAAATGTTTAAAAAACTATAATTCAGGGTGCCTGGGTGTCTCAGTTAAGTGTCCAACTCTTGATTTCAGCTCAGGTCATGATCTCATGGTTTGTGAGTTTGAGCACCACATCTGGTTCTGTGGTGACAGTGCAGGGCCTGCTTAGGATTCTCTTTCTGTCCCCTCCCCTGCTCACATGCGCTCACACTCTCTCTCAAAATAAATAAACCTAAAAAAACCAACAAACTATAATTCTACCTACCATTGTAATCAAACATGTGTCTACCACTGTAACAAAACCTGCCATTGCTTTTTATTTGTTTGTTTATTATGTTTTCATTTTACTTTTGAGAGAGAGCGCATGTGTGCACAAGGAGGAGAGGGGCAGAAAGAAAGGGAGACAGATAATCCAAAGCATATTCCATACTGTTAGCACAGAGCCCAACGCAGGGCTCATACTCACTAACCCTGAGATCATGACCTGAGCTGAAGTTGGACACTTAAATACATACATACTTAACTCTGTTGTAATGGTAGTATAAAACTGTTCTGCGTTCTGCTCATTTCATTCAATGCTATCTTAAACTGTTAGGTTATTCGTAATTATCCTTATTATCTTTTCAAGCTGCTATCTAAAATTCTTATGGATATTCCCTTAGCATTCAACATTCCAGGTTTCTCCATTATAGATAGTCTTTTTTTTTTTTTTTTTAAATCATAGATAATCCTGAATATTTTCGCTTGTGTTGAGCTCTTTGCTTCAGTTGAATTAACTCCATGGGATAAATTCTTAGGAATTCTTAGGCCAGAGGACATAGACACTTTTAGGACATTGGTTCACATTGCCACCTTGCTTTCCAGGAGGGTTGGAATAATCCACAGGCCCTAAATCGCAAATTCCTGGGCTAGGGATATTGGCTTTTAAAGAATATGGATACCGAGAGAGAGTCAGATCTATCTGGAGTCTTATATCTATACTCTCAGCTTGTGTGTGTGTGTGTGTGTGTGTGTGTGTGTGTGTGTGTGTCTGTCTGTCTTAAGTGGCCTGTGTAGGGCACTGTGGCCATCCTGGACATGAGGCTTTTCCTGTAAGCCATTGCATCTGAGCAGTTCCTGTTGAGGTGTATCCATAAAGGGCCTTACTGATGGCTCTTTGAGCACCTCACGTACCTTCTTTGCCAAAGAGTCGATTTACACAAGGTAAGAAACTCCTTCTTCCTATGTCTGTGGAGCTAAATCTATAGAGTGGGGGACAGGCTCTGGCTTTAAAAGCTAGGCTTAAAAATGGTGTTGACCTAAAACTTTGTGGGTTGATGTCTGGGAATACCACATGCAGCCATCCATAGAAACCATGATAGGTTCTGACTGGCTAGTCTGGGCAGCTGACCATTTAACCTATATGGATCAACTCCAATCTGACAGACATGGTTTATGGGATCTAGGAATGAGGCCCAAAGGAAGAAAGACTTAAATTATATTGGGTAAAAATAAATTGATCAATAACTATAAATTGCCAGTTCTGCTCCTATTCCCCCCCACTCCCCCTCCCACGCACATGCCTCTTTTGTAGATAAACAGGAGTCTGCCGACTTCCAGAAGTAGTAGAATGACCTTAGAGCCAGTGATTTCAGTTATCAGTGGTTTATAGATTAAGCAGATGGGGTGCATTCAACTTGTGACTGTTCCTCCTCTCATGTTGTAACCACTCTTGTCCTATTGTGCTACATTCCATGGTGATCAGCTGTGATTTAACAAGGTACTCCCCGGGGCCGTTTATAGTCAGGCTAGAGCTGCTGTCCAGCATGTTGTTCCTGGGGGACCCAGAGCAGTACTTTCCTCCTGTGTAAAATGGGGCAATAATTCCTACCTCCAAGAGTGGATGAGAGGATTGAATGAAATGAGGTATGTGTTGATATCAGTACTCTTGTCTTTTGTTCAATGCCTAACCCCATTCTCTTGGGTGCAGAAGGCTTACACTCAGCCTAGTAGGAGGCAGAGTAAAATTTCCTCCAAATGCAGTTTTGTCTTTGTTTTTGTTTTTTTCCATCTACCCTGGGGCAGAGTTAAGAGGATAAGGGAGAGGTGTGAGGCTGTAACCATAATTTAGGGACAGGGTTTAGCCTGGAGCCAGGGTTTAGTGGAGACCTACCCCAGTCCACAAGGAAGCCTCCCTCTTGTTGAATCCACAACACTGCGGAACTTGGAGTGGGGGTTGCTATGTGTCAGGCATGCCAGGATTCTGTGGCGATTCATAGCCTTCCCTTCCCCAAGTGGACATTGTCAGTCAGTGTCCTGGGGAGAGAGCTTCATGGAGTACAGATAGTTGAATGGTCAGGAAGAGGAGCTGGAGGGAGCATTGGGTGTTTGGTAGAGTCTCAGGAGGTGAGAAGAGATGTGTTGTGGTTGGGAGGTGGGTGCTGGGCTCAGGCTGGGGTGCCCAGTGACCTGTGCTTGGTGTGTTATTAGAAAAACTTAGAGGCTGTAGATAGCCCGTCTTGTAAAAGAGACAGTAAGAAATACTGATCTGTAGCTGTTGGGATTTTTTTTTTCCCCAGCTTTATTAAAGTATAATTAACAAATAAATGATTTGTAGTTTTCTTTATTGTGATGCCTTTGTCAGATTTTGGTGTCAAGGAAGTACTGCCTCATAGAATGAGCAGGGAAGTGTTCCCTCCTCTTCCAATTTGTAGAGGATTTGCGAAGGATTTGTATTAATTCTTCTTTAAATATCTGGTAGAATTGACAAGTGAGGCCATCTGAGCCTGGGTGTTTCTTTGTGGGATGCTATTTGATTACTAATTCAATTTCTTGCTACATGTCTATTCAGATTTTCTGTTTATTCTTGAGTCAGGTTTGGTAGTTTGTGCCTTCCCAGGAATTTGTCCACTTCATCTAAGCTACCTAATTTGTTGACATACCATTGTTCACAATACTCCCTTGGAATCCTTTTTGTTTCTATAAGGTTGGTAGTGGTGTTTCCTTTTTTATTGCTGATTTTGGTAATTTGAGTCCTTTCTTTCTTTCTTTCTTTCTCTCTCTTTCTTTCTTTCTTTCTTTCTTTCTTTCTTTCTTTCTTTCTTTCTTTCTTTCTTTCTTCTAGCCAGAAAGAGGTCATTTTTGTTGATCTTTTCAAGGAACCAACTGTTGGTTCACTGATTTTCTCTATTGTTTTTCTATTCTCTAGTTCATTAATTTCTGCTCTCATCTTTATTATTTTGTTCCTTCTGCTTGCTTTAGGTTTAGTTTGATGTTTTCCAGTGTCTTAAGGTGGAAAGCTAGGTTATTTATTGATTTAAAGTACATGATCTAAAGGCCATGTACTTTTAACATTTTCATAGATGGTGTCAAATTGCCTTCCAATTGGTTCTCATCAACAGTGTTTGAGAAGCACCTGTTCCCCACATCTATGCCAGTTAACAATCTTTTTACATTTGCCAATATGATGGGCAAAAGTGATACCTTGTTTTAATTAGTTCCTTTGATTACTGATGATGTTGAACAAACTCTTATGTGTTCTTTGGCCATTTGTATTTCTTCTGTAAATTACTTGTTAATATTTTTACCCATTTTTCTATTAGTTTTAAAAATATGTTTGTAGGACCTTTTAATATTATGGATATTGCTCCTTTATATTGTTTGCAAACATAGTCTCTCTCTCTTTTTTTTTTTTTTTGCTTTGTTTTTTTGGTTTTGTTTTGTGTTGTTTTTGGTTTCCACCACCTTTCCTTTCCCCAGCCTGTTAGGCAGATTTCCTTTCTTTCTTTTTTTTTTTAATTTAATTTTTAAAATTTACATCCAAGTTAGTTAGCATATAGTGCAACAATGATTTCAGGGGTAGATTCCTTAATGCCTCTTACCCATTTAGCCCATCCCCTCCCACAGCCCCTCCAGTAGCCCTCTGTTTGTTCTCCATATTTAAGAGTCTTTTATGTTTTGTTTCCCTCCCTGTTTTTATACTATTTTTCCTTCCCTTCCCTTGTGTTCATCTATTTTGTATCTTAAAGTCCTCATATGAGTGAAGTCATATATTTTTGTTTCTCTGACTAATTTCGCTTAGCATAATACCCTCTAGATCCATCCATGTAGTTGCAAATGGCAAGATTTCATTCTTTTTGATTGCCAAGTAATACTCCATTGTGTATGTATATACCACATCTTCTTTATCCATTCATCCATCAATGGACATTTGGGCTCTTTTTCTGTACTTTGGCTATTGTTGATAGTGCTGCTATAAACATCGGGGTGCATGTGCCCATTTGAAACAGCATACCTGTGTCCCTTGGATAAATACCTAGTAGTGCAATTGCTGAGTCATAGGGTAGTTCTATTTTTAATTTTTTGAGGAACCTCCATACTGTTTTCCAGAGTGGCTGCACCAGCTTGCATTCCCACCAGCAGTGCAAAAGAGATCCTCTTTCTCTGCATCCTCGCCACTATCTGTTGTTGCCTGAGTTGTTAATGTTAGCCATTCTGACAGGTGTGAGGTGGTAACTCATTGTGGTTTTGATTTGTATTTCCCGGATGATGAGTGATGTGGAGCATACTTTCGTGTGTTGGTTGGCCATCTGGATGTCTTCTTTGGAGAAGTGTCTATTCATGTCTTTTGCCCATTTCTTCCGTGGAGTATTTGTTTTTTGGGTGTTGAGTTTGAGAAGTTCTTGATAGATTTTGGATACTAACCCTTTATCTGTTATGTCGTTTGCAAATATCTTCTCCCGTTCTGTTGGTTGCCTTTTAGTTTTGCTGATTGTTTCCTTCGCTGTGCAGAAGCTTTTTATTTTGATGAGATCCCAATAGTCCATTTTTGCTTTTACTTCCCTTGCCTCTGGAGATGTGCTGAGTAAGAAGTTGCTGTGGCCAGGGTCAAAGAGGTTTTTGCCTGCTTTTTCCTCGAGGATTTTGATGAATTCGTGTCTTACATTTAGGTCTTTCATCCATTTTGAGTTTATTTTTGTGTGTGATGTAAGAAAGTGGTCCAGTTCATTTTTCTGCATGTTGCTGTCCAGTTTTCCCAGCACCACTTGCTGAAGAGACGTTTTTTTTTTATTCCATTGGATATTCTTTCCTGCTTTGTCAAAGATTAGTTGGCCGTATGTTTGTGGGTCCATTTCTGGGTTCTCTATTGTGTTCCATTGATCTCAGTGTCTGTTCTTGTGCCACATGGTGTCTCTTTTAACTTTATCTCTGGTGTCTTTCAAAATTTTGTGTATTTAAATCTGTTGTTTCCTTTATGGCTTCAGGTTGTTTTTGCACTCAAGAAGGTCTTCATCCCAAGATTATAATTTTATTCTGCATTCTCTTCTAAGCTGGTTCTTGAGCATTTTAGTTCTTGTCTCTGACAGTAAAAGATGAACAGAATCACTGTTAAACCCTCAAAACCTTATATCATACCCAGAAGGCCCTTTGAAGTCTTAACCTCTTCTTCCAAATCTATCACTGATGCTGGTACATCAGAACAGAAATGCTAAATTTTAGCCACTTGTGATTGTAGGGCTGTAATAACCTGAAGGCTTTGAAGTTGCTGAGATTCAGGGGAGAAGCAAAGTTAATATTTACTGAATATCTGTAAAGGGCTAAATGCTAAACATTGTGATGAATATATACAGGTGTCCTTTGAACAACATGGAGGTTAGGGGGCCTTACCCCCCTGTGCTGTAGAAAATCCACATATAACTTCGCACTCTTCAAAAACTTAACTCTTAATAGTCTACTGTTGACCCTAAGCCTTAGCGATAAAGTAAACAATTGATTAACATGTTTTGTATGTTCTATATATTATACTGTGTATTTTTTACCATAAAGTAAGCTAGTGAAAAAGATCATATTGTTAAGAAGGTCATAAGGAAGAGAAAATACATTTACAGTATGTTACTGTAAAAAAACCTGTGTATAAGTGGACCTGTGCAGTTCAAACTGGTGTTCAAGAGTCAACTGTGTATGTGTTATCTCATTTGCCATCTGAAAAGAGCACATTATTATCCCCATTCCTCAGAGGAGGAAATTGGAGCTGACTGCATTTAAAATGATCCTGATACCAGAAAGGTACTGCCAGGAATGCATGACTGGCTGACTGCCCAGATGGCCCACAGGGCAGCAGGCTCGCCATGGTTCAAGGTCTGGCTCTAGATGGAGAGAAGATGTATTTGTAATCAGCATTGGGGATGTTCTATAAATTTGAGTTAGGGCTCCAGAACTGATGAGAGGGGCTGCTGACTCACTAATAAAAACTCCCAGGAGACTTATTTTCATGCTGGAATACTAAATTGCTGCTTTATTGGGAAGATTAGAACTGTTGTCAGGTGGCTTAGAATTCTCTGGCTGCTGGCAATACTACAAGGGAAGCCATAGTGTAATCAAATCAGGCAGCTGGTAAGTCAGAAGTCAGAGCAGGGAAGTGAGTTGTACCCTAATGTTGGATGGTGTCTGCTGTCATGGCTCATGAATCCATCCCCACAGAATTGCAGACCTTTTTCAGGGACTGGGGTCCGGTCTAGTGGTCAGGCCTTTCTTCTCCCCATACAGCTCTGGAAGGACACATCCAGCTCCGTCTCCACCACTCCCCCATTTGTTTCTTTTTGTACTTTCTTCTTTCTTCCCTTTCTTTCCATCCAGCATCAAACTTTATTTCATGGCCCATTATCATCACAGACTCTACTGCTTTATTTTCTTTGTTCTGTTTTATTCTCATTCCCACTTCCATTTCCCAACCACCCCCTCCCCATTTGAGCAAACACTTTTTTTTTTTTTTTTTAATTTTTTTTTTTCAATGTTTTTTATTTATTTTTGGGACAGAGAGAGAGCATGAACGGGGGAGGGGCAGAGAGAGAGGGAGACACAGAATCGGAAACAGGCTCCAGGCTCCGAGCCATCAGCCCAGAGCCTGACGCGGGGCTCGAACTCACAGACCGCGAGATCGTGACCTGACTGAAGTCGGACGCTTAACCGACTGCGCCACCCAGGCGCCCCTTGAGCAAACACTTTAATGTGTTTCACGTGTATCTGTTTTTCTCTTGCCAAATTGGAGCTGCTGCTTTTTATATGAACATATTTATGTATTGAATTTTTTAGATTAACATATAGTAAAATTGGCCTTTTTTGGGTATACAGTTCTATGAATTGTAACACAGTGCACATTTGTGTAGCCACCACCATGATAAGGATTCAGAGCAGTTTTATCACCCAAAATTCCCCTTGTAATCACATTCGCCCACCTTTAACCCCTGGCAGCCACTGATCTGTTCTCCATTACTAGTGTTGTATCTGTAGCAGAATGTTATAAATATGTATCATACAGTATATGTACCTGTGTTTTTATTTTATTTTTTTTTAAGTTTTTTTTTAGGGGCACCTGAGTGGCTCAGTTGGTTAAGCGTCCGAATCTTGGTTTCAGCTCAGGTTGTGATCTCGCGGTTTGTGAGTTCCAGCCCCACATCGGGCTCTGCGCTGACTGTACAGAGCCTGCTTGGGATTCTCTCTCTTCTTCTCTCTTTACACCTCCTCTGCTCACTCTATCTCTCTGTTAAAATAAATAAACGTAAAAAAAGTTTATTTAAATTCCATTTAACATGCAGTATAATATTTTTTTCAGGTGTACAGTATAGTGATTCACTACTTCCATACAACACCCAGTGCTCATCACAACGAATATACGCCTTAATCGCCATCACCTATTTCACCATCCCCCCACCGGCCTCCCCTCTGGTGACCTCAGTTTGTTCTCTGTAGTTAAGTCTTTCTTGGTTTGCCTCTTTCTCTTTTTCCTCCCTAACTGGTTTGTTTTGTTTCTTAAACTCTCCATCAGTGAAATCATATGATATTTGTCTTTTCATGACTGATTTATTTCAATTAGTATGATACTCTCTAGCTCCATCCATGTTGTTGCAAATGGCAAGATTTCATTCTTTTTTATGGCTGAATAATATTCCATATATGTACATATATATATTTATACACACACACACCCCACATCTTTATCCATTCATCAGTTGGTGAACACTTACGCTATTTCCATAATTTGGTTATTGTAGATAATGCTGCCATAAACATCAGGGTACATGTGCCCTTCAACCCAAATTTTTGTATCCTTTGGGTAAATACCTAGTAGTGCCATTGCTGGATCGTAAGGTAGTTCTATTTGTAACTTTCTGAGGAATCTCCATACTGTTTTCCACAGTGGCTGCACCAGTTTGCCAGTTTGCACACCACATGTAAGGAAGAGCTTTGCCTTCTCCCTATTAGTGCATAAATTGGTGCAGACTTATGGATTCTTTACTCAATAGCTCATGATCCTTTACTATCATTATTTATTTTGATGCTCAGATTGTCCCACATTTGGTCAGTGAGATCCCCTTTAGGCTGGTTCCTATGTCTTTTTGACATATCCCATCATTCTTTAAGCACTTTCTTTTAGGCACGGCAAGATGATCCGGGGTGCTCTTGTTCATTCCCTGACTCAGCCGTGGAATCAGCTACTTTTCCAACAAGCCCTACTTCTTTTCTGTGGAGAATGGCATTTAGAAACCAAGAACTGGGCCGTAGGTTTTTCAGGTCCATCCGTGTTGCTACGTGTACGTGTCCACGATGTTCATCCCAATTTTCTCTCTCCCTTAATGATAGGCTCCCACACTGCCTCCAACACTGTCTTCACAAATCCATCTGGAAGGAACAGCCTTCTATGTGTCCTTGATGGGCCTGTCGGTGTATATTTGTATTGATGTGGCACTGCCAGATACCACTCCAGAATGGCTACCCATCATTTATGTTTCCACCTGCGGAACTTAAATGTCTCTGTACTTCCAACAAATACTTGGCATTAACTAACCAGCTTCCTAATTTTTGCTGAGTGAATTGATAATGCTGGGATAGTTGTTGTTTTAACTTGCTTTTCTCTGATGACAAATGAGAATGGGCATTTCTTCATATGCTTGATGGCCGTTGGGTTTCTTCTTTGGTAAATTGCTTATTTGTGATAATCATTTATCTGTGCTTTTTTTTCCCCTCCCAGTGGGACTCTGAACATTTTTCTTTCTTTTCCTTTTTTTTTTTTTTAATGTTTATTTATTTTTGAAGGCAAGAGAAGACAGCGCGCAAGCAGGGGAGGGGCAGAGAGAAAGGGAGACACAGAATCTGAAGCAGGCTCCAGGCTCTGGGCTGTCAGCACAGAGCCTGATGAGGGGCCCGAACCCACAAACTGTGAGATTATGACCTGAGGCAAAGTCGGATGCTTAACCGACTGAGCCACCCGGGTGCCCCAACATTTTTTATTTTGATGATATGCAAGAGTTCGTTATGCATCCTGGATATTAATCCATTGCTGGTCCCAGACATTGCAGATTCTGGATCTGAATCTGTCCTCTGTTAACTTTGCCCGTGCTATCTTTTTTTTGAATATAGATTGTTTCCTTTTTGTGTGGTCTCTCAGCATCAATTTTTTTTCTATAACCACTTTACTACCCTTTGTTCCTCCACATTTTAAGTGTGCTAGTATAGCTGAACGCAGCTGATTCACTTCAGCAAACAGTCTATCTTTATGACTCCTGAGCCTCTTACTGAGTTGTATTAAGAGTGACTTTGGGGCGCCTGGGTGGCTCAGTCGGTTAAGCGGCCGACTTCAGCTCAGGTCATGATCTCGCGGTCCGTGAGTTCGAGCCCCGCGTCGGGCTCTGTGCTCACAGCTCAGAGCCTGGAGCCTGTTTCAGATTCTGTGTCTCCCTCTCTCTGACCCTCCCCCGTTCATGCTCTGTCTCTCTGTCTCAAAAATAAATAAACGTTAAAAAAAAAAAAATTAAAAAAAAAAAAAGAGTGACTTTACCTCTTAGAGTGTGAGGCTTGGATGTATTAGTCATATATTTATTCAGCATGTATATGCTGTAGGTCTGCTCTGTATTAGGCACTGCGCTATCACCGGCAAGGTTCAGAGGTTATGAAACCTGTCTGTGGCCTTTTGAAGGGAAAGCAGGGATTTGAGCCTCTTCCTACCATGCTGCTTCTCTCTTGGAAACTGAGTTTGGTTCCTGTACAACTGTGTGTCACATTTCTGTATCGTTTCTAACAAATCGCCTAGGAAGGTGCAAAGTGTTCTCCCCCAGCAGCCTGAGGAGGGGGAGGGTAATCCTAGGGAATGCAGGCAAATGTGGCTCCTGTCATCCCAGGCCTGGAGTCCTCAAGTGGCAGGCTCTGGGCTACCTGCTGGTGACTGGTGACTGGCCCGGGGCTCAGAGCAGAGTACCCAGAGGACACAGGAAGACGGCCTCAGTCTGGAGGGGAAGGTCTTAAAATAAAACACCAGGCCTTAAGTTATTCGAATCCTTTCTGAGAAGCTCCTATCTTCTCTTGCAGAAGTGTTATAGTTCTAAGATGAGAGAGATCCCCCAAGATCTTCCTGGGGCTAACAGAATTTCCAGGCAAATTGACTTCCCAGCCTTTCCTGGTAGTGGTAACTGTGGGCAGGAGCACTTTCCAGAATTTCCACAATTTCCACCAGAGGGAGGGAGGGAGGGAGAGAGGGAAGCCAGAGGGAGAAGAGCTGAGTGAGGAGGAACTCTGCCTTTGGGCCAGGACCAAACAAAACAGAAATTCCTTCTGGGACGGTTTTCCCTGGAGGACAACACTGAGAAGCCTGTTTATGGGGCTTTAAAAGCCTGTGGTCCCCAGCACAGTTTCTTGACCTCAGGACCTTGCATCTCTGTGGTTTCACTAAGGGTGGAAACTTTCTCTTCGGGTCATCCCGGGACAGAAGTGTGCTATCACTCCCGTTTCGGGGGCCTCCTTGAGGTTTCCCAGTGCTCTGAACTTGCTTCTCCTGACTCCCTCAGTTCCAAAGCCATGACCACATATGGTAGAGAAATGTGTTTGAGAAGAGTTTAGAGCAGTCAAGTCAAATAAGATTTACTTTTAGGCCACTTGGATCAGTTAGTGGCTCCCTGGAACCCCAGATTAAGAAGGATTCCGAGACAAGCTCAATGGGCACAGTGTAGAGAGAGTAGAGCGACGTGTGTGCTGTCCACTGTGTAGACACATCCATGAACATCAGAACCCCTAAAGGATTAATGAGTGGAAGATAATGATGACTTTTTTTTTTTTTTTAAATGATAAAAAGCACCTTTATTATTGCTTGGTAAGGACAAGCCTTGCCTTGATGCTAGATAAAATCCTGGATAGACTCCTGACTTTTCTGGTCACTGTCAGGTAGTTTTAAAGTTTTACAGACGCTGTAAGTGATGGTGACTTTTTTTTTTTTAAACAACTTAATTGAGGTATCATTTACATATCAAACATAAAATCCACCTGTTTTAAGGGTGTAATTAAGTTAGTTTTAGTAACTTGACAGTGCTATGCATCCATCATCATAATCTAGTTTTAGAAATTTTCATCACCCAATAAGACCCCTCCAGCCCATTTACATTTAATCTCCTTTGTCACCCCTGGCCATAGGCAACTACTTTTTGCCTCTTTAGATTAGACTTTTATGAACATTTACCTTTTTAACTCAGGTCTTTGGAATTTTTGGCATTCTCTTAAGGATGGCCTTTTATTTTTTATTTTTTATTTTTTATTTTTTGCTAATCAAAGAGTGTCCTTGAGAAAGTATGTCAATCCCTCTGCCCTTCATTTTCCTTCATGTGCAGCCCTGGAGCAGAAACATAATTCCTTAAAAAAATTTTTTTTCCTACCTTTCTTTCCCTCTTTTTTATTTTATTTAATTTTTTAAAGCTCTATGCAGGGGTTGAACTCAGGACTCTGACATCAAGAGTCACATCCTCTACTACCTAAGCCAGTCAGGCATCCCTGAAACATAATTCTTTTTTTTTTTTTAATTTTTAAAAATTTTTATTTAATTTAATTTTTTAATGTTTTTTACTTCTTTTTTTTTTTTAACATTTATTTATTTTTGAGATACAGAGAGATAGAGCATGAGCAGGGGAGGGGCAGAGAGAGGGAGACACAGAATCCGAAACAGGCTCCAGACTCCAAGCTGTCAGCCCGGAGCCCAACGTGGGGTTCCACCCACAAACCACCAGATCATGACCTGAGCTGAAGTCAGCTGCTTAACTGACTGAGCCACCCAGGTGCCCCTAATTTATTATTTTTTTATTTTTTTAATTTTTTTTTTTTAACGTTTTATTTATTTTTGAGACAGAGAGAGACAGAGCATGAACGGGGGAGGGGAAGAGAGAGAAGGAGACACAGAATTGGAAGCAGGCTCCAGGCTCTGAGCCATCAGCCCATAGCCCGATGCGGGGCTCGAACTCACGGACTGCGAGATCGTGACCTGAGCTGAAGTCGGACGCTTAACCGATTGAGCCACCCAGGCGCCCCTATTATTTTTTTAAATTTACATATAAGTTAGTTAGCATATAGTGCAACAGTGATTTCAGGAGTAGATTCCTTAATGCCTCTTACCCATTTAGCCCATCCCCCTCCCACAGCCCCTTCAGTAACCCTCTGTTCGTTCTCCATATTTAAGAGCCTCTTATGTTTTTGTTCCTCTCCCTGTTTTTGTATTATTTTTGCTTCCCTTCCTTTGTGTTCATCTGTTTTGTATCTTAAAGTCCTCATATGAGTGAAGTCATATGATATTTGTCTTTCTCTGACTAATTTCACTTAGCATAATACGCTCTAGATCCATCCATGTAGTTGCAAATGGCAAGATTTCATTCTTTTTGATTGCTGAGTAATACTCCATTATGTATATGTGTGTGTGTGTGTGTGTGTGTGTGTGTGTGTATATACACACCACATCTTCTTTATCCATTCATCCATCAATGGACATTTGGGCTCTTTTTCTGTACTTTGGCTATTGTTGATAGTGCTGCTATAAACATCGGGGTGCATGTGCCCATTTGAAACAGCATACCTGTGTCCCTTGGATAAATACCTAGTAGTGCAATTGCTGGGTCATAGGGTAGTTCTATTTTTAATTTTTTGAGGAACCTCCATACTGTTTTCCAGAGTGGCTACACCAGTTTGTATTCCCACCAGCAGTGCAAAAGAGATCCTCTTTCTCTGCATCCTCGTCACCATCTGTTGTTGCCTGAGTTGTTAATGTTAGCCATTCTGACAGGTGTGAGGTGGTAACTCATTGTGGTTTTGATTTGTATTTCCCGGATGATGAGTGATGTGGAGCGTACTTTCATGTATCGGTTGGCCAGTCTTCTTTGGAGAAGTGTCTATTCATGTCTTTTGCCCATTTCTTCACTGGAGTATTTGTTTTTTGGGTGTTGAGTTTGAGAAGTTCTTGATAGATTTTGGATACTAACCCTTTATCTGTTATGTCGTTTGCAAATATCTTCTCCCGTTCTGTTGGTTGCCTTTTAGTTTTGCTGATTGTTTCCTTCGCTGTGCAGAAGCTTTTTATTTTGATGAGATCCCAATAGTCCATTTTTGCTTTTACTTCCCTTGCCTCTGGAGATGTGCTGAGTAAGAAGTTGCTGTGGCCAGGGTCAAAGAGGTTTTTGCCTGCTTTTTCCTCGAGGATTTTGATGAATTCGTGTCTTACATTTAGGTCTTTCATCCATTTTGAGTTTATTTTTGTGTGTGATGTAAGAAAGTGGTCCAGTTCATTTTTCTGCATGTTGCTGTCCAGTTTTCCCAGCACCACTTGCTGAAGAGACTGTTTTTTTTCCATTGGATATTCTTTCCTGCTTTGTCAAAGATTAGTTGGCCATATGTTTGTGGGTCCATTTCTGGGTTCTCTATTGTGTTCTATTGACCTGAGTGTCTGTTCTTGTGCTAGTACCATACTGTCTTGATGATTACAGCTTTGTAATACAGGTTGAATCCTGGAAACATAATTCTTAATATTCCTCCACCCCTGGTCTGCCACGACTCTTTCGAGTTCTGGTTTGAGGTAGATCCTTGACGCTTCAAGGTGATAGAATCTGACTTTGGCTTTGTTCCGTAGGTTTAGGCCTTGGTACTCTTGGTGATAGAATCCTGGATTGAGTGACCACTCAAGGCTTTTCTGGTGATCTCAAGACCCACATCAGACTGAATTTTGGGGTTATTCTCTCAAGGAACAAATGTTATTTGGTGAAGAGCCTATTCGATGTGGCGGTGTGAGGTTTAGATGAGGAAATGCCACGTTTTCATTAGGTTAGGCTTGTCCACTGCCACAGAATCTCAAATTACAGGCCAAGAACCTGGAGGAAACTCATTTTAAAAGGGAGGGTAGGGGCTCTCCCTTAGATCATGAATCAGGTGCTATATCTGGACACAAAAGGCATATTTAGAGCTTAGGAAGGAGAGTGTTTTTGGCCTTGGTGCCTTGGTCATAGATGTGTCATTAGGACAACAATCTAGATTCTCAAACACCAAAAGCAAGATGGTTCTTGCTCTGTTAGTTCTCTGCTTAAATTCATAGTTGAGCAAGTACTGTGTGGGTCAGCAGACATTTGTGATTTTACTCTATCAGAAGCTGTCCCAAGTACAGAAAGGAATGGGACACAACCCTTACCCTCAAGGAAAGGAGGGTCTAATGGAGGGAGCCTGTAGACAGACTGGTGCCCTCATGCCAAAGGGCATGTAAACGTTGTAATGTTGATTTGGAAAGGGTGTTGTGGGCATCTAGAGCAGGGACTGATCGGTCCAAGGGTTCAGGGAAAGCTTTGAAGAAGAGATGACATTTGGTTTGAACTTTGAAGGATTGTTACTTTACTTCATTTCACAAAGGTTTTTGTTTTTTTTTTTTTTTGTTTTTTTTGTTTTTTTTTTTTTAAGTTTGTTTATTCTGAGAATGAGAGAGTGTGTGTGCATATGCACGAAGGGGGAGGGGCAGAGAGAGAATCCAAAGCAGTCTCCACACCCTCAAATCAGAGCCCCATGCTGGGCTCAAACTCACACCATGAGATCATGACCTGAGCCAAAGTCAGATGCTTAACCAACTGAGCCACCCAGGCGCCCCCACAAAGGTTTTTGATGTAGCTTATAAGGATACATACCATAAAAAGGACAGATATAAATAAATTAAAATCAGAGAAAGAGAAAATGTGACTTAGAAAGTTAAAGACTGGAGAAGAGTTAAAATGTAGATATTCATACCTTAGGGCTCAACATAGTTATTATATCTGTTCCATTGCAAAAACCAAAAGTGAAACATGTTCTATCATATGATAAATATTGTCAGACAGCAGATATACACAGTAGCTCCTGAGTATAGATTGTTTTTCTTGGTACTCACTCTTAAAGAGCTTTATGGGGGTGAGAGGAGGGTGCTGGTCAATGAATGAACCTGTAAACCACCATTTCTCAAAATACAGTCCAGGAACCTGTGCTAAAGTTATCTAGATAAAGTGCTTGTTAAAATGCAGAATCCCGAGGGGTGACTGGGTGGCTCAGTCAGTTGAGTGTCCGACTTCAGCTCAGGTCATGATCTCACAGCTCGTGAGTTTGAGTCCCATGTCGGGGCTCTGTGCTGACAGCTCAGAGCCTGGAGTCTGCTTCAGATTCTGTGTCCCTCTCTCACTGTGCCCGTCCCTTGCTCATGCTGTGTCTCTCTCTTAAGAATAAATAAAAAACATTAAAAAAATGCAGAATCCCGGGCCTCAGTCCCAAACTTACCAAATCAGGAACTCTGGGGGGTAGGAGACAAGAATCTGTAGTTTTATATGCTTTCCCAAATGATTCCTCTTGCACTCCACAGTTTGAACCTCTTCGATAGAAAGAAATCTCACCAGCATTTTGAAAGCTGGTGCAGGGGTGACTGGATGGCTCAGTCGGTTAGGTGTCTGACTTCAGCTCAGGTTATGATCTCACAGTTCATAGGTTCAAGCCCCATGTTGGGCTCTGTGCCAACAGCTCAGAGCCTGGAGCCTGCTTCGGAATCTGTCTCTCCCTCTTTGTCCCTCCTCCACTTATACTCTCTGTCTCTCTCTCAAAATAAATAACATTAGAAAAGAAAAGAAAAGAAAAAAGAAAAGAAAGCCAGTGCAGTAGCAAATAAGAGTACTTGGCCTTGAGGTGCCTGGCTGGCTCAGTCAGAAGAGGATGCAATTCTTGATCTCAGGGCTGTGAGCCCCACGTTGGATGTAGAGATTACTAAAACAACAACAACAACAAACCTTTAAAAATAAAGTGACAAAAAGAGAGTACTTGGCCTTTGTTTGACGATTGGGTGGGAATTTAATGGGGGAGAGGGCAGGGTGTAAGAAAGGCCAGTTTCGCTAATGTGGATGGTTCGTAGATGGTTCGTTGATGGCCAGGTCACTTTCAGATCATATTTTTGGAAGATCTACAAAGTGTGGCTGTTCAGCCATGTGCCAGGGCCACTTCTACAGAGATAGAGGGGCAACTGATGCCACTGTTCTCAATTAGTCCAGTCTCCTCTTGGCCACCTGGGCTCTGCTTTGCAGACCTCCTCTGGTAGGCTTCTTCATTTTTTGAGCAAATACGTTGTTTTTCTCTGTGCCCCCAAATGCAGGGTTCTGAGACCACAAATGTGTTCTGCTTCCTGCTGAAAAAGCATTTCCGTTCCTGGAGTCTAATAGTGGCTTGGATGGTGAGTTGGCAGAAAGAACAGTGGGTGTTGACATTGTATTGAGTGTATGGTGTGCCTGAGACCTATCAAGTCAGCATTAGGACTAGATTATTCCTGTTTTCTGGTCACTGAGTTGTATGTTTTGAAATCTTCATTTTGGTTATTTATTGATTTTTATTTTAGAGAGAGAAAGTGCGAGCTGGGGAGGGGCAGAGGAAAAGAGAATCTTAAGCAGGCTCCACGCTCAATGCGGAGCCTGGCACGGTTTGATCCCGCGACCCTGGGATCATGACTTGAGCTGAAATCAAAAGCCACATGCTCAACTGACCGAGCCACCCAGGTGCCCCTAAAATCTTTATTTTGGAAAACCTTTGCTTATTGGGAAAGGGAAGAAAGAGGGGGTCACACTTCTTGTCCTTGGGTTATGTTTTAAAATATTTATTGTTTGATTAAAAAAATATTTTTAATGTTTATTTTTGAGAGAGAGAGAGAGAGAGAGACAGAGTATGAGCAGGGGAGAGGCAGAGAGAGAGGGAGACACAGAATCCGAAGCAGGTTCCAGGCTCTGAGCTGTCAGCACAAAGCCCAACGCAGGGCTCGAACTCACGAACTGTGAAATCATGGCCTGAGCCAAAGTTGAATGCTTAACTGAGCCACCCAGGTACCCCTTTATTGTTTAATTTTAAAGATATACCCAAAGGTATAGAGAAAAATGTCATGAACATCTAGTTTGAGAAATAAATAATTTCCAGTACTTTAAAAAATTTTTTTCAATGTTTGTTTATTTTGGGGAGAGAAAGAGACACAGAGCATGAGCGGGGGAGGGGCAGAGAGAGGGAGACACAGAATCTGAAGCAGGCTCCAGTCTCTGAGCTGTCAGTACAGAGCCTGATGAGGGGCACGAACTTACAAACTGCATGATCATGACCTGAGCCCAAGTCGGGTACTTAACCGACTGAGCCACCCAGGTGCCCCTATTTCCAGTACCTTTGAAGCCTTTGTGAGCTCGATTTTAAAATTTAACCAGCAATGGTTAACATGAGACTTGAGATGTCCCTTCTGGTAGTTGTCTGTCCCATGCTCTTACATCAGGTTTCCTTGAAGTGTATCAAAATCCTCTTGGTTGCTTGCATCAGTAGCAGGGAAGTGGGGAGAATAGCTGTGTGCCGCACACTCAGGTAAGATTTGCTGGCCTACTCTGTCTCCATGGCTGCCAAGTGGACACAACTCTTGTGTGATCCGTCCTCCCTGATAGGAGCTGCTTCTCTGCAAGGCTTTCCTTGACTCTTCTTCCCCAACACCAGAGTTTGTGCCGTTTCAGCTGTTGTTGCCACTGTCACCTCACCATTGTTTGCTGGTCTCCCTCCCCTCCAAGGGCAAAGCACTGTTCTTAACCTGGCCCTGCCACTCTTGCCTGGCACCAGCCTAGCCCTGTGCAGTAGGTGGTGCTTCTCGTGTCTAGTGCGAGGGGCCACAAGGAGCACCGTGAGTTTGTGGGACCATTGCAGACAGCTGTCACCCCAGGCCTTGGGAATGTGTCAAGACCTGGCTCCCAGCACATATTTGGCCTTCAGATTAGATTGGGACAGAGGAAAATGGCCTACACACATGAGCCTGTGAAAAGCACTGTAGTTGAGTTGGAGAGGCACCATGCCACACTGTCGGGGCTGAGGTCTGGACAAGGAAGACTGCCGGTATCCCGACTGGAGAACTACAGCTCTGGGCACTGCCTAGTCTCACAGTTCCCAAACATTTGAATTTCATTATCCGGAAAAGTTCCAAGAGAAACTTAGGGGCCTGACCCTTGGCTGCCAAGTATGGATTTTTTTTTTTTTTTTTAAACATCACGTTAAAAAAACAAACCCAATTCAATCTCAAAATCTATCATGATCATCTCATAAAAGGACGTTTCACCATTTAAAGAGTAAGAAGTGCTTGACTTTGGATGCCAATAGATTTTTTTTTAAGCATTTTATTTTATTTTATTTATTTATTTTTTTAAATTTTTTTTAACGTTTATTTATTTTTGAGACAGAGAGAGACAGAGCATGAACAGAGGAGGGTCAGAGAGAGGGGCACCTGGGTGGCTCAGTTGGTTAAGCGGCCGACTTCGGCTCAGGTCATGATCTCGCGGTCCGTGAGTTTGAGCCCCGCGTCGGGCTCTGTGCTGACAGCTCAGAGCCTGGAGCCTGTTTAAGCTTTTTAATTTATTATTTTGAGAGAGAGAGTGAGTGACTGAGAGTGTGTGGGAGGGGCAGAGAGAGTGAGAGTGAGAGAGAATCCCAAGCAGGCTCTGCATTGTCAGTGTGGAGACCAGCATGGAGCTTGGACTCATGAACCATGAGACACTGACCTGAGCTGAAATCAAGAGTCAGACACTTAACTGACTGAGCCACCCAGGAGTCCCTGAAATCTTTATTTTGGAAGACACTTGCTTATTGAGAAAGGGACACTTCCAGTACATTGGTTACATTTAGCTTGATGAAGAACAACGTACATTGTGTTCACTTTTACCGTTTTGTCACTGGCTAGTGAAGCATTCTCACCACCCGGCATCAGGCCAAGGATTGTATCTTGAGCCACTGGCCAGCCGGTTGGGAAGGGGTGACTAGATGTTCCAGCCTGTTTTTGCTGAGGCAAGAGGAATGAACTAGTGGCTCAGCCAGCATGAGAGTGAGGCAGGGAGTCCGTGCTGGGTTGGCTCGAGATTAGCAGGGCTTCAGTGGAGGGGCATGTGTGTGTTTGGGTTTGCCATGCCGGGCAAGGGAGCGGTGGAATTTGTCTGAGTTGAGCTCACACATTGAAGTTATTGAGCGCCTTACACGCAAGGCCGTGACCTGGACTCCCAGCCGAGAGGCCCACGTGGCGGGGCTTTAGCCGGGGGAGCCAAGGACAGGCTCACATCTGCTCAGCTGCTTACGTAACCCTGCTTCCAGCTCCCAGAGCCAAGAAAACACACAAGCCAGCCCAGCAGGGCCTAGGGCCTGTGGTAGCACACGCCATGCGCCGCACAGCAAGGGAGACTTGGCTCAGCCTGCGGACTGTCATGAAGCCCTCAGCCCTCTGCTTCCTCCCCTCATCCCTCTCTGAGGCCCCCGGCAGTGACTCTGAGGTCTGATAGCAGTTTATTGTAGTTCGAGGCAGAGCCAGTCACTGCCTTCCTGGAGTCAGAGCTGTCTGCATTTTGTCACTGGGACAGAGCCGGGTGTGCCATGGAGGACCGCCCCTGCAGCATGGTAAGGGGGTGTGCGGGGCACTCAGGGAGGCCTCCTGACTGCCACTGGACCCAGGAGGCATTTGGCTCCAGGTCTGCAGCCGCTGCTGAGGGCTGAGGGCTGACCAATCTCAGGCATGAGCCACAGGGCTCTCAGAGCTGTAGAGCCTTCAGAGAAAGCAAATGGGGAAAGGATATCCCAGGGTAGCAGGATCGGGGACCAGGGTGCTCTGATGCACTTCAGACATGATGCGGGTTGTCCGCAGTGACAGGAGCAGGAGAGTGAGAAGAGGCTGTTCAGCAGTAAAGCTCTGCATGAAGCCACTGGAGGAGCAAGTCCCTGAGACAGCTGTGAACCAGGGTAGTTTTCACTTAGGTTCTCATACCCTCAGCAGGGAGCTCCTTCAAGTCAGGAGCCATCTTGCCTATTGCTGTCACCTCCCCCTGCCCCTCAACCTGGTGCACATTCTGGCACACAGTAGGTGCCCAGAAAGTACTGACTAAAACAAATTGGAGGTGGCTTTGACACATACCATAGGAAAAGTTGGCATTAAACACCTCAGAAGACTCTGGTCTGGCACTTGAGTTGGCTCCCGTGGATTGTCACACACCGTTGACACCTTCTGTGTGTGAGTGGGTGAGTGTGCTGGGGGGGAATAGAAGATGGACCACCTAGGTTATCAGCTCCCAGAATTGGGTGGACAGTGGTGTCAGTTGCTGAGGAAACCCTGGAGCAAAAGCAGATTTTGTCATAGGTGATGGTGGTGGTGGGGTTGGGGGAGAGTTCTTTCGGCGCAGCTTGTGTTCCAGCCCCTCAGTCTGCAAATGGGAAAGAGGTATCCTGAGAGTGGGTGGTACTTGCCTGAAGATCATCCAGCAAGTCACTGGGGGAGCTGAGCTGGGGCCCAGGCAGCCTTTTCTCCTGTCCGGGAAGCTGCCTCAGGACCACTGTTTTACAGTCCCCGAATTGGCAAAACCAAGATGTTCTCTGACCTGCAGGTGTCTGCTCTAGGGAAGCTGGGCAGACCAAGTGTGAATTCCTGTCTTCTGGGTTGGTTTCAGAAGGTGTGAGCAAGTTGGTAGGGTGACAGTCCAGATGCCTCTTGGGTTCCCGAAAACAGAGTTATGTTTAGCAGCATCTTCAGAACCAAAGGTAGGGTGGAGCTGGAGGGTTGCAGATGTCGTGGGGCCCTCTGAAGTGAGAAGAGCCCAATGATGCATCTTCTTTTCATGTTTTTCACATGCGCACTGTGCAGCAGGGCCTCCCAGGGTTCTGCTGTCTGAGCTCTGGTAATGAGAGCAAAAGGGTGAAGCCAGATTGGGAGTTTAATTTTAAGATTCTGGTCTGTCTCAATGCAAAAGTCTATTGTTAGAGGAAAGAAGGAAGGACATTTCTGGCACAGATTAAGTGTGGATATAAGCATGGTTTATTGGAGTGGGAAGGGAGGCAGAGCTGAGACTGAAGGGCTTTGGTGCCACGGTAAGAAATCTGGTCTTACTCCATCAAAGACCACACAGGAGCCATCAGGGTTTTTGTAGCAGCAAAGTGATATGATAAGATCTGTGTCTCAGAAGAAAATAAACAAGGGCCGCCTGGGTGGCTCAGTCAGTTATGCGTCTGACTTCGACTCAGGTCATGATCTCATGGTTTGTGGGTTCGAGCCCCATGCTGGAGCCTGCTTGGGATTCTCTCTCTTACTCTTCCTCCCCCTTCCTCCCTCTTCCTCCCTCTTCCTCCCTCTTCCTCCCTCTTCCTCCCTCTTCCTCCCTCTTTCTCCCTCTTCCTCCCTCTTTCTCCCTCTTTCTCCCTCTTTCTCCCTCTTTCTCCCTTTTTCTCCCTTTTTCTCCCTCTTTCTCCCTCTTCCTCCTTCTCTCTTTGCCCCTCCCCTTCTTGTGCTCTCTCTCTCTCTCTCTTTCAAAATAAATGAATAAACACACTTTTTTAAGAAAAGAAGAAAATAAGTGAATGGGAATGGGTCCCTTGATGATGGAACTGAGTCAGCACTGGAGGGAGGGAAGGGTGAGAAGTACCAGGGTATGCTGGGGAAGAGGAGATGGGGAGTTTGCACCTCCTGACAAACAGGAGGAGCAAGAGGCACATCTTTTCTGGGGCTCATTTCAGCAGGGTGAGTGACCTCTGGGGATAAGGGGTGCTTGGAGTGCCACATTATTGATAAACAAATAGGGCACCCAAGGCCTTGCCCTGGGCCTTGGGTGGGTCCCACCAGCATATTTCAGGTGAACTTGCTCCCGGTTTGTGGTCAGCATTCTCACTGCTGTTCCGCAGTTTCCTTTTTTCTTGTGGCTAGTCGGCTTCACAGGTGAAGCTGGTTACACTAGAGTAACAGTTCTCAAAATGTGTTCCCTGGTAGGATGGTTCTATGGCCAAATAAGTTTGGGAAATGGTGGGTTAAATAAAGTGGAGGGGGATTCTTGGTGGTACAACTTTTCAGAACCTTTGGTGAGCCTCATACTTTCCAGAAGCAAGTTTTGGTATGCCAGGTTCCCAGACTCACTTGACCAGGGGACATGTTCTTCCATTGAGCATCTTACTGGAATTAATGTTTCCTGGAACCTGTTTTGAGAGAATCTGGCCTGCTGGGAATACTGGGGCCCTAGGTTTGAGTGCTGACTCTGTCCCCAGTTCCCTCTATACCCCTGGGCCTGTCATCTTTTCCCTGCCCTCACCATCCAGGCCACATGAAGGACGGTCCCCAGCTGGGGAGTGGAGCCCTCTCCTGGCTCCACCTTAGGAAACGAGGACTTCCATGTCTGGATCTTGACCTTTGTTTGTCTCTCCCTCTACTCACCTACCACTGTTTCAAAGTCTACCATCCACATCTCATCGATTTTTTTTTTTTTTTTTCTTCTAAGCTCTTATGAACTTATTTCTCTCACCTGGAGCTGTGTGCTTCCAGGCTGGAAACCTGGGAGTCCTCTCGGACTTTTCCTCTGTTCTTTAGTCCCTTTGTTACTCCATCTCCTGTGTTTACCAAGCATTCTTCTTTGATGTGCTTTTCAGCTGTTTCTCCTCTCTTCCCCTTAGTCTGCTCTGGGGTCTCAGTTCCTTGAGTCCCTACCTCTGGAGTTTGTTGTTGTTGTTGTTGTTTTTAAAGTTTATTTATTTTGAGAGAGAGTGAGAGAGAGAGAGCAGGGGAGGGGCAGAGGGAGAAGGAGACAGAGTCTCAAGCAGGCTCCACACCATCAGCACAGAGCCCGATGGGGGGCTTGAACTCACAAACCGCGAGATCATGGCCTGAGCCAAAACCAAGAGTTGGACGCTTAACTGACTGAGCCACCCAGGTGCCCCAGAGGTTTGTTTTTTTGTTTTTTATCTGTGCATCAGGTGTCTTCCTGAGACAGGGGTTACTTGTGCTCCTCCTTCCTGCCTTCTGATTTGAGGCTGATTTCCACAACACCACCCTCCCCGACACACACACACACACACACACACACACTCCCCTTTCTCCCACTGGGCTAGGTTCAGAGAGTTGATGGAAGTCATTTGTCCAAGGTCACATAGCTGGGGTGTGGCAAGGTTAGGTCTCAACCTCAGGATTTCTGAGAAAGTGCTTTCTCATCCATGTTCTCTGATCCTTACAACGTTTCAGGAAGTCTAAGCAGCAGTCACTCCATTTCGAAACATTTACGGTGGAGAAACACAGAATCTCAGGGGAGTGGGTCCTGGGCAGATGAGTGCTTCATAGGCTGACCAGCTGTCTGGCTTTGCCTGGTACTAAGGGGTTTCTTGGGATGGTGGATCACGCTAGCACTGGACAGGGGTGTCTTTTCCACAGCCACACTGCCTCTCAGGAGATGTCTTCTGAGGCTGTGGCCTGGGGGAACCCTATAGCTTGCTAACTTCTCCTTCCTTCCACCTCTCTAGTTGGCCCCATGGTGATTGAATTTAATATGCCTGTGGACCTGAAGCTTGTGGAGAAACAGAACCCAGAGGTGAAGGTGGGCGGCCGCTATACCCCCAAGAACTGCATTTCTCCCCACAAGGTGGCCATCATTATTCCATTCCGTAACCGGCAGGAACACCTCAAGTACTGGCTGTATTACTTGCACCCAGTCCTACAGCGTCAGCAGTTAGACTACGGCATCTATGTTATCAACCAGGTGAGGTTTGGGGAGACGGAGTGAGGGAGGGAGTGTGTGTATGTGTTTACGTGCATGTGTGTACATACATAGATGTGCGCAAATATGTGAGTAATAAGGGCTAAGAGAAAGAAAAGATACTAGACATGGCATTTTATAACCTCACCACCATCACCCTCCTTAATGCAGATAAGCTAAATACCATACAACTTGCTTGTTGCTGTCAGCTCTTTAGGCAAGGGTAATCGCTGGGGTATTTTGTTTTCTTTTTGCTGGAAGTAGCCTTCCAGCAAAATTGAGAGAAAAATGACAATCCTAACTCCCCCAAAGTAAAGCACTGATTATTTCCTGTCTTTGAGTAGCTGTGTGTTTTCCTTTAGGGAAAAACAAACAAACAAACAAAAACACAAAGCATCCATTTAAAGGTCAGAAGTTTAGCAACTTTGAGATTATAAAGTCTAACTATTTTCTGGGACCCCTGCTGGAGATAGCATCCTTAGATCACCTGAAAGCCAGCCCCCAGCAAAATGGCTGGGAAAGTCCGATTCGTAGGCCACCCAGTGTCATGTGCACTGGGCTGGGTCTGAGAAAAGAGCTTCTCACTGCATGTCTGATTTGTGTGTGTTGAGCTTAGCCGTGCTTAGGAAACCAATGCTGAAGACATGTCAGCCTTCATCACCATGACCTGGGGAATCAGATTGATCTAAAATTGGTTTTTTAAAAATAACTTTGCTCATTTCCAGTCTGAGAAGCATTATTCTTTTTCTATGAGTATAACTTGGGTGTTGTGTGTTTAAATACTAAATTCATATCTTTATAGACTATAACCTGCTATGTGGAATAACACATTTACCCTATCTACACACCAAGGTTTATTGAAATTCATCTGAAGAGACACAGTATACCCATTTCTGAAAGGCTTATTCTCCATTTAATATCAAGATAAATTGTGGATCTGCTTGAGGTAGTAAAATTGGTGGCAGTTGACAGCTTCCCTTAGAGGGACGGTGTATGCCTTCCTTGGACCAGAGGGAAGCTGGAAATAGCAGTGTGTCCATCAGTCATTTCTGAGCACTGTCATGACAATGACATAGTTTGCAGAGAGTCATTAAAGAAGGAAGGTCCCAGTTCTATCTGTCCTGAAGCTTCCATCCCCACTGTGGCAAGTGAGACCCTTCCAGGAACAATTTATTAACAATCCCAAATAGTATGTGATTGGATGGCAGCTGCCAAATGCTTTGGAAGCTCAGAGGAAGGAGAGAGCAGTGACCTGGAAGAACCAGGACATAAACTAGGTTCTAGAGACTGGAGGGACACCTGGGCATCTCAGCTGTAGCCAGTGACCAGGGACCTCAATGCAGAAAGGAGCTTTGCATATTGATCAAGTTGACCGTAGGTGTAGGAATGCGGCAGAGGTGATAGGGCCAGGTGCAGAAGCTGAGTCTGTCAGGCAGGGGAGAGCAGAACAGCCCTGTTACAAGGGAACTGAAGCTCAAGGTGGGGGAGTAGGCAGCAGGCAAACCCCTCAAGGCACTTTGAGTCCCTTGGCCAAATGAGGCACAGACTTGGGCCCTGAGAAAATCTGCAGGCAAGACCACCAGACAGTTGTGGGTCATCTTAGAAGAATATTTGAGAATGTAAGAGAAAATAGGTAAATGCTCTGCAAAATCCAAGCCACTTCAATCTGACAAGTTATTTAAGAAAAGCCGTGTCATCAAGGAACATTTATTTGGCTGATGCCAGTAAACACTTGTTGATCATGGTGAGATTCAGGAGCATTATTAAAACAATGACAGTGAGTGCCCAGAAGAGGAAGCCGCCATCACCAGGAGCCAGGAGGAATTACTAAAAACAAGCCACGCCGCTATATCTCCTTCCTCTCTTTGACAGTTATTTATACCAGTAGATAAGTGATACGCTGTAGATACAGTGTTGTCAGATCTTATTATGCAAAACATCTAATGGCCTCCCACAAACCTGCCTGAACTAGACAACTGTGGTCTAGATAGCATATAAATTAGATTAAAATATATACTTGGGTGAAAGAGTTGGTGGTGATGCTGAGTCTTTGAATTTAGGTGACTGAGGTCAAGGAAAGCTGGAGAGAAGGATGCTGATGTAGAGATGTGTCACATTTTAAGTGAATGTGAGACTTCCCCATTCAATTATAAAGTCAAAACAAATATTGGACCAGTGAAATTTAGCCATGAACTTAAATTCCTCTGACTAATTTATACAGATAATTTCCAGGTTTCAAACAGCAAGTTTCTGAAAGTTTTACACCAGTTACGTGCTCCTGCCTGCCCCAGTCCAAGCCGGCAGACCAAGCACACAAGCCAGCTTGGACAGCGTGGCACTGCCGTGCTGGCTAGCACTGGACAGCACATCAGACAGGGCTTCTTCCCAAGTGTGCTTTCTGAAATGGAGCTCTGAGGCCAAACACATTTGAAAAATGCTGGATTGAACAACCGGGAAGCAGGCTTCATTCCTACAGAGCCTTTAGTGTACTAGCATACGTTACAGCCTCCAGAACTACTCGGCACACAGTGATTCCTGAGCTTGGGTGACTGGAGGTCGCTTTTCCAAGAGCCATCTCAAGCAATTAATGTTCTATGACTTACACTTTGGGGAAAGCAGGCCTAAACAGATGCCTCCCCCCTTCACCTCTTTACTTCCCTAGGATACTGGGAAACCACCCCCCACCTCCATCTCTTCCCACCTGCAACTTAGCATTGGACATATTTTATTTTTAGCTTTCCAAACATATTTACATCTTTTTTCCCCTCTAGTCTTGTCAGTATCATCATCTCCACCCCTGCCCCCCCCCCCCACCATGTCTTTTTGCTTTTCTATCTTTTCCTTTTCTAAGGATTAACTTTCCACCTTAGGAAAATCTCCACTCCCCCCACCCCCACCCCCATCTCTTTCTCTCCCAGCTAATCTTATTTATTCTGCTCCAACTCTACCCTGATTGTTTCTTTGGGAAAATAATGATCTGACTTCCAGATAACCGAATCATGAAGAAAACAAGTTTGCTCTACTTTTCCCATAAAGAATATCATCTGTATGATCTCAATAAAGAACACACAATAAACTAGTGATAGGAAACCTAATCCTTGAAAAGAGGCAGAAGAACAAACATTTGGAGCATGCCCCACCTACAAATTAGGAACTTCCTCTCTTCTCTGTTTTGTTGTTACATAGAGAAGAGGAAGAAAGGGAGTTGGTAGCATCTGGCTTTGACCTTTGTGTAAATTGATGGCATTCAAGTCTCCTGTCATCTCCCTGCCTCAGACACCTTGCTGTCATTTTGACTCTTCATTCACTGCCCACCCCATTTAAGATTAGAGAGACTGCTTAAAGTAGGAGGCACCTCTGAGACATCTATTCTGAGGGTTCTCAAACAAGTTTTTGAGAACAGAACCTACTGCCCCATTAAATTGCTATGCAATCCCCCCATCAACTGCAGGCCACTATGGCACTATTCTGCTTGAAGTGCAGACCATGTCCCCATCTCTACCCTTAACTTCCCCTTCATTCTTCGCTGGGATCTGCCTGGACCCCTGAGGCCAGGTAGTATGAAAATGTGTATTCTATTGCACACATGAGGAAACTGAGGCTCAGAGAGGGGGAAGTGACTGGTAGGAAGTCATAGAAGTAATAGTAGGGTCCAGCTCAGACTTTAGTCCCTGTCACTTAGTGCCCTCTCACTGCATCAGCACGAACTCTGACCTCGAGACCATTTGGTCCCTTCCTCAAAGCCTTTCTCAAAGCTGGGTATAAGGGCTGGGAGCAAGCTTCAGGCTTGGACTGCCTGAATTCCAGCTCTGCCACCTCCCAGCTCAGTGATGGAGGCTTGAATTCTTCAGACCTCCATTTCCTTATTGGTGGGAGAGGAAGGTTTTAGTATTTACACAGGGGACTGTAAGGCACTTGACAGATGAACCCTCAGTAAGCATTAACTATTACTGCCATGATTTATGTTCCTTCTTGCCACTCATCCCTCTTTTCTTCCTGCCTATTTCCTTGCCCAGCATTATAGCAATGAACTCTTTACTGCTCTCCCTGCCTCCTGCTTCACCTCTACTCAGTACCAGCCTCAAGACCCTCCCATTTGTGTCCTTGATGGGGTCAGAGGATACTGGATAATGACAGAAAACAATCTCAGGGCACTTAGGGACCATGTCAAGCCTAACAGCTTCTTCTGAGTAGGGTTGTGTCTCAAGCTCTGCACATAGGGGTGAGCTTTCATGGGCTTTGTGGCTCCTATCCTTGTCTATATTAAGCTATTAACCACTCCCTTTTGGTTTAGGCCCCTCTAATTACCACAACAACCTGCATCTCACAGTAAGTGTGGTGGAGAGGGAGCGGCAAAGGCTTTACCAGTTGAGATTGCGGTTCATCCGCAGGTCTCCACCGCTCCTCCTACCCTGGCCCGCCAGCCTTCCAGCCTCCCATTAGGGTTCTGGCACGTCCCGCTGTCTTGGAGCGCAGGGTGCTGCTCTGTGGCGCAGATGTCCCACCCAGGGTCTAACACTGAGACCTTGGTGCAGAGGTGGATAGCAAGATGTCATAGAAGATGGGGGAGGAGCACTGCACTTCCTCGCACTTTAATCAGGAAAGGAAACTGTAAAACCACCCAAGGTGAAAGGAAGGCAGGTTGCCACCTGGTAGTAATAGCCGTACGTAAGAAACAGAGGATGTTTGTGAGATTAATCAGCATAAAACTTAGCAAACAGGTGAGGAATGCAGGCCTAGTTAGTCAGGCAGGGGTGTAATAACCATGTCATAACTATGGCAGCCCTTTGCCCTGAGTCAGTCAGTGCCCAGGCCTGGTCTCTCCAATTCTGTTCGTGTATCCTCTGGGGCTTCTGATCTCGCTTGGCTGCCCAAGATCTTTGTAGTTCTGACCAGGTCACTCTCTAAGCCCTTCAGTATGTCCCCACTGCCCACAGCCAAGGGTCTAAAGGGTCTGAAGCCCTGAACTTAGCTTCTGAGACCTTCTGCAGTCCAGACATGACCTATTTACAGCCATTTCCTCCTCAGCCCTCCTTTATTTACACACGATGTCACAGCCACACCTAGCTCTCCATCTTCAATGAGACATATTCTGTGTTCCCCTCCTCGTGCCTTTGCTTAGGCTGCCAACCCTCCCACCCTGTGTGCTTTTCCTTCGGTCCTTCCCCTAGTGGCTCTTTTCTAATCACCATGTGAGTGCCTCCCACCCCCCACCATTAGCTCTGTGAAGCCTTGTAATAGAGCTGACTTCTCCTTCCCTGCTGTTCCTGGGCCACTCAGTGCTTTCTAGTGAGGAGTGAGGGCTGATTCCACGTGTGCATGCCCTCCCTGGCCTGCAGCCTCTAGACCCCAGGCCCCTCAGGTCTGCCTCCCTCTGCCTCCCTGACCACATATCTCCATGCATGGTCCAGTGTTCATTCAGGGTTTGGCGCTAGAAGCTGCTCCCTTGTGACTATTGCCCACTTACTTAACATGCACCCTCAGCATCCCTTCCTTGATCCTGGTTCTCTGGTGAGGTCTGTTCCTCTTGGCAGTGAAGCCTTCTTCCCCAGTCAGGCCAGGTCATGACTCTTGGGAGCCAACCTGCACAGCCCTTCCCCAAGACATCTCCCCAAAGCTGCCTCCTCCTTGCTGACCAGAGCAGGCTGCCTGGGACATGGCCATCAGGGTGACCTTGCTTTTCAGGAAAAATGCAGAGAAAAATGCATGGTTGTTGATGGTCATAAAACTTTATGGTCCTTTGGACTGAACCTTTTTCATGGTCTCACTTTGAATTTTGACCCTGCCAGCCTTCCAATGAGGCAAATGGGTACTCTCATTGTTCCTGCTGAGAGAAAGCTCACAAAGGTAAGCAACTTGCTCGGGGCCCCATGATGGCTGAGTGGCAGAGCTGGGCTTTGGAGAGAGATCACCTAAGGCCTGTGGAATGCCTTACTTTACCATGTTCATTCCCAAACACACTCATTCCCCTCACTGGGAGACAGCTCCATATCCACTTGGCGACACCGCCGTGAGTCCTAGTGTGTCATGAGAGGTGGGTAGCAGCTTTGGAGTAACCACCTCAGAACCGCCCAGGAGGCTTGCCCAGTTATCATACTGACAGGTAAATCCTGGCTTGAAAGCCTGGGGGTGCAGCGGGGGGGGCCTGCCTAAGGACTCTTTGAACGTGGAATTTTTTCCCTCTTCTTTTTTTTTTTATCTGTGCACTGCTGTAAGGTAGTTCCAGGCTGCCTGTCTGGAACGAAGTGTGGCCAGGTTTGGAGACAATGAGTGAGAGCATTTGTCACCACACCTCAGCAGCTTATCTGTGTGACTGTGCTGAGTAGCTGGTTCCTACATGAGGCCAAGATAAATTAGAGTGAATTGGACTCGTGGGCCCATCCCATTTTGGAGGACAGCTGCTTGGGCCTATGACCCCAGTGGTTTGGTTTCTGTTTTGATCATGTCCGTTCACCATCCTCGTCCCCCCGCCCCCCCACCCCCATCCCTGCCTTCTATTTTCTCCTAAAGCTGTCAGTGCCCAGACTGATGTGTGCAGAAATGGGGCTCGGGAGTGGTAGGTCCAGTCCTATCCTGTAGCACCCCCTTGCTTGAGCACTGGGACCTTCTGGATCCTGGGGCCCAGGAGCATCATAACAAGGCTGGGAGTGTCTGTGTCCACTGTGTCCACCATAGCTTGTGTGCTGTCCCAGTGATTGATGGTTTCCTTTGCTGTGTCTTTCCTCTCCCTGTCTGTGGCTTGGTCCATTCTCCTGGGGAATGTGTCAAAACACGTACAGGTACTCACAGAGCTCATGGATTGCCTCCCTGGACATTGTACTAGGAAATGTCTTTTTCCCTGCTCACCTGTGACTTCATGAGAGGGAGTGCCAGCTTGTTAGGAATTTGCCTTTGCCCTGGAACAAGAGGGGTCAGAATGGGGCCCCTTTTCTTCACAGCCTTGACATTGCCTCTCTTCCTTACCTCTCTCGTTGCGTCCATCTTTGTCTCTTTTTTCTTTTTCTTTTTTTTTCTTTCTCGTGGGGGTTTTTTGCTTTTACTTGTCAATCCTGTTTGTAGCAAAGCAAGCTGAAGGAGGAGCTCCTCTCTGTGATCTGCTTCTTACTCTCCACCTACCTCCTCTTCTGTGCCCTCCACCTCCTAAAGAGAGAGAGAGAGAGAGAGAGAGAGAGAGGAGTGCCGACCTAACTACTGCTGTGACTGCTGCTGCTGCTGCCACCACTGCTGCCACCCCTGGTAATGTCCATGTGCCCCAAGTCAAACCCAGAGCCCAGGCTCTGCTGGTCATGGGGAAGCCATGTCAGTAATCCTAAGAGTGTGCCATCCTCCAGCTCTGGGGTCTCTCAGGCAAGGTCATGGTCTCCGTGGTCTTGCTTGCAAATGCTGAGGTTGCTGGAAGCCAGCCTGTTGTGCAGAGGTCTAAGATAACTTTGCCTTAAAATTAAGCCACAATTGAGCTCATACCGTATGTGTATATACTTTTGTGTCCTGCTTTTTTCTTAAAATTCTATATCATCAGCATCTTGCCATGTTATTTCAGTCTTCATAATCACCACTTTCCATGCTCTCAGAGTAGTTGAGCATGTAGCTGTGCCATAATTAACTTAGCCCTTCCTCTAGGTCGAAGGCATTTAAAGAACCTCCACTTTCTCACCAGTGTAAATAACACCGGAATGAACATCTCTGAATCTGAAGCTAATTTGGTGTCGCTTCTTCCACATTTAGAATCCTCTCTCCAGGCTAGATTTTCCAATACAGAATTATGGGTTCAGAAGCAGTGTAAACATTTTTACAGTCCTTCATATAAATGGTCAGATTGCTTTCTGAGAAAGAAGCCTTTATTTTCTAAAGTGTTTTTCTGCAGAAAGATCTCAGGGCCTCAGGTCCAGGGAAGGAGGCAGGCATCCTGCTCTTGCTCCTGTGGAGCTGGGGATTAAAAACTGCTTTCTGGGCTCACCTCAGTCAGAACCCAGAACCCCTGCTGGGCTGTTTGATTTGCTCAGTTCTCTCCGAAGGCAACTTAGGGCTTCTGACCTATGTCCGGTAAGGGCCAACGATGTGCTCACTCTTGCCAATTACTTTGGCAAGCAGAGAGCCACCACCCCCTCAGCTCCTTGACCCTGAAGGGCCCCATTTCCTTTACTCCCTGGGTGAAGAGCTGAATGAAGTCTCAGACTCAGGTTTTGTTGAGGGCCCTTTCCAAGTTTGAGGTTGCCATACTATTATGGTTAAGAGCTGAGGCCCAATTGCTGTGAAATCATGGCTGAGTGGATATTAGCCTTCCACAAACTCAGCATTTGTATAAATCCGGCAATTCTCTGGGGATCACCTCCCAGCCAGCCTGTCTACTACCCCTAGGTCCACACGTAGGCCTGTGGGCAGTCCTGCCACAGGATCGCTCAGCCCAGCCAGAGCTTTGTCTGCTCTCCTGTCACCCACTTGGCCTAGGCCTTTTCTCTTGGTGTCTGAGTGGGCACAGAAAAGCACACAGGAGGAGTTTCAGCAAATGTGTCCACTTGACTGTAGACCTGCCTCTGAATCTGTGGGGTTGAGAGCCTGTGGGTTACTGTGGGTATTGAGCAGGGACCATGTGTGTATGACTTTGTGATGGGCCGGGGCATGTGTATGGGAGCAAAACTGTCTCATCACATGGAATTTTTGATTCTTTGAGTCTTGGCTTCGGCTTGCTGTTTTCCAACCTCATTGTTGCCGTGTCTTTTGGCAGAGGAGGGGCCAGGTATGGTCAGTCCCCAAGCTGTCTTGGCTGGGGGAAATGTCTACTGGTGTACACACATGGGCCTGACGTCCAGGAAAGGTGGGGTGGTTTAACCAATCATTTAGCGACTGTTAGAACTTGGGTAAGGGCGACCATGGCCTTCTGCAGCTGGTCATGTGTCTTGCTGCAATCAGGAGAAGGCTTCTGTTGCTTTAGCCATAGCCAGGATTTGCCTGGGGATTAGACCAGACTCTGGTACCTATTCTATTAAAAAAAAACAACAACATTTTTTTTTTTTAATGTTTATTATATTTATTTTTGAGAGAGAGAGAGAAAGAGAGACAGAGTGCGAGCGGGACGGAGAGAAAGGGAGACACAGAATCTGAAGTAGGCTCCAGGCTCTGAGCTGTCAGCACAGAGCCTGACTTGGGGCTCGAACCCACACACTGTGAGATCATGACCTTAGCCCAAGTCCTATGCTTAACTGACTAATTCCCTCAGGCATCCCTACAATTGCCTCTTTAACTTGGAACTGCTCAAAAGCAGGGCCTGTGTCTTTTCCTTTTCTGTATCCCTATAGCTAAGCATGAAATAGATACCCAATAAATGACAAGAAAGAATATGAGAAAGAGGGGAAATATAATCCTTGGTCCTTCCCCTGTCTCTGGAGCTGGCTTTTCTTTCTTTTTGGCAATCACTTTACTGAGATATAATTATATACCATACAATCACCTATTTAAAGTACATAATTGGGGCACCTGGGTGGATTAGTCAGTTAAACATCCTACTCTTGATTTCAGCTCAGGTCTTGATCTCAGGGTCATGAGCCCCATGTTGGGCTCCATGCTGGGCATGAAGCCTACTTGGAAAAAAAAAAAGGAAAAGATAAAGCACATAATCCATTACTACAGTCAATTTCAGAACATTTTCATTATACCAAAAATAAACCCCATTTTTCTTAGCTACTAAATCCCTTCATTCCCCCCAGCCCTAGGCAATGACTAATATACTTTCTGTCTCTTTAGATTTGCCCATTCTGGGCATTTCATATAAATGAAATTATGCAATCTGTGGTCCTTTATGACTGTCTTCTTTGATTTAACATGATGTTTTCAGGGTTCATCCATATGAGAGCATTTATCAGTACTTCATTCTTTTTTTTTTTTTTTTTACTGAATAACATTGCATTGTATGAGTATAGTACATTTTATTTATTTGTTCATTAATTAACAGACATTAATGTTTCTGCTTTTTACCTGCTTTGAATAATGCTACTATGAATGTTATATAAAAGTTTTTGTGTAGACATATGTTTTCATTTCACTGGTTATATACCTAGGAGTAGAATTGCTGAATCATAAAGTAATTCTTCGTTTATCCACCTGAGGACCTGCCAGACTGTTTTCCAAGATGGCCGCACCATTTTACATTCCCACCAGCAGTATGTGAGGGTTCCATTTTCCTTTTTTCTTTTTTAAAATTTTTACTTTTTTATAATTTCTTAGTGTTTTATTTATTCTTGAGAGAGAGCATAAATTGGGGGAGGGGCAGAGAGAGAGGGAGACAGAATTCAAAGCAGGCTCCAGGCTCTGAGCTGTCAGCACAGAGCCTGACACAGGGCTCGAACCCACAAACTGTGAGATCATGACCTGAGCTGAAGTCAGACACTTAACCAACTGAGCCACCCAGATGCCCTTTTTAAATATTTATTTATTTTGAGGGGCGCCTGGGTGGCTCAGTCGGTTAAGCCTCCGACTTCAGCTCGGGTCACGATCTCATGGTCCGTGAGTTCGAGCCCCACATCGGGCTCTTCACTGACAGAGCCTGGAGCCTGCTTCTGATTCTGTGTCTCCCTCTCTCTCTGCCCCTCCCCCGTTCATGCTCTGTCTCTCTCTGTCTCAAAAATAAATAAACGTTAAAAAAAAAAAAAAATTAAAAAAAAAAAAAAATAAATATTTATTTATTTTGAGAGAGGAAGAATGCACGTGTCTATGGGGGAGGGGCAGAGAGAGAGGGAGAGAGAGAATCCCAAGCAGGCTCCATGCTGTCTGCACAGAGCCCAATGTGTGGCTTGATATTACAAACTGTGAAATCATGACCTGAGCTGAAATCAAGGGTCAGATGGTTAACTAACTGAGCTACCCAGGAGCCCTGAGGTTCCATTTTCAATGAACATACCACCTGACCTCTCTTTAATATAAATGAGGGCTCTAGAAAAAGGTTTTAACAGCCCTAAAGAGCTATTTGATGCTTCTTATGACGTTGAGCCCTGCCATCCAGATTTGCCAGAAAGGCCCTGGGTTTGTCTGAGGGTAGCCTCTCCCTCTTTTCCTCTCCCTGAGGAGTTTGGCCTCAGGCTTGTGCCAGCCTCCTCACTACTCCAGACCAGCGTGCCTGGCCAGATCCAAGCTCCTGTCCTCCCCCGACTGACATTGTTGGCTTTGCTTGACTGACTGATATACCCATTTTTAGGTAAATGCCCAGTCATGAAACGTTTACAGCCATAAAGTTTTACAGAGAAATCATAAAAGGTTTTTCTGTGAGCTTTGGTCAGTGAGATGACTTCCCTGTCCACCTGCGGGAACGTCGTATCGTTTTTGGCCTGTCTTCTTTCTTCCTATCGTCTCCTGTTAAGAGGAGCCAGTTGCCCTAGAAGGAAGGGATATGTGTAACTCTTTTTTTTTTTTTTTTTTTTTAAGCTTATTTATTTATTTTGAGAGAGAGGGAAAGAGAGCGTGCAAGTGAGAGAGAATCCCAAGCAGGCTCTGCACTGTCAGCAGTGCCTGATGTGAGGCTCGAACTCACTAAACGTGAGATCATGACCTGAGCCGAAACCCAAGAGTTGGAGGTTTAACCGACTGAGTCACCCAGGCGCCCCTGGGATACATATTTTTTTTTTTTTTTTTTTTTTTTTTGGGACAGAGAGAGACAGAGCATGAACAGGGGAGGGGCAGAGAGAGAGGGAGACACAGAATCGGAAACAGGCTCCAGGCTCCGAGCCATCAGCCCAGAGCCTGACGCGGGGCTCGAACTCACGGACCGCGAGATCGTGACCTGGCTGAAGTCGGACGCTTAACCGACTGCGCCACCCAGGCGCCCCTGGGATACATATTAACTCTTATCGACCAACATAAGATGAAGCCTACACTGAAAAGCTCAGTTTTTCAGAGGGAACCCTGATCTCGGTGCATCAGTTATTCTTCGTGTGTGACTTCCCAAGCACATGATACATTTCTAAAGGTGTCTCTTTCTTCTGCTGCTGTAGAGATTCTAATCATGTGAGCCACTCACTTGAACCCTAATCCTTTTTAGAAATCCTCCCATCAGAGAAGCAAGATTTAGGAGGGCTCTTGGAGCTGATTCGAAGGACACACACAAACACTAGAGAAGAAGTCTCCATGTTGGATTTCTGGGAGACATATTGAAAGCTCTGCCTGTTCAAGATGGATAGGAAGACCTACTCCTATAATAATGATAGTAGCCAACATTTGTTGTCAGGCAATGTGCAAAGGCATTTTTCATGCATTGTCAAATTTAAGAAAATTCACCTGTTGTCATCCAAGTAACCGAATGAGGAAATGGAGCCTGAGAGGTATGATTTGCCCAAAGTCACATAGCTAGTAAGCGAAGAAGATGGCATTCCTGGGATAAAAATGCACGTGTCTGTCACAACTGTGTTTTTGGCTTGGCTGCACAGTAGTGGTGCTTGATAAATATTTACCCGAGCAAATGAAGTAGCAAAAGCACTGGATGCATGTGCCCAATGAGAAGGGACAGGAATGAGGCCTGGGTGTCTTCCCATCCCCTGGAGAGGAATGAACACCTCCTGTTACTGGTGGGAGGTTGGCAGGCTTGCCAGGACCTGTCTTTCTTATCAGGAAAGTTACCCAAAAGTGTTACACCATTTCACCCAAGGAAGCCTAGAGTTGACTTTTCTATAATCCTAGGGGAGGAAGGGGAAGACATACTTTCCTTATCTACCATTCAGCTGGTCTGATGTTCCTAAGGGCCCTAGTAAGGAATTATACCTGCAAGAAAGAACCCTGCCTTCTCCCTCTTCCAGGGTCACAGAGATGAGGCCAGGATGAGAGGAGTGACATACAGGTCAAGCTATTTTAGGAAACTGCCTAATTTTAAGGGTGGACCAGACACTGAAGTGCCTTATTGAGTTGAAGGAGCTTGTTATACATATGGGGAAAAGGGTAGGATAGATCTGCTCCCTTGGGTTTCTCCTCTAGGCTGCCATTGTTCTTGGGGCATGGTACCAGAGGTGTCCATTCATGGTTCCAAATGTGCAGTTCCCGGGAAAGGAAAAATGCATAGTATAGTCCCAGGTCAAACATCTGCTTAACTCAAATAGTCATGGCTAGCAGACCAGGCCCTGTTGTTTGGGCATGGCCAGCACGAGCTCCCTGCCCCTGTCATTAGAGAATGTACCAAGAGAAAGGAGCATTGGGCAGCTATCCTTGGGGGTCTGCTATACAAGTGTGAAAAGGCTTTGTTGGGACACCCTTTCAGTTGTTGGAAAAGTGTTCAATGGGGTTGAATTGTGTTTTAAAATATTTAGAGAAAGCTAATTCTTAGGGTCTTGATGGGGCTAGAGGAGCAAGAAGGAAAGTACCAGGTGCAGGCCTCTCCCCCCATTGCCAGAAGGCAGAAGGGTATGGCAAGAATGAAGTAAATCTGGGTTGGGATAAAGGTTGTTACAAGATTGTTGAGATGTTTAAATGCACGTCAGACACTTATCCGATGCCTTTCATGTTATATATCCCAATTAATTTTAGCAGTGTGTTGTAATAATAGTAATTATGTTTTATAGTTTCAAATCTGGTTTCTAAACTTTAAACTTCTTTTTGCCTCAGGACTTACAGAGAATTAGCTGAAGGCAGGATTTTGAATGACTCTTAACTGGTGGGGACAACCACAGAACACAGTATGTGCTGTTGGGCCTGGCCTTCTCCTTTCACCATGCATGATTAGAAAGCTTTGTCATGGGCTGAACAAAGGAACTCCTGTGTAAAATACTTCCTTAATCCATTCACTCTTCTCTTGGCTACTCTATCTGACTTGCTAGTACTCGCGTTTCTTAAGTGGTTTCGTTTCTGAGTCACCCACCTGAGGTTGGGTAGCTGTGGCACCATCCATATGCTCTGTACTCACACAGGTAGCCTTATAAAGCACCAGTTTCCAAATCTTCTCTTGTGGGCCTGGAGAGTGGATGTTGGGTATCCCACCTTTGGATTGTGTAGCCACTGTAGGCTCCTGTGAGTATATTTTCCCCCAAAGTAGAGGGCTCTGATCTTGTTGATCCCAAGAGATATTGAGAAGGAGCACTAAATGCGGATTTCACAGTGTTGGGTCCAGCACCAGCTGTGTTGCTTATGTGCCTTAGTTCCTTCCTGGCATCTTTGGGAGGATTCTGGCCGGGATGAGAATACACGTATGGAAGGGCTTGTGGACTGCTAAATGTAAGAGTGGTAGTGTCGATGCTATAACTGTCCTTACTACCCTGGGGCTGTGCGAGTTGGTAAGGACACAGCCCCATGGTGGTGACCCTGAGGGAGCCCTTTGGTTGAAGCTTCCTAGAAGAATTTTCATCTGCCATTGTTTGTTGAAACCCATCCTTTGGTCCATCCATCCATCCATCCATCCATCCATCCAGCAGTTATTTATTGAGCTCTTATTGTATGCCAGGCAGTGTTCTGGGAACTGGGGAAATAAAAGGTTAAAAATTCCAGTTTTCATTGAGCTTCTATTCTAGTGGGGGAGACTAAAAATAAACAAGTAAATAAAATATGAAGTACCTTTGCACCAACAGACTTGGTGCTTCAGGACCCAGTGGTTGGCATCCTGAAGTATGTGTCCTCTGCTCTCTCATACACCCTGTTTCTATCATAATGTGTATCACACTGCTTCCCACCCTACGTTGTGAGCACCATGAGGGCAGAAATTGACTTGGGTTCACCATATTTCTCTGGTACCTAGTTTAATAATAGACATCTTGAAGGGGCACACAATGTGGTGATCAAACCATAATCAACCATACAAAGAGGGGAGAAGGGTAAAAAGTCCAATAGGCACCAGTTTCCTGGGTGTCTTCATGGGAATTAGTCTATATATAGTATGTAAATATATGACACATAGGTCTAAGTACCTTTTCACCTAACAATACTATCTTGGAGATCATTTCCTTTTAGAGCTTCCTTATTTTTTTGAACAATTCTATTCCATTATATGGTTATTACATGATTTATTTAACTGGTTCCCTAGCAAAAGCTTATGTCATTGTTTGCAGTCTTTTGCTGTGATGAAAATCCCGTGGTGAGCAAGTTGTTCTTATTCGCATATTTGCAAGTCCCACATGATAATTCCTAGAAGTGGGATTGCTGACTCAGGGCATGCCATTCCGTATTGATTTGTAAAGTGAAAGCAGAAAAATGAGTGGACTAATGATCCCATGTAGTCGACAAAGTCACCAGTCCCTGGGAGTGTTCTGCTCATTGGCCTTATGGCATCTGATATCACTTCTTTTTTTGTGCACCAGGCTGGAGAAACCATGTTCAATCGTGCCAAGCTCCTCAACATTGGCTTTCAAGAGGCCTTGAAGGATTATGACTACAACTGCTTTGTGTTTAGCGACGTGGACCTCATTCCAATGAATGATCATAATGCCTACAGGTGTTTTTCACAGCCACGGCACATTTCTGTAGCAATGGATAAGTTTGGATTTAGGTAAGAGATGTTCACCAGAATCTGCAGGAAACATGTTTCACTCTTACATGATGACTAGGAAATGCAATTCCTGTAGCCCAGGAGTGTCTCTTTAGGTTCTTGGAGGAGAATTTTTCCTCTGAGAACTGGGTGCTTTTTAAGCCCAAAGTCCGTAAAACTTGAGAAGAAAAGTGAAGTTCAGAAACATCCCTACCTCTACACATCCAGGCAAGAAGAGTTTTTATGTTTGGGATGGCTCTTGCCTTTAGGCTCCAAACAGATGCTGTATTTCCTTGCTTTCTTCTGTCCTCTTCCCCACACAGTTTGGGAAGCAAATTGGACTCATTTTCCCCAAGTAGATTCTTGGGTTTGGGTACCTTGGCAGATATACCTTGGTACTTTAAGAAGGAACATGATACTGTTTCCCTGCAAAGCACAGGCTTCTGTTTAAGCATGAGGACCCAAACTTTCCCACCAAAATGCCCCTAGTGAGGAGGTCAGCCAATGCCTGTCTCTAAGAGCAATAGTATAATGTAAAGCATAAGGTCATAGATGGAAAATAGCCTTATGTAGTCTTTTTTTTTTATCTTAAAAAAATAAATCTGTGGGGCGCCTGGGTGGCGCAGTCGGTTAAGCGTCTGACTTCAGCCAGGTCACGATCTCGCGGTCCGTGAGTTCGAGCCCCGCGTCAGGCTCTGGGCTGATGGCTTGGAGCCTGGAGCCTGTTTCCGATTCTGTGTCTCCCTCTCTCTCTGCCCCTCCCCCGTTCATGCTCTGTCTCTCTCTGTCCCAAAAATAAATAAAAAAATATTAAAAAAAAAAATAAAATAAAATAAATAAATAAATCTGCATTTTGTTCCGTAATTATCCCTGTTTATATTAACATAGAATTGTTTAAAATCACCTATTAGTTGAGTATACTGACCTTTCCCTCCTTGCTCTACGTTAGCTTGAAGCTCCAGGAAGCTGTGCTGCAGACCCCATGTGCTAGGCATCCCCGGCCTGGGTGCGTCGCCGTGGTGTGGCAGGCCTGTGCCAGTCAGCAGTCCCTTGGTTTAGATATGAATGCTTTCTTTCAGACTCCTTTTATTCCCATTTCTTTCTGTCTTCCCTTGCTGGGGGCAGTGAGGGCTATGAAACTAAGGATGGTGTGAGGAGAATTTGACTCTAAACATCACCCTGTGCCCTCTCCCCTCTTCCCTGTTTATGTACCTTCTTCTCTTTAAGAGACACAGGCTCAAACCCTGTCCCCTCTTAATTTCTCCTCTTGAAGCGTGGTGGTAAGGACCTCATTCTTTGCCACAGTACCGTGCTTGTTTTACCCAGAACCAGTCAGGCTTGGGGGATGAGGTGGTTGGTCAGAGAAAACACAGACAGCAAACTGAATCTCATCAGCTCGGCATGTGCTTCCCTGTGAGGTCACGAAGAGTCCCTTTTTTTGTAAAAATGCTGATCGTGACAAACCTTAGTGGCCTGGCCACCTGGTTCAAACCCTCACTTGTAATCAGGTGCAGACGGTTGTGTGACGTGTGTCCAAAGGTGGGTAACTGGGCCCCTAACTGATGACACCTAATTATATATAGATTACCTTTGACTCATTAAAGCAGGCCCTTCTGGATCTTCATGGATACTTCTAGTCCGATGTCCTGAATGTATTTGAAAATAGTCATTGCAGCTTTTTTTCATGTGCTCTGTATGGTTTGGCTGACTTCCCCCTTCAAGTCTGAGTTAGTTTTCCTTAAATTGTGTGATGGATTTTAGTCTCTTTGGATTCCAGTAAGAGCCCTGGTGTGGTTTGGTGCTGCATACAAGGTCATCCCAAAACCACAGCCTTTACAGGACCCATAGGAAAGCCTTTGCCTGGCTTCCGGGTATGATCTGAGTGTTAACATTTCTCATTGGTGCTCCGTCTGCATCCTCCAGAAGCCCATGATTCATAACCATTGAAATAGTAAAATATAGGGGCGCCTGGGTGGCTCAGTCGGTTAAGCTTCTGAGTCTTGGTTTCGACTCAGGTTGTGATCTCACAGTTCCTGAGATCCAGCCCCATGTTGGGCTCTGCGGGCTCAGCGCTGGCAGCCTGGAGCCTGCTTGGGATCCTAACTGTCCCTCTCTCTCAGTGTGTTTTCCCTGCTCACGCTAGCGCCCATGCGCACACACACTCTCTCAAAATAAAGAAATAAACATTAAAAATATAGTAAAATACAAAAAGGTGTGGAAAGATGAGAGCCCTGATGCCCCACTTCTTGAAAATGTATCAAAATAGATTCACCATTATACATTTTGCTAAATTGGGATGTGGTAGAAATTTCCTAGAAAATTTTATTTTGGCAAATTTTCAGAAACGCTATTTTGACTGTTGGGGGTCAGAGTTCAAGCCAGTATACCTGTGGAAGAATGAAAGTTAGACTGGTAGATGGGCTGAGGGTGGAAAGGGAGGGCATGACAGGGTGGGCACAGGGAGGCTTTACCACAATCTCGGTTTCCAGGACCTCCTGGATAAGCATTTCTCATGCAGGAGCAGGACACATGGGAAGCAGGTTCCTGAATGGGGCACAGGAAGTGCGCTTATGCTTTCTCGTCATTGACTAATTTTCCAGGTAACCATAGAAGCAACACAATATTCTTAGAGCAAATTCTACTTTTTGACTTCTGTGTCTTCTCTACTGATATATAAAAACAGAACAAAGAAAACCCTTATAAATCCCCAATTTATAAGTTCCAGAGAATAAAAATAACTTCAGAAGCATTTGTGCTTTGAGCATGCTTTATTTTGAAAGTCAAAACTTACTAACCACTGGTTTTCTTTGTGTGTGTGTGTGCGTGTGTGTTTTTCCCCCAGCCTACCTTATGTTCAGTATTTTGGAGGTGTCTCTGCTCTAAGTAAACAGCAATTTCTCACCATCAATGGATTTCCGAATAATTATTGGGGCTGGGGAGGTGAAGATGATGACATTTTTAACAGGTAATTGTCCCAACTTAGCTGTCTTTCTCCCCTGTCTCCCTTCACTTCCAGTTTTTCAATCAGTGCCTGATTATTCTGCAAGGATTGACCCTTGGGAGGGATGTAGTCCCCACTCAGCCCAAATTCTTAGAAGTGCCCTGCTGTAGGTGCTACAGGTGCTGAAAAATGTCTCTAGGAAGTTTAGCTTTTGTGATTTTTGCATTAGCCTTGGAACATGCAAAATGAGAACCAAATAAAGGGTTGGGTTTACTTTGATTTATCCCACATGCCATTTTGTCCTAAAGAAGTAAACATGCCCTTTGCAAAAATTCAGCATCTCATTGTGGTCCCGTTTGATTATGAAACAAGTTTCTTTGGGCAGGATCCTAAGTTCCTTTACAAAATCTTTGTGCTATTTGTTTATTTTGGAATATTTTTAACAAACATAAAAGAGGACTGAGTAGTATAATGAACTTCTGTGGACCCACCCAGCCCCAACAACCACTACTTTCTACCAGCCCTGTCCGCCCCATCCACACCCCGGGGCTCCTTTATCATGTGCGTTGTCATTGCAGATGGTAAAAAGAAAAAACAAAACAAAACACCAGTGGCATTTGAAACCACATTCTGCCCAGTTCTCCCTGACAGTGGAAACTTCAACCCTGCCATCTCCAGATAAGAAGTAACTTCTCCCTCTGGGAGCTAGTCTGAGCTTGTCACTGAGCTTGATATCAGAATATACCCTAGCTCCTTCCCGAATTGGAGTACCTTAATTTGATCAATTAACAGAAGGTGTCTGTCAGAGCAGCACCCAAGTCAGTCAAGTTTAGCTTTGTGTGAGAACCTGTCATAGACCCAGGTCTTTACTATCAACCTGGAAGAAAACCTGAGGTTTAGAGGATGCGGATTGATTATCAAGCATCTTCAGACAGAGCACTGTGTCACACAGGCCCGATGGGGAGGACACTGAAGCCCCAGACAGGGGGTCCAGACAGAAACAAACTTGCTTCCACAGCACCACCTGGGCAAACCTCAGACCCACAGGATGGTGTTAGGGACTGATGTGACACCACAGACGCAAGCAGTTAAGAGGGTTAGTGGGAAGGGAGCACTGAGAATGGACACCCAAGGGTGGAGGGACTAGAAGGATGGGTGGCTGGGGGAGCAGCTTTCTTGAAAGATAAAGGACCTAACTCGCCGTATGCCAGGCGCTGAGGGAGACAAGGCCAGAAACCTTTAAGTTATCCAGGACCAGCCAGTCCTGCTTTTTAACCAACTTGTGCTCCTGCTGTGTCAAGGCTTTGGTTGTGGTCCTCATTCCTTTCCCCCAGATCTACACAGAACCTTCCACCCTGTTCTGGCTGCCTCTAGTCTTGTTCTCTGCTCTCCATTCTTAACAGTGGTTATCAGAGAGTCCTCCCTTTGGCCAAAAACTTTGGGTAACTGTATATTCTACCCCTTTCAGACACTGGCACTGATCTGAAAAATGGGATGCGAAAAGCCCCAAGAAGGCCTCCATGATTTAGCCTTCACCCTTCTTTCCAGCCTCATCTCTGACCACTTTCTACCCCAGACTCTTTCCACCAGTCCCCAGAAGCTTCTGTTGTTCCCCGAGGGCCCTGTGTTTGCTCTGCCTCCCTGCCTTTGCCTGTGTTGTCCCGACTGCCCTAAATGCTCTGTGGGCACCCATTCGTCTTCATAGCTGGCTCTGCCTAGTCTTGCTCAGGTAGAGTGAGTGGCTTCTCC
The DNA here is from genome assembly GCF_018350215.1 of Panthera leo. NCBI lineage: Eukaryota > Metazoa > Chordata > Mammalia > Carnivora > Felidae > Panthera > Panthera leo. The sequence continues at coordinate 55,244,822 of NC_056691.1, read as the reverse complement.
CTCTGTGCTCCTGCTCCCCACCACCACCTCCCCTCCTCACCTCCATCCTGGCACTGATGGCCCTATGTTCCAAGTCCACATTGTAAGTTCTGTGAGGGTAGACACCCCCAGTGCCTGGCACAGAACACTCCCCCACCAACATAAACTACAGAACCAGTGGTCAAAGGGCACAGGGAATTAGCATGAGTTTTAACTGGTGCCACAGTGAGCTGAGGTATGGGCTGAGTGAGAACAGTGAACAAGATGGCAGATGGGGCAACAGTCTGGGGCTGTTGGACCCAAGCCTTATGGCAGCTTTGCGGTGACGACTTGTCCCTTCACTCCTTGCAGGTTAGTTTTTAGAGGCATGTCTGTTTCTCGCCCAAATGCTGTGGTTGGCAAGTGCCGGATGATCCGCCACTCAAGAGACAAGAAAAATGAACCCAATCCTCAGAGGTGTGTTCTATGTTCATTTACATTCTTTCTTTCCCCTTTCAGGTGGGGTAGGCTATAGGAATGAGGCTCTGGTGAGGGCTCCAGGCCTCAAGGGAAAGGGAGGGATCTGTCCATGAGTTGGGTAGAGTAGACTAGGTGGTGGGGTGGGGGTGGGGGGGCAATGAAGGACAAATGTTTCATGGTTTTTTTTCTTAAGATTTTTGTTTTGACACTAACCCTTTGCCTGTTTTTCTCTTGTAGGTTTGACCGAATTGCACATACAAAGGAGACAATGCTCTCTGACGGTTTGAACACACTCAGTTACAAGGTGTTGGACATAGAGAGAAACCCGTTATATACCAAAATCACAGTGGACATCGGGACACCGAGCTAGCATTTTGGTACACTAATAAGAGACCTGAAAATGGCCAGGGACCTCTGCTGTGTGTCTCTGCCAATCTGCTGGGCCGGTCCCTTTCATTCTTAACAATCAGAGTGATAGGCCCCCTCCAGTCATCATTCAGATGCCTTTCCAGTTGACCAGGACGAGTGGGATATTTTGCCCCCAACTTGGCTCGGCATGTGACTTCTTAGCTCTACGAGGTGTTTGTAAATGTAGAAACTATCAGCCTTTGGGGGAATCTCGGCATGTTCACAGTGTCACCCCAAAGAATCAGTACACAGCCCCAAATTTGGTGACTGTGGGACTTATTTCCAGTGATAAACTCCTAATCTGTTGTGAAATAGGTAAGAATTTCGCTTTAAATTGTGGTATTCTTATTACTTCATGAAAAATCGGAGAGTGCTGCTGAAATCGGATTGGTGTGATGTTTTTTGTTTGCATATTCTAACAGAAAAACGCAATCTCGACCTTTCTCATTTTACTCCTCCCCCACCTTTTAGCAGTATGCAGCTACCACAATCACTTGTGTGCGTATGTCTTTTCTTAGCAAAAGAATTTTAAAACTTGAGCCTTCGACCTTTTGCCCTGCTAACGTGTGAATTCCAAGGCAACGTTAGCCATCAGAGCAAAAGCCTTGAGTGTCCTCAAATTCAGTGGCCTTTCTCCAGATTGTCTGATTTCTGAATGTAAAGACTTTTTTTTTTAAAAAAGCAGTTTGTAGTATTTTAAAGAAAGAACAAATCGGGTTTTATTATGATCTAGCTTGATTTTGTGTTGACCCAGATTTGCATAGCTGTTTAGTGTTAAATCATGACAATTTATTTTTCTGAGCATGCTATATAAACTTGAATTTCCTATGTATTTTTATTGTGGTGTTTTAAACGTAGGGAGGGGATTGAGCATTTTTTAGTGGGAAAAATAACATATGCTGTAGTGGCCTGATTTGGCCGGCAGGTCAGGTTTTGTAAAGAGCAAAATCACTTTTGGGCCCTTTGAGGGCAAGACCTCCCTGGTCAGAGTTATCCTGCTAGACCTCTGGGGGAGGCAAAAGCCTAGGTCTGCCAGGCAGAGCTCCCCACCTCCCTACCCTCCCCAGGTGGGAGGGAACCTCCTCCACCCCTCTTCCCACTGACCCTGGGACCTCCCTTTAGGGCCCTAGGCTGTGGAGTTCTAAATGATAGCAATCAGGTTGTTTACTGGCCCTTAGTCTGGGGAGGAGGAGGAAATCACTGCTCTGGCCCCTGTGGAGTCCAGGGCCACCTCCTTCACTGTGCTAGCCACATTGCCTGGCCTACCTTGCTGGACCCATTCTCCTTCCTCCCCCCTTCTCCTTTCTCCTTTCTGTCTCCTTTCTCCTTCCTTCCTCTCTGTTTTTGTTCCTTTGCCTCTTGCCTGTTCCCTAAAACTTGCCTGTGGCACTCAGGGTCAAACAGACTATTCATTCATTCTCCAGCATGAATGTGCCTTTTAATTAGAGATCTAGAAAGTTCAGCTGAACCCTCCCACACTCCCTCACAACCACTCTGGTGCCTAAAGCTTCCCAGTCCCCTTCAGGTTTTTAGCAGGTGCTCGCACTCCAGGGAGGCTGATCCACAGGGGTGTCTTCCCCAGACCCACCTCTCCTGGGGGAGAGCGAGGACTGCCTGGGGTGGGATGCACAAGGCAGTTGCTACCACTGGCTGCCCTTGTCGGGTCCAGCCTGAGCTAAGGGCAAAAAGAGTCAGCTATCTAATCCCAGGGTTGACCCTTTAGCTGGTGGCAGCCCAGAGCCCCACCACTGGCCTCCTGGAAGCCAGCCCTCAGTGTGGAGGCTAAACTGGTGCCCAGCCCTGGTCTTACCTGTGCCTTTATCGCTTTGAGCATCTTGGATGCTACCATGGTTCTTTTCCAGAAGCCTTTGTATTGGTTAAAAATTATTTTCCACTGCAGAAGCAGCTGGGCTATGCGAAGAGTATTCGTTCGGTCAGTCCCCCGTTCCTTGACAGGGGTGTCAGTGGAACCAGGAATGACCGCCCTGAGAGTGAGTTTTGGGAAATACAAAGAATGAAGACCTCTCCTCTCCTTCTGTCCCCAGATCCTGGCTTTTCCAAAGTGCCTTAAAAGAAGGGAGACAAATATCCTGAGTGGTAACTTCTTTATTATTATACTTTACTCTTACAAAAAAATTCTGACTTTTTTTTTTCCTCCTGTTTTCCTGTTACACTTTCCTTCATGTTCCACTGGAATAGTCAAGTGTATGGTTCGTTCTCAGAACCAAGGGGGCTTCTGCTTCACCTGTTCCCCACTTGCTGACCTTCTGGTGCTTTCATGGGGCCCACTTGGGCCCAAGGTTAGGCCCGGATGCTTGCCTGGTTTATAAGATGCTGTGGGTCCTCTTTCCTCCCTGAGGAGGTTAGGGCTGAGGGCTCAGGGAGCATTTCCTTGACCTGGAAGGTGTCACCATGAAGTTGTTATGTGCTGTGTCTTTCTCTGTTTCTGTCCATCCCGATGCTGGTGACCCCGTGAAGTGGCCTTTGGGAAAGATTAGAAGGCAGAGGTGGCACGAGAGGGTAGAAGAAATGCTGGTGCTGGCTCTCAGTCTGGGCAGGGTCTCTGCTGACCTCAGGGCTGGGCGTGGGTGCCCCACTCAGCCAGTACGGCAGCTGTCCTGTCCCAGAGACCTGTTGTGCTGTGTATTTCGATCTCCCATGTATGCAAATGTATGCGTTTACCATTGTTAAGTGGGAGGGGGGAATGTCTGACCTTGGTGTTCAAAACAGAACTGTATTTTTGTCTTTAAAATCCAGTAATATAACGTGAATAAATGACCTTATCTTTGTAACCTCAGGTGGTTTCTTTTCTGATTTAAGTAAGGGGTTTGGGCTCTCCGGGCCCGGAGGGAAATGATTGGGACTGCCTGCTGGGAGGATCAGAGGAGAGCAGAGGTCTGCCACAAGGGGGCGGGTCATGGCTGGGGGTGGCGGTGGTCCCTCACCTGACTATGTTCCACACACCTCACTGGAATCAGCCATTTCCCAGTCCGAGCCTCATTTTCTTACCTGAAAATGGAAATAATAGCACCTAGACTTTCTGAGGCTTAAAAGAGATGATGGGTCTAAAATAATGACTGGCACCTCACAGGAACTTACTACATAGTAGTTAGTACCACTTCAAAATAGAATTTCCATTAGCAGTTCTCTGGCCACATTCTGCTGTATTCGGCAATCACCATGAGAGTCCCGAGATCCTTCGCAGAGCCATTTACACAGGTGTTCGCAGAGTAACTTAAATGGTACCATACGAAGTGAGATTTCTTTTCAGTCCCAGGACATTTAAACAGATGTTCTACAGGGTCTTAGTTGTGACTCAAGGACTTGAGACAGTAAGTACCCTGTGTGCCTTCTCCTTCTCATCACCCCCAGGATCAGGTACCAGCAACGTATTAAGGTGCTGGTTGGATTGACTTGGCATCTGGAAGAAATGTGTCAAAGGAGACCGGTATGAAGGAGAGGGCACCCTTGCTGTCCAGGTTGGTGGAGCTGTGAACGTGGGACCAATTGGGAAACAGGAGCAGTAAGGGCAGCACTGTATAGCCCCCCAATGCTATCTGGCTATCCCCACCCATCCTTGTGACTGCTGAAAGGACCCCTAGGGGCCTCAGACCTGAACAGAGGTGGTCTTGGGCTCAGATCTGACCTTTGAACAGGAGACTCTGGTCCTTTCAACAAAGTGCTGCCTTTGCAAGCTGTAAGGTCTGGGTGAAGTGGAGCACCTTCTGTCCCCAAAGATGCACATATCCGCACAAATACATACAAACTTACATGCATAACATACCTGACATGTGCCTATGAGAGACCAGAGTGCCTGGGTTCAAATCCAACTGTTGCTTCTTCCTAGTGCTGTGATGTGACCACTCCAAATCTGGAGGCACCCAGGACCTCACCAGTGGTGTTTTCCCTCCCCTTCCCTGCCTCACCTGAGCAAAGGTGTTTGGAATGGCAGCACTGGGAAGGAAGGGGGCTTGAA